>NC_064424.1:39336562-39665000 GCF_023375975.1 Astyanax mexicanus
CAGTGTGTGTACTCAGCGACGCTGTAATGAGGGTGGATGTTTGCTGTGCTGTACTGAATGTTTGAGTGTGTATGGATGGATTTCAGTGCTCATGTTGGAGTGTGTGTTCATAAAGATTAACCATACTTCAAAAAGACTGGGGCGGAGCCAGGCTGGCCAGAGGAGGAGATGCATCTGCTGTCGTCTCACACTGCAGGCTTTATCTGTGGGACGTGGCAATTAAACAGAGCAGTCCAGCTCAGATAAGCCGAACAGAGAAGAGCTGAACACCTGTGCCTTCAAGTACTAGTGGGTTTGAAAAGTAGATTTTATTTTATTTTTATTTAAACAATATCAATTTCCCATAAACCCGTGTCACAAGGTCATCCATGTGCAGAACTGGAAAGCAGCTGCAGCTTCAGACCAGCACTGCCGAAACATTCCAGTTTTAGAGAAGCGAAGCTTACCAAAGTTAAGATTATAATTATAAGTAATTAAAATTACTGTAAATGTTTGAAATAATTCTTCATGTAAACATTAATGTGTTTAGTATAGGGTTGTCACGATACCAAAATTTTGACTTCGATACCGATACCAACTGTAGTATCACGATTCTCGATACCAAAACGATACTTGGAAGAAAAAAAAACAATAAAAATATCTGAACATAAAATGTTTATTTTTGACTGAACTGGATTGAACACTGAACAATCGGTGCAAACGTTTTTATTCTAAAATGAAACATTTGAACAAAAAACAAGTTTCGTTATTATAACCTTAACTATAACATAATTATCTAAACACTTCCTAAAAACTAAAACTAAAACCAGAGGTAATGGTAGCCTGACTATGTGAACCTGACGGGTGGGCAGAAGTTAAGTTCTGAATAAGGAAAATAAAGAGACAGAAGAACATTACAATGTTATGTTCATTTTAACACTCACTGCTCCGTTTTATTAATCAACCATTTACCGTTTTTAATAAGCCCATGTTCAGTGTAACGATCAAGCAGGCTACGTGCCTGACCACAGATTTGCGATGGAAACGCGAAAACGTGAACATCTTGAGTTCATGTTTCACAGCCAATGGGATAATGGAGAAATAGAGAAAACCACGGGTCCAAAACAAAACTCCTGCACACTCCCCTCCGTGTTAACGTGATTTACTAGCAGTCGCTAGTAAATCTTAGTAAAGCTACAGACAGAGTGTATCTTGACTAACTCCACTAACCTGTCGACTTATCAGCTCTTTGTAGAGATCAGGGTGCTTGTCTGCTAAATGAATGAGCGAAATATGATCAGAATTATGTTAAATAACACTGTAACATAGAAGCATAGAACTATTATTTAATTAAAATGATTTTTAAGAACAGCTAAACACAGTGCTGCAAGTCAAACGCGGAGGCGTTCACGTGCGAGAGAGAGACACAGAGAAAGAGTGAGAGAGTGAGAGAGCGAGAGTGAGAGAGAGAGAGATTTGCGTGTTCTGATGTGAGCTACTCACAGGTAAAGGTTCTCTTTTATCTCCTAGTGCTCATATTCTAATCCCACACATAACTCTGCAGCTCTCTCAGTGTTTTCTGTCGTATTTTGCGGCTAGCGCGAGCGCTTACAACTAACACCGCGGACCGCGAGGTGCCGCCGCGCTTGTGCCGAATCCGCTACTGAATCCGACTCCCGCTTCGCGGACAGAATCGGCACAGCACCCCCCGCTGTACAACTGCGGTAGTGAAAACAGCGCTTATGAATATATTAGTTTAGTTTCACTTTCAGTTTTCGTTATTTTATTAAAAAATAAAAATATAAATAAAAAACAGATGCCTACATCTCAGACTATTTTCCCACACTTCACTCCTTGCGCCCGTTTTGTCCACAAGTCGCGGACGAGAGACATCTGTTATTTTAGCCGTCGCCATTCTACACTCGCTGCTGCTCTGCTGGCTTGCGCGTGCGTGTGTCGCTCTCAATCGAGTCAAATGAATCGATTCACACGTGAAACGATTCATTTGTTCAGAACACTAAGTTTATCTGAATCCTGCCACACCGACTGCTGCGGTGTGAATCAGTTTTCTTATGAAATTAATCAAATCGCGCCTACTAATTTGACTCATTTGAAGCTAGTGACTGGGCTATATACAGTATCGAAAGCATCGAACGCTAAAGATCCGAATCGTTTGTGATGACGTAGTATCGAAAAAGAATCGAATCTTCGGTACACCGTGCAACTCTAGTTTAGTAATGGTAGGTCAAATTTTTGTCGTGCAATTACAACACTGCTTTTCTGAAAATTTCTTTCGTACATGAACAACACCTGTAACTGTAACGGAAATATTCCTAAATGAATCAATATCGAATTTAATCAAATCAGATATTAAATGGAATTGAGACCTTGTGAATTGGAATCAATTCGATTTGGTAAACCGGTGGTGATACCCAGCCATACTGAGTGGCACTAGAATAGAAACATAGAATAGAAACATAAATAATGATCTGCCGTATCATTAATACCATTGACAGGTGAACATGATCATCTTCATCTACAGCGGCATCTGTAAAAAGGTGGATACACTCTATAGGACAAAAAGTATCTGCTCACCTGCATTTTGTTTTGTGATGTAAAGCTTGGATGGAGCTGCTCGTCCATAGAAACCCATTCCATTAGTCTTTCTACACTCTACTGTTCAAGTAGCTTCATATTAGCTCATGAAGTTTGGAGGTCTGTAGTGATGAAGTTGTTTCCTCTGTGCACTATGCTCCTCAGCATCCACTGACACTGCTCTGTTATTTTACACAAACAGAGTGAACTGCTGTTGTTCCCAGTCTCTTCCACAACTTTGGCTGTGGTATATTTAGTAGTGAATACATTTCATGACTGCACTTGTTGCATCCTATCACGGTACCACAGTGCTGGAGTTCACTGAGCTCCTGAAAGCGACCCATTCTTTTATTAATGTTTGTATAGAAGCAGTCTGCATGACTGGCTGCCTGTTTTATACACCTCTCACCATGTGAGTTCAATGGTTCAGGTGGGTGAGCGAACACTTTTGGCAATATTGTGTATTAGGCAGTGAATGAACAGTCCATTCTTGAAGGCATGTAGTTATAAAAAGCAGGAAAAATGGGCAAACTTTGACAAGGTCCAAATTGTGATGTTTTAGACAACTACGTTAGAACATCTCCAAAACATATGGCAGGTTTTGTGGGGTGTTCCCGGAAAAGAGTGTTCCATACCTACCAAAGCAGCACCAACAAAGGCCAACTAATGAATAAGCAATAGGAATATGTTCTCCTAAAGCTCACTGATGTGTTTCCCCCCCACAACTCACAGAAATCTGTTGCTAATCTCTCAGTGCAGATACCACAGGATACATTTGGAGGTCTACAGACTACAATATCTCCAAACAAATCAGACCAACTCTTAAATGTCACTAGCTTACACAGTGACCGAAGCTGCAGCAGGCATGCATCCTTACTCACATTACAAGCCACTGTGCTGCTCTTTAGCATTTCTGCACTAAAATATCCTCAACAGTATTGCTCTTTACACACTCAAGAGTCCCTGTCCACATGAATCTGTATATTTTTAATAGAGTTTTTGTCTGCGTTTTTAAAAGTATTTTCATTTACACCAGAATATGTTTTAAAATATCCCCAAATTAACATTCCAGTGCGAATGTACGTTTTGCAAAACTATATCAAAACCCAAGCTGAAGACAAGAATTAACAAGCGTACTGCTAAATCAAATTAATTTCCTTGTCTTCTGGGCCAGTTCCCAATACACACGATTTAATTGGTTATGAGAATAGTTTTCTTAAATGTACTGTAACCATGCTGTCTTTTTATTCAACAGTCACAGAAAAAATATTTAAGGACTAATAGGAAAAGAAAATGAAATAAATATGTAAGCCTGGGTGATACCTGTGATATCTGAGCACTCTGACTCTATTCAGTATTAAAAAGTAATTTGATGCATAGCGAGCATTACTCCTCTAAATCCTCTAAAATAATGGACCACCCATAGCAGGTGGATTGTTTTTTGCTCTATATTTTTATATTGTGTACTTTACTCTCTGTATGCAGGACCTGCCGGCTGTCTGCTGGGTGTGTCATTTACTGAGTGATCCAGATTGTTTGGAAAGAATTTAAAATCTATAAAATTGCAACAGGTTTCATTCATGTAAATGTGGTTTCTGTCTGGTTAACGTTTACAATACTGTACAGGTTTCAACTCTTAGACAAAAACTCAAACGTGTGAAGTCTGGGCTGATGTCGATATCCTATATTACACGTGTACAGTGCCGTGAAAAAGTGTTTGCCTTACTGATTTTAGTTTTTGCTTTTTTGTCACTCTTACATTTTCTGATATTAAACTTTTTTAAATTTTAATACCAGGCCAAGATAACCTGAGAAAATACAAATAGCATGTCAATGATGATTTCATTTTGAATTAAAACAAACCTGGTCCTAGGTGATAAAGGTGACTAATTTTTAGACTTCAATTTCACCACTAACCACAACCAGGCCTGATTACTACCAGACCTAAGAATCAAGAAAACACTTAAATAAAACCAGTCTGACAACATGAAGCAGATAAAATATCTAAAAAAAACAACATATTATGCTGCAATCTGAAGAAATTCAAAAACAGATTAGAAAACAAAGTCATTGATCACATATCAGTCTGTAACAGGTTATAAAGTAATTTCTAAAGCATTGAGGCTCCAGTACCAGAAAAAGAACATAATACTGAGTTAAACATAAATTATGCTATATATATATATTATACATATACACACACACACACACACACACACACACACACATATATATATTACATATATATTACATTTCAGCTTTCAATCAACTGTATACAAACAATCAAATTAATTCTGTCTACTGAGAAATTAATTTGTTTTACTGATTTAACTGCTTCTCATATAGACGGGTTACAGCTTTAAACCCTACTTTTTAAATTAGCATGTTGAATAAAGCAATATATTTATTGAAAATAATAAAAAGTCAGCATCGCTTGGTCATTTTTTGGGTCGGCAATAAATGTCAGCAAGTATCAGGGTTTAGGTATTGGCCCAAAATTATCTATTCAATAATCATAAATAATCAGCTGGTATTGTTCCGATATCATCACCATCCCTAAAAAAAACAGTACAAAACAGCCCAAGCTAACAAGCTGTTTGTCTCAGTTCACACAATTGTTTGGGCCATCAAGAAAATGTATCCCATTATAAAATATGTTCATATTTTCCACCTCTAATTACACTCCTATTCACCAGAACTAAAAATAAGAGAGTCATCCAGTCTGATAACGGTTGTAATGCAGTTTATGTAGTTACTCTACACACGGTTGAGGTAGTTACAGGTTTACTGTAACTGGGTGTGGTTTAAACGATTTATAATCTCCAGCTGTTCTGTGCTTGAAACTGACAGTATCCACAAAATGATTTAAATCATAATACTGCTTATATCATCACACTCCTAGGAGTGAAGTGCAACCAGATCTCTGCGTGGCGCCTGTTAGATCCCTCTATTCTCCTGAGAGCAGCTGGGATGAGCTGAAAACTGTTGCTACAGCAACGCAGCTACCGCTTCTCCAGTGCATCCCCTGATGAACAATGCAACACTACTACAGCAGCACTGACCTGCACTGTGGTCAGGGTTGCCAGGTTCACGGTTTTCCTGCCTGACTGATGAACGCAGGCGAATGTGTGTAAAACTAAAAAAAATTTAAATAGAAGAACACAGCGACAAGCAAGAAGGAAGAAAGGCAAGAGAGAGTGAAGGTGAAGAGAAAGTTAGCAAGTAGCCTAATGCTATAAGCTATTTAATAGGCTAGATAAAAATTGAAGAGAGACTGGAAGTGGAAAATATTGATATTTCGCAATATATTATCGATAGGTGGAATCAAATAGTGATATTTAAATTAAAACATAAGCGCATACCCGCAATTAGACTTACTAAAGTTACTGCTTCATTAGTCCACACAGTGGCATCAATCAAATGAAGAGGGTAAACCTGTGGTGGAGAATATTGGTTGTTAAATTCTGTGAAACTGACACCATTTAATCCATAATTCCTTGTATTTGCTTATTTAGGAATATTTATCCCATTCAGTAACACAGATTTCGTGAAGTATTGTCTCCTGATAAATTGAATATCACAGAATCACAGTATTTTGTTATTGCCATTATTGTGGGCATCTTTTCATAATAATATCGTATTTTGAGATGCCCTGTAATTCACACCTTGGTATTACAAGTACTGGGAGTAAGAAAAAAAGTTGGTGGAATGAATAAAAGGCATTTTGCAAACTGCACTTTCGATTATTATTATTATTATTACTACTACTAATAATAATAATATTAATAATAATAATAATAATAATAATAATAATAATAATAATAATTCGGATCACAACAAGAAACACTCACAAATCATTACAACACTTTTACAGGAATTATACACCTCATCTCTGGAGATTCACTGACCATAGCAAATGCCTTAAATAATTATAAAAGATAATAAAGCAAACATTTCCATAATATGATAAAATAGTAACACTATTAATAATACCAATATAAACTAAATGTTGTAAAACAGTAAAGGAGGTTTAAGGTGTAATACACACTGTTCTTTTGCCATTTATACCCTGTATATCCTGTTTGCTTCAAATGCCTCTGACAAACTTAGATTTTGTTTTATTTTAAGCATTAGAGGGGCAGGTTTTAAACATCTTTAGGTGAAACTGGCAACCCTGTCTCTAGTATGTAACAGCTCTGTACATGATCAGTACTCCTGATAATAACCATGTATTATCTGTCTGACTGCCAGTCTCTCCTTCACACACAGAGGAGTAAACAGATTAATGAGGTACATGGAGTTCTGTGGTTATTCAGTACTGTTCTACAGTACAGCCCATCACTCCTACAGGCTGTGATAATCAGCCGCTGAAACCTGAGATCTCAGGGAGTCACGGCAGGAAGATTATGAGCTTCCAAATCAAACAAAACAAAGTGGTGGGACAAACCACAGGGATTTACCTAAAAGCTTTAAACCACAGGAACAGATGCTGCACAGAGACATACTTAGGTTAAAGTATCCAAAATAAAATAAGTCCCAATAAAATAAAAAATAATATAATTTTTTTTATCAGTACAGTCACTGCTTTTAGTATTCGTCTTTTATTTATTTAAACAAAGGGCACTAGGAATTTTATTATGAAACCCAGAAAGACAGATTAGTGATAATGGCTAATTGTTAACAGCTAACTGGTGATGATGAGAAGCTGGTTTCTAAGATGAATTAATAGATGCAGCTAGCCTTATATAATCAGATAATTTTTGAGGTCGACTAACCTGACTATTACATTTTTGATTAGACGATTTCTGCCATGTCCTCCATCACAAATTATAGAAACAGCTGAACGTGGGATTTGAATGCCCTTTAAATGTCCAGAGGTTTAAATTTGGACCATTCTGATATGTAATGAATAAATGTGTAATCTGTTGTGTTTGAGCACTTTTGGAGACACAGAGCAAGTTGAGTGTGAACTGTGTGAGAGAGCACTGTTTACACCACTGTGTTTCTGACCCCAGCAGTTTGTGTAGTGAGGTCATGGTTCAAATCAACCAGTAATTGACACAAAAATTTGAAGAGGACAAATGTATATGTTTTAAATGTTTCAGGGGTTAAGTTTTTTGTATTAAAGTTACAAAAGAGTCCTACAGTTTACACCACCTCTAGAGAGCAGTGTGGCTTACTAATATAAAATGAACATTGTGTAAACGCAGTGGTTCTGGTACGAGATGCTTCTTAATGCAGGCCAGTGTGAGATGAGTGTTTATCACCATGCTGTCAGTACCCGCACTCACCATTCACACGACCCCACAGGCAGCACCGGGATTGGAAAGCTTCCACACCAAGAGTATCGTTATCGCAAGAGTATCATTATCGCAAAGATACCATTAAATATCGTAATAAAATATTTTAGGGCCATATCGCCCAGCCCTATTCCACACCCTGCAGCAGATCGACCTCACCAGCTCACCAATTACAGCAGGACCACAGATTTGTATTTTGGACCACTCCTGGGCTCAAAAGTGACTTTTCTCATCTGACCAAACGTACCAAACGTGGCGCAAACGCATTCGCGCTCTGAAAGGAAAAGCTACTGTAAAACCGGCCTTAATTTCCTACACAAACCACATGAACGTGACCAAGTCGAGTGAACAAGTTTCGCCATGTGCCAAAAACCACATAAGCAAATATAATAAATAATATTTAAAAAACTACTGATGTTCTGCTATTCAGGTTCCCCTGCCAACCAAGTGTGAGTCAACATGAAGTACAAAACAAACCAGATAAAATAATACATACATCAATAAATAAACAAACCATAATAATTATAGGACAGGGAGCTTTAACATCACACAAGTTTTATTGTATAGAGTAGAGTGGTCAATCTGAAAGACTAACCTGAGCATTTGTGTTTTTCCTTGCCTTCTGTTTGAGTGACAAAAAAATTGAAACTAACAGGCTTACATAACTCTTAAACGACCTCAGTATCAGTGCTGCCTTGCTGACTGAACTCTGTGTGTGTGTGCGTGTGTCTGTGTGTGTGTGTGTGTGTGTGTATGGCACACATTTCCAGCACTGCTGAATAAACTGCGTTTCTTCCCTAAAGCATGAGGGACGTTATTAGGAATAAAGCCACTAATCTTAAACGAGTCTAGCTGCCCAAAGTCAGAAGACACACAGATGTAGTGCAGGGCAGAGCGAAGCTTAGTGTGTACATGTGCGTATGTGTGTGTGTGTGTGTGTATGGGTCCAGTTTATATGTGTATATCTGTGAGAGAGAGAGAAATACAGCTTAGGATTATCTCCGCCCACTCATCCCCCAATCTATCTCACAGATCATGTATCAGTGGGTGGTACATCGCAGTGGATCAGGAGATAACACCACGGCCCACCACACAGCAGGCAGGGGTCCACCTGCCCACCAGACTTCTACACACTGTAAATATACATGTTGAAACAACTCTATGTAGTAATTTTACCAAAAAGTGGCAGCTTCAGACGAAGAGGTGCGCAATATGGCTCTAAAATAATATCTCAATAATTTCGGGTATTTTTGTGATCGTCATGTATTTAAAAACACATTTGTTTTCAAGAACATACTACAGCAACAAGTTTTATTTGGTAGAAATATAACAGTTTTATACATTTAGTAGGAAAAAAGTTGTAAAAGTATAAACCTTTGCCAGTAACTTACCAAGACTGATTTTGTATCAAATAATAATTGTGTTACATAATAAAAAATATAACAAAAATAAATTACAGAATATTCAGTGCATACATTAAACTGCAAATATAAAGTTAAATACAGTAAATAGCAAAAAATACAAAATAGACTGCTTTAGAAAAATATTGTCATAATGTCATAATGCTGAGGATATCATTTTTGTGTACGATATGATATGGCATACCCCTAATCAGACGTCAGCTCGATCAGGTTGATGCTGTTCACCTTTTTACAGTCTGTGAAGCATCTCTGGGCTGAAATGCAGCTACTGCACTATTTTCACATTGACAAAACAGATAAAAAATGGCCCTAAATGTTTTACACCATACGTAACACAGATGTGACATTTATGTGGTTGTGTGAACAAAAAAACACACTTTTTTTCAATTCCGATTTGAGACAATTTAGTATGTGGTACTGAAATAAGATAAATATCTGATTTGCGGGAATCCAACTCGAAATTTAGCCTATGCATCTTTCACATCAAAAAGAAGGTAAAATAAAGAGCAGTAGTGAGTGAGGGGTTTAGTGGTGGAAAAACAAGATAACAGAGCTCTGAAATATTTGAACTGATGTCTCTGTTTCAATAACACTAAAAGGCTCAGGGTTTCTACAGAAAAAAAAAAAAAAAAACTGGCCGTTACCGAATACCATGCAACAACATGAAAATCTATCATGAAACGAAAAAATATCATCCTACTGCTCAGCTAAAGTCACATCATATCATGCATGACAATATTACAAAAAAAGTTGCACAATAAAAAACAATTTGGGATAACTGGGTTCTTGAAAACAGTCAATTCTGTGTTTGCTTTGCTTTTTTTTAACTGTATTAACTTTTAATTGTTTGTTTGCAGGTTATTTGCAGCACAAAATATGTACTTTAGTTTTGTGGTAGATTTTTGTTCTTACATTAATTTATTTTTGTTAGATTTTTTATTTTGTAACACTTATTATCCTATACAAATTCAAAAGACAAAAAGGTTTATAGTTTTTTTTTTGTTTCTACTGAATGCATGAAACTGTTATATTTATACTAAGTAAAGCTTTAATATCTATTGTGTTACAGTAATATGGTCTTGAAATTAATTAGAACAAATTAAATGTTTTGTCATATCACCAAAGATTACTGCTCTCAAAAATACCCTGAAATATTGTGATACTAATTAAGGGCCATATCGCCCAGCCCCACTTTGAACAAATACCAGTCCAGAACTAAACATGTGTTAACCCCACCTCCAGCCCTGAGGGTCACCTGTGGTGCTGTTACTCACCTGTGTGCTTCAGCTCAAGAACTTTATCTAAAGACTGAAACTGAAGTGCAGAGAAAACATGAAGCTGGAGAAAAGAAACACTTCTCCAGCTCTCCTTCAGCTTTACACAAACACACTTACTGAACCAGAGCCTGCTTTATTTTATAACTTTTAAACATGTCGCTTAACAAAATGTGAGTTAAATTGATTTAGATATACTTTCAAAAAGTTTATTCAGTCCAGTTCAGCTTAAACATCATAAACCTCCCATAGACTGTTTATTTAACCCATTATCCACTTTTATCTCCTCCTACAGGTGAACACTGAGTCGATTCAGCCATAATTACAACAAAAACCCAAACTCACAATCAAAATAAAACACTTAACTAGTGTTAAAAGTGTTATTTCCCCTCAGTCATTTAGTGTAAAGAGGGGGAAATCGTAAATAAATGAATAAATCAGTAAACAGAGTTCAGGTCCGGCTCTTACCTGGAACACTGGCGGTAACCGCAGCGAGGCTCAGGCAGAGCAGCAGCAGCGCGGGGAGGCTGCAGGCCCCGGGCAGCCCCTCGCCTCGGCGGGGAAGCAGCATCCTCGAGTCACGCTCCTACCGGTAAACAGAGCCAGAGACCGCCACTCACTCCCCCATCCCCTCTCCGCCACACGGACCGGAGTTCTAACCCTAAATCCACCGCAAACACCCGTCAACAGGTCCGCTCTGAGTCCCAGCCGCTGATAAGCCGCCGCGGCCGCTCTAAAGATAGCAGCAGCTCCCAGCAGATTAAAGTTACTGAGGATCCGGCTCGTGACGAATCGTTTTCTGAATCGATTCTTTGTTGGTAAGCTCCGCCGTTCGAACCGATTCACTGGATATTTCTTCATGTAATTTACTGCAACTCCCTGCATTTCTTTTTTTATACATATTTATATATATTTATTTTATTTTGCATTAAATCTATTACATCGATTTTTAAAATTATATTATTTATTGTTTTGCCTCATTTAAATCTTTGTGTTTTACTATTTTTAATGCTTGGTAAATTACTTCACCTCACATTTAATTTTTACTCAACTATATTTGTATTTTATTGTATTATAGGTTACAACATCTTATTTGCATATCTGTGTATTAGTATATTTTAATCAATTAAAAAGGCACAGCACTTTTTTACATGTTATTAATATTATATTATTTATTATTTTATCTTATTTATTCCTCTGTGTTTTATTAAGCTTTATTGAAGTTATTGCATTTCCTAAATGTATTTGTATTACATTTTATTATTTGTTTATTTTATTATTTATTCTCTTGTTTATTATTTTAAGATTAAATGTTAGGTTTTAATGTTTAGTTATTTAACATTCTTATTTAGTTTTTATAACTAATTATTTTAATTTCAATATATTCTATAATCATTTATCTATTAATATCTCTCTATGATTACATTGTGCAATTTACTGGAATTTCCATAGTTTAATTATAGTCTTATTTATAAGTAGGCTTTTTATCTGCTCCGGGGTTTTTGTTTTCTTCACTGCCTTTGTGTTGCTCTAATATGTTACTCTGCCTCTGGGATTTATAAAGTCCAATAAAGGTAATAAATTATCTCTTTGTAATGAAGAATACAGTTATTCCCATCATTCGTTACTCAGATGTTCGATTCACTGAAAAAGAATCGGTAAACGGAGTCATCAAACTTCAGTTCAAAAGAATCGGTTCAGCTAACTGAATTGAACTTTCCATCACTAGCGGCGTAGCAGGATTCCAGGAGGGGCGGGGCCTGTCAGAAGGAGCAGTGACGCTTAGTGGGCGTGTCCTCCTCAGGTATGGGGACAGGATCCTGTGTACAGGTGCACTCTGGGAATATAAATAGACTATAGAGTAGAACTATAGAGTATATATGAACTGTTGAACAAACACATTAACTCACTGTCTATGATCACTACACTGATTATTTATTTACTTATTTGAACAATATTTGTTTTATTCTAGGACTAGACTTTTTTGTTTTTACAGCCAAAATGAGTATTATATTAGTAACCTCTTGGTTTAATGAGAGGAAAATGAAATATATGTAAATTCTGCCGTTCTAAGTACAGGTTTCTAGACATTTCTGAACCTCCTTCACAGAAAGTTATTACACCACCCAGTTATGAATACAATGCTTAATAGTTTTGAAAAGTTTTGGGTTTAAAAACCTGTTATCAGTAAAATGCTGGACAAATATGTGTAGATCTCTGTGCAACAAATTATAATAAATACAAAGACAAAGACAAGATTTTTGTTCAGGCTCATCTACACATATCTAATTAATTAAAAAACAGTAAAGTCTGTATTGCTAAGCACAAGTATTACTTGATTACATCAGCTTACATTTAATGTTAGTAGATTCAGATTCTGTATTTCTGCTTCAGATGAAAAGGAAAAAGTCCTTTACTTGTGAAATAAAAGTCTGTGGGTTTTAACAACCCTTTTCAGACGTGTTCACATGTTTAAACAATTATGCTGTAAATAAAAAAAAAAATCTGTAATATCTAGGTAAATTTAGGAGGCTGGATGCAGGAGAAATAACATTGTGTGTAGCTGTTCTTAAAAATCATTTTAATTAAATAATAGTTCTGTGCTTTTATGTTAGTGTAAATTAACAAAATTCTGATTATATTTCGCTTGGCTTGGTTTGTTTAATTTCATCCCCAGACGCGTTTTTCCGTTTTTTTCAGTATTACAAGTTTTAGTAATTTTCTTTGGTTGTGTGGAGAATTTCGTTTTTTTTTTTTTTTTTTTGAAATTCGTTAGATTATATTTTTGTCAACATTTTGGGTTTATTTTCGTTTGTTACTTTTCTAATAATAATAGTAAATACATAATTGATTTTTTTTTTTTGACGGGCGAATAATACAAAGTAAGGCGATAGTTACTTTTACTGGTAAGGAGTTACTTTTATAGTGGAGTAACTCCGTTAGTAACTCAGTTACTTTTTTGGAGAAATAACGAGTAACTATAACTAATTACTTTTTCAAAGTAACGTCCCCAACACTGAACATTACTGAAAGAGTTTTCACCTGTTTAAATGCTTTAATGATCCTCGGTGAAGAAGAAGAATAATCCAAAAACGTGATCTGACCGAAGTTCACTGTTGCTATGCAGAACCCAGTCCGGGGTCATTTCCAGCCGCTGTGCTGTGACGTCAGATAAGCATTAGCTTAAAGTTAGCATTTTTCTAATGAACTTACTTCCCTTAAACGATCTCGAAATTCAGAGGATATTTAGTGATATTTAGAAGGTAAATTTGAACAGTAATTTGGCCGTAATTTTATTTTCCTCTCCGCAGCACTCTAATGCCTAAAAACAAATAAATCACTCTGAAAACGGGTGAAGGTTAGACATGTTATACATTGCTATACAAGCTGATTTACCATTAAAACGTTAAGACGATGTACGAAGTCAATGAAATATTACTGCAGTATACAGAAATAACAAAACAGCCCACAGGAAGAATGGCTTCATAACTTGATTTATTGGTGGCAAGGCCTGATCTTTCTTCAGTCCTCAGCCAAGACACTACACATGTGAATCTCTATTACAGCTCTAGAACATCACACTGGCACTTCAGTGCTCCATCTTTAAAATCAATATCCTCAAATGGCAGACAGATCATTTCAAGTATATATAAAATATATTAAGAAATAAATATAAAGCCACTGTATCGGCTCTGGGTAGTGAAATGGTTAATCAGCAAGCCCTTGTTTAGAGGTACACAGGTTGAACTTCTATTGAGGAGAAAACTGGAGACAAAAATGATGCACAGCCGCCATCCGCGATTACCATTAATATAAAATAATAATAACAATAACTCCTCAGTTGATCTTATGTGATGTGTTAAAGTGCCAGAAATACATTTAACTGCTACTCATCTACAGGTCATATTCAGTCAATTTCTGTTTAAAATTGTAAAAAACGTTTTAGATGAATGACTTTATGGGGCTCTATATGGGTGTGGGTGAGGAGCAAGTAAAAAATAACAGAACTGGAGCAGTCCTACCTTATACAGTAAAATTAAAGTTCTTACTCCTAGGAAAGGAACGGCAGCACATCAGGAAATACAGTGAGCGAGAACTCTTACACTTATGATTGGGATATGAGGAAGAATTTGTTTTACTAAGCAATAAATGTGAAACCCTGCTTTGAAATCCATAACAGACACACAGTGTCAGTGATACTCAGCTCCTAAAGTTATCTGAATACTAACAGCACCCCCTAGTGGAGAATGATCAGAACTTCAGCCTGTTCAACAGGAGTGAGTGAAACAGTGAGCAAGAAGGACAGTGAGTTAGTTAGTTCCTAGCCAGGTCCACAAGGCGCTTTACATCAAAAATAAAGGAAAAGCCGCCACTACAAACCCACCTTACTTTGTTTGTCTACAGGAAAAGTGTCTATGTGCCAAAGTGCAAGGCTGGTATGAAAAGAACTTGGCGGAGAAGATGTGAGGTTAGTGACTGCTGATGATTTTGAATGTTCATGTCTGATTTTCTCTCATTCAACAGACTAAAATTATAATGATTCACAGAACACCTGCATACTGTACAAACAAAAATATGGAAAATATGAAGGACTGATGATGAAAACTGAAGCTCTCGAAGCTATCGTTGTTTACCTAATCACTAAAAACACCCCTTTAGCATTAAACCTGTACAAGTGGGACTACTGCATTTGTAGAATGTGAAAGAGCCTGTTTATACCTGGCATTAGAATAAATGCATTTCTTTGTATTGAAACAGTATCTGGATAAACTTTAACTGGACTGTTTATACTGTTTAAGTAATTTAAATTAGGAGTATCACAATATGTTGCCCACGATAAAGAGATCATGATATTGTGATTCTGTGATACTCGATGTATCACAAGACAATTCTCTACGATACTTCACAGCATACAGTTTTACTAATGAGGATAAAATACTCCTAAATAAGCAACCAGGAATTATGGATTTATTGGTGTCAATTGCACAGAAAATCACCACTAATATTCTATACATTTACTGCAGGTTCACCCTATTCAATTGAACCTATATTTCAGTAAACAAATATCAATATCTAAAGTGACGTATCTATAATAATAATATCCATATTTTGTCCCATCCCTAATTAAAATGTGTCCCCAGTGTAACCAGATGATATGCAATTTTACTTCCTGTGAATAAAAAAAACTAATATACATAAATGCATATTGCTCCTGGTGGAACAATAATTAAGATGGTTCTTGCATTTCTGTAATGTTCCATCAGAAAATACAAAAGATTATTTAAACTGCACAGAAACAAAATTTACTATGGCAACACTGCACTCTTCCACTAGTAGTGCACACATGCACAGACAGACAGACACAGAGTTCAGTATCAGCCAAATAGTAGAGGGTGAAGGTAATATAGTGAAGTGTGGTAATATTATACTTTACAATGATATCAATTCATAAAAATATAAAAAGTGATTTTTAATTATTAGTTTAGATGTTAAGATTGGTGTCAAAAGTGTTTTCATTTAGTGATGTGTTTAAATCCCACCCTCACTTGTATTTTGTGTCCAGATCCCACTGTTCTGATTGGATAAAAAGTAAACTTTTTTTTTCTCTAAAATTGCCTAATAATTCGTTTTGTATTAACAAGTTTTTGCCAATCCACAGCCCTAATAAACAATCATATAATGAGACACACATTTCTGCTTATCTGACAAGAGTCTGATCAAGTTAATCTTATTCTGTTCACCAAAAGCCAGGTATAAACAGACTCAAAGAGTCACACACACATACACACACACACACAATCCCAAAACCCACACTCACACACACTCGAGTGTTGGCACAAACAACAGTATGTAGTGTACTAACAGGCCTTTCACGGATGATCTCATACTTGATTGTGAACACATATCTGCACACATGTTCAAGTCTTAGCACTTGAAATTCCCTGATGTTGAAGAACAATTACAAAAACTGGCCCATTCTTCCCTAAATAATTACTGTGTTCCCTATTTACACAATACTGCTCTCAGGTTTGGTCATAAGTGAGATGTTTAAGAACAATTCAGAGACTTTAAGCACTTAAAATAAGAAAATAAAAAAGAATGAACCCACTGGTGCTACCAGAAACTCTAATCAGAAGAGATACATACGCTAACAGCAAAAAAATAAAAATATATAAAAAACAGAAATAATAAATCAATCATACCAATATTAACAATAATAAACAATGGAATAATGTGTTCTGACCTGAGAGTGTGGCCTACTGTATCAGGCTGCCCACTGTGCCCCTCTGAACTATCAACACACCACCATAGGCTTTTCCACCCGTTAACCACCAACCAATTTATCAATCATAACCAATCACCGCAGCATACTCAGGGCATGGCCGAACAGCAGGGAGTAAGACTACAGCTTTGCCTACCCCTCCTATTCAGCCTATTCACATACCCACCACCACCCTATACACAGCCCAAATAACTACAAACTACACACAGAGTCAACATCTGTACCAGAGGGGAAAAGCAGTCGGACCATCTGCAGGAGAGTTGGTGTATAACCATGTTTGGATCGCTCCACCTCTGAAGACGGCAGCGAGGGCATTTCTTGCCATGTTTCTTGCCGTATTCTCTGACCCTGGATCAGCCACAGGCCAGCAGTAGCAGCATTAGCAGCCCTGATGTGAGTCAGTGAGATGAGGTACCAGACCAAACCCAACATCATGAGGTGCTTTCTGGGTCTTTTTGCTCCACAGTGCAAGGCTCCTGGTGTTCCACCCCAGCAGAGGCTGCATCGCAGATGGTTGGTGGCACCACTTCTGAGGTCTCTGGTTCAGCCTCAGGGTCCACATCACCCTCCAGTACCAGCCGGATTGTAGTGCTGTCTGCCTCGTTCTCCTCCAGTTCCCCCTCCTTGGCCAGCCGGAACTTTATGTTCAGCTTTTCTGATTTCTCTGCAAAAAGAGGCAGATATTGCAATGTAAGGAAAAAGAAGACGGAAGATCGGGGACAGAAAATGTCAAATCGAAAGTATTTGGAAATATCTTTTTCACATAGGCATCAATAGAATTTGTCCATTATTCTTCATATTAATAATTGGATCAATAGAAATGCTCAAAAATGATAGTTCCTGTATAAGAATTTATAACTAACAAAATATACATAGGGTTCAAAAGGTCAAGAAGGTTTTAAAATGGTCCTGAAAAGTTGCCAGTTTGGAGATAATGTTTTAGCGTGATTGTGAGAAATGCTTCAATATCTCTTAACAAGGTTTTAGGTTCAGTTAGATTTAAGGTTGAAAACATCTGTTCAAACTTGAACACAAGGCTCTTTTATTCTGACAAGTAATTTAGGAAATAAGTAAATAAAAAACAAAAAAAAATGGAAATTCTCCAAAACTTGGACAAAGTGATTCTATTCCCTTCTGTTCCAAAGAAATGAAGCCAAAATGTGAAACACTGTCAAATTTTCAACCAGAGTCTGCGCAGTGGGGCCAGAGTTGGCCCCCTTTACCACAAACAAGTGTCTCAGACTGACACTAGGAGATCCACTGGTTTCCCAGTTTGTTCACAGGACTTTAAGTGTAATGTATCAACTATTTACATTTTATCAAATTACAGTATTGAAGCTCAGCTCTATTTGTGGAAGAGAATAAACAACACAGCTACAGTCCAGTTTAACCCCTGACAGTCCACATGCACTGGTTACAAACAAAAGAAAAAAAAAACTATTTTTGTACCCACCCAGACCAGAAAATACAGCTGGCCAAGACAGAGTACAAATAAAATGTTGCTAGCTGGCTAAAAGTTCCTGCACACCTGTTTCAGACAAGGTCATTTATATGTGTTGCTCCTATAATTTTTCCTCTCTAAATTTAGCCCCTGCCAGAATTTCTAGTGAAAATTTTTAAACTTGTGCCAATATTAGCACTAGAATTAGACACCAAAAATGAAAAGATAGATTAGTGAACAAAACGAGATGCAAAATGGGCAGGGCTGTTTTATTATTGAAACATATGGGGATGGTGAAGCTATATACTGTATTGCAACTGCAAACATGTATTTATTTATTTATTTATTTTCAACAAATTTGGAAGGCCAATTACCACATTCATTCCTTAGGACTAACCCCATCACCACATCACTAGGACGTTAAAGATTACTGGGTAGCCAGCTCTGAAAAAACAGATGCCTGTACTGACTGACATCACCTTATAAGTGATGAGAAGAGACATCCTTTCCTACAGTCATTACCACAAACTAATGGATTGCAAACAAAAAAAGAAAAAAACTGAGGCAAGCACCCTTTCCAAGCTGTCTCTCTTTGGGTAGCAGCAGGACATCCACATTGTGGTGCTCCTGCAGAGCAGCAGTTAAAACAGCTCCTTCTCTGCTGAACAGAAAGACCAGTGGCACTGTGATGTCCTCTGTAGACTCCCCATCTCCCACCATCTGGAACAAAGGCGTCTCAGCACTGCTGCTGTCCTCTCGCTGGTCTGGTAAGAGCAAAAAACAACACAGTTACTTTAGGGATTTGTTACGTTCTTGCATTTTTTCTTTATTCATATAGCAAACGAACACAGTAATATTTGAGAAGTAAAATTAAGTTTATAGGATTTACAAAAAGTGTGCAATCATTCTTTAAACCGAATTAGGCAGGTGCATAAATTTGGGTACCACGACAGAAAAAAATACATCGTCCAGAAAAAATAACAGCCTTTTAACGCTTACTATAGCTTCCAATGAGAGTCTGGCTTTTGGTTGAAGGTTTTTTTGGACCATTTTTCCTTACAAAACATCCCCAGTTCAGTTAAGTTTGATGGTTTCCAAACACTTATTTGCACCACAGATTTGAATAATATTCAGGTCTAGGGACTGAGATGATCATTTCAGAACGTTGTACTTGTTCCTCTGCATTAATGCTTTAGTAGATTTAGAGCAGAGTTTAGTGTTTTGGGTTGTTGTCTTGTTGAAGTATCCAGCCCCGACGCAACTTCAACTTTCTTCAACTCACTGATTCTTGAACATTGTTTTTTTTAAGAATCTGCTGATATTGACTGGAATCCATGCGACCCTCAACTTTAACAAGATTCTTTATCTCTTTTTCTTGATTGGATTCACCTGTGCATATAGGTCAAGGGTCAATGAGACTACCAAACAAATTTTGTGTTCCAATAATTAACGCTAAAGGTATTTAAATCAATAAAACGACAAGGGTTCCCAAATTTATGCTCGCACATAATTTAGTTTGAATAATTATTTCACACTTCTCACATATCATCTGCTATGTGATAAACTGAAATTGTTGAACCGAAAAACAAAAGATTTATAATGGAAAATCATGAAAATGATCAGAGGTGCCCAAACTTATACATTCCACTGTACATTCCTCAGATTAATATATCTGGCTAATGAAAACTTATGTAACCCCTGTAAAATGTTATTCTGTATAATAAAATTTTACCAGGCACTTGCACAAAATGCTTAGATAATAAAGAAACACTGTTTCACTGTATCTGGCAAGGTAGAAGAATTTAAATGTTTTTAGAGCAAGTGCAAGTGAAGTGAGAAGATTTGCAAAAGATATTTCATCACACCCTATATTGTTTATATTAGGTATATACCTAATAGAATATGTATTTTCAATGTGTATGTGAATGTATAAACAAAATGTAAAAGGCTGTGTATTATATGTTTTGAAATAAATAAAGATATGGGGGGGGGGCTAAAGCTAATTTATCTGATAAGAAATTATCATCATCAACTACTGAATACTGAACATTGTTCTATATTATAAGGGATGTTGTGTTGTTAATTGTTATTGTGTTGTATTGCGTATGATGGATATTTGTTTTTGTATTATTTGTACGCAATTTATTGTTTTTATTTTAGGTTGTCATAGTAAAAGCTGGCCAGGGACTTCAGATAAAAATTAGCCTTTATGGCTAACTCTGGCTTTTTTTACAGTTGTTTTCGGTTGATTAATGAGCATTGTCCCTGTCAAAAAAAAAATAAATAAATAAAACTACCTTGTTATGTCCAAATCAGGTGATAAATGGTTAATAAACAGAGGAGGAAACTGCTTTCAGGCCTGAAGTGAAACCAAGCTGGGCTATTTGAGAGCTCAGGAGTTCCAGGAAGAGTGTAATAAGCATCCAGGACTTTCCCAGGTCATTAGTTATATAAGCAAACAGCATGCTATTGACCAGCTGATAATAATCACGTTGTTAAACTCACCGATAAAAATGATGCCAATGGCCCCTGCTTCCTGCAGACGTCTGGCTTTGGCAGCAAACATACAGTCGCCTCTCAGGGCCAGGGCGATGTGTCCCTGCAGCTGTAGTGTATTCTCTATGTGGCCACAGGCTGTGTATGGAACACTCTTCACTATGCTTCCCTTTACCTGAGAGAGAGGGAAGGAGACATAGAACAAAGATGAAGAGATGAGAGTCAATATTTAATTTAAAAAGTAAAAAAACATTTCACATTTAAACGATCCTATATACGAAATACACTAATGCCAAAAGTATTCACTCATCCATACAAATTATTCAACCCAGATTCCAATCACTCTCATGGCTATATGAGTATAAAACAAAGCACCTAGTCATGCAGACTGCTTTTACAAACATTCGTAAAAGAATGGGTCGCTATCAGGAGCTCAGTAAATTCCAGTGTGGTACAGACCTAGTATGCCACCTGTGCAGTTGTGAAATTTCCTCACTACTAAATATTTCACAGCCAACTGTCAGTGATATGACGACAAAGTTAAAGCGACTGGGAACAAAAGCAACAGAGTGTAGAGGTCAGAAATCAATAGATTTGACTTCCAACATGGCTTCAGATTAGCTAAAGAACAGTAGAGCGTGCAGAGCTTTAAAGAATGGGTTTCCATGGCCGAGCAGCTCCATCCACGCCTCACATCACTAAATGCAATGTAAAGCAGGGGTGTCCAAACTACGGCCCGCTTCCTTTTTTGGAGCGGCCCGCGAGGTATTTTAGAAACAGAATGAAAGTTGGCCCGCTGTTAAGCAGGTTTTTATAATATGAGATTCAAAGTTTGAGAGTCTAAAAGTGGAGAGAGTGTGCATTTCTAGCACAAAAAAACAGGCCAAAGAGTCTAAAAGCGGAGAGAGTGCACAGTTTTAGAGCAGAAAAAGGGCAAGAGAGTCTAAAAGTTGCCGTAATTAAGGAGTTTAATATAAAGAGACATCATGAAATGAAACATCAATTTGAAAAAACCTTAGTTTACACAACACTGTCAAAGATAAAGATAGTAAGTCAAGTAAAATGGTCTGTAAATGAAATAATCAGGAAAATTTATTATTTAAAGTGGTATATTTCATTATTTGTTTTATTACAGAGTCTGTGGCCCGTGACTTCAAATATATTTCTCCTTTCAGGCCCCCAACAAAAAAAGTTTGGACACCCCTGATGTAAAGCATCAGATGCAGTGGTGTAAAGCACGTCATCACTGTACTGTATAGTGTAAAGTTTGGTGGAGGGGGGATTATTATAATGGAGTGGGTCTGTTTTACATTAGTTGAGCTCGTCCTTTAGCTCCAATAAAAGAATCTTAATTCTTTTGGATACCAAGAGATTATGGACAGTTTCATGCTCCCAACTTTGCAGGAACAGTTTGGGGATGGCCATTCTTGTCTCAACTTTACAAAGCAAGGTCCATAAAGACACGCATGAGAGAGTTTGGTGTGGAAGAACTTTACTGGCTTGACCTCAACACAAAAACATTTTTAGGATGAATTAGAGCAAAGTCTGTGAGCCTGTAACCTCACAAATGCACTTCTGAAAGAATGGTCAACAATTCCCATAAACACACTCCTAAACCTTGTGGAAAGCCTTCACAGAAGAGTTGAAGCTGTTATAGCTGCAAGGGGTGGGCCGATATCGTATTATTATTATTATTATTATTATTATTATTATTATTAAGGATTAAGAACAGGATGCCACTCTAGTTTATATGCGTGCACAGGCAAGTGAGCGAATACTTTTGGCAATATAGTGTAGTGTACTTCCTGGTATTTCTTACCCCGTGCTCCTGCTTCGTGAGATCCATTCCAAATTTGGCTGGTCCAGCTGTCAGAACTGTTCTTCCCAAAAACGGGGGAGAGATGAGCTGCACAATTAGTGGCACAACCTCATCTTCTTCAGGCGTGTGGCTCACCTCAGCAACCAGCTTCACTCTATACACACCTTTCTGAGAGTCCTTCACAAATAGAAGATGAGGAAATGGATAAGAGAACAAAGAAGTGCCTTTTTATGACTGTTTAAATAAATCCAAAAAAGATATTAATCTTCCAGAGCTGGACGACTGAACCTACCTGGGATTTCGAAACACTACGGGCTGCCATGTCGGTGAGAGGGGTCAGAGAGATGCCCATGCTCTTCAGGAACTCCAATGGTTCTATACCAGTGTCATGAAGAGGCAGCTCAATTCCTCTGTGGGGTTGGATAAACAGGGTACAGTTGTTAGAAGAACTATGTGTAATATAATCTAATAGCAATATTTAACTTTACTAACTTAAAGACCACTTTAAATACTCAGCAAATGCATTCTTTTACACTGTTAAAGCATCCTTACAGACATAACAAAAGAAGTAGATTACAGCAACAAAATAAGGTACCTGACTGAAGGCCCATGGGGCGCTCTGCCCACCCCTGTGAGGTATTTATATCCATCCCTGATGGTCTTGGCAAAGGAGGGGTTGTTGGGAAACAAGGTCTGAGCACTGGGGCAGGAATGTGTAAACAGGTCCTCCTCTTGAGCAGTGTGTTGGTCCTAAAAACAATAGGCTGTAGATGTTACTTCAATCCACAAAAATGTAAACAACAAAGAAAATTCAAGTTACACTGCAAAACTAGTAATGCCCATTATGCTTCCAGTAATTTTCCACCTACAGCATTTCTAAGGCTGCAGTGTACATACATCTCTAAATACTAGCCTAGGGCTGGGTCCTGCTGGAGACTGTTCTAAGCTCTCACCGTGTTGTTGCCTTCACAGGGAGGCTGTGCGGTGGACAGGGAGACTGGAAGCAGGTGGGCCTCGGTGGTGAAGATGTAGTCATCTATATCAAAAGGCAAGTGGCTCTTCTCAGAGAAAAGCAGGTAGAGGTACTTAAACATTTCAGCTAGAAAGAAAGAATCCATCCTGGAAACACAAAATCACAGAAACGCTGGATGTGAGCTGTGCATATCCGGAAATTGGCCATGGTACTGACAAAAAAAGAGAGATGTGTGATAACGCTTACATATATCTTGGTATTGTGAAATACAATAAATAAATTAGTATAAGCTCTTGCAGGTTTTGTGTGGGCCAAGAACTAAAACTGATCAAAGCTATTATTTATGTTTATTTACCTGTAATTACATTTTCATTGGTGTAAGATGTTTTTATTAAATGAGACAGTTTTCAGTTTGTGTAACATTTAGGTTTGAACTTGATAAATTCATTTTCGTTATGTGTTAGTTCACTGTGTGGTACTGCAGTCTTAGTATAAATGGGTACTGTCTCTAAAAGAAATGCTATATTGGGGGAAAGTTTGTTTAGAGCCAGCAGCTGTGGAGGCACACAGTTGTCTTTACGGGACAGCGATGCACTTGATAATTGTACTTGTAATATAAAAAATAAAGTTTGTTTTTTCCTTTAAAACATTCAGTGGAGTGGAAAATGGATCATTTTCTGAGTGAATGACATGACACGAGTAAACCATTGCTTCCTCTTAACTAAGGGTTTGCCTTTTCAGGTTTCTTAGCACATGGCTTAGCTTGTAGGGGTGCGTTTAAAAAAAAAACCAAAAAAAAAAAACAATTAATTTAATAATAATAATAATAATAAAAAATTGTAGCCCTACTATCAATGGATATTTTCTAGCTAATCTTCCTCGGAGTATGTCTGCTTCTTACCTGTCTTCATGTGTGCCTGTTCGTACATCCTGCACTGCAGCAAAGCCACAGGGGACCCGTGCATGTGTGTTGAGCTTCTCCACGATGGACTGGCCCACTTTCAGGTAGTATGGGTCACCTGTAGCCTGAGATGGAATAAACTTTAATAAACACTCAGCAGTGGCAGTGTCTTCACCGTTGGAATGAAACCTTTTATGTCGGTTTTTTATTTTTGTTGGATATGCCACCTCCGTTCACCCCCAGTATTCCAAAATTTAGCTGATTCTCCAAACAGCCTTACAATACAAGTGATAGGGGCATAGCCCTGCAAATGCAATGAAACCACTACTAAATAGTCTTTTTTAATAAACTAGCTTGCACTTTTAAAGCTCTCTGTGCCACCTTTTAAATGTCAGGGCTCTCTAAATTCAACCAATAAAGTGTGAAGCTACTTTAAGACTGTTAGTGGTGTAAAAATAGCCATTTTATCATGGGCAATGTCATGCCCTTATCGCTAGCATTGTAAGTCTGTTAGGAGCATCTGTTAAAAGTGCTGTATTCCTGAACATGAGGGTGAATAGAGATGAGCCATTCAACAAAAGCTTGTACTCATTGTGATGTTTCTCTGCACTTCAAATTTGTTTTTACCTTTAAAACAGAATTAAACAGATCAGACACACATCAAAACCTCCCACAATTCAGGACACAGTTGAACAGCAGAATGAATCACTGAAGTTTTCCCACAACAGTATGGAATCCATATTTACTGCTACCGTTGTAACTTAACTATAATATCAGTTACATTTAAGCAATCAAAATACATAAACAGAATGCTTTTTTTTTTTTTAGAAGAGTGCAATTATGCAATTGTCTGTGTTATAATAGCTGAGGCTGTATAAAAGACAAAGTGTGAAAAAACAAAAAGGAAACCTTAAACTACAAATGGGAGGGGAAAAAGATATTTATAAATAAATTAAACAGATTTAATCAGGTCCTACTAGATTTTTACATCTTCTGTGAATTAGACATTATGGAGACATGACGATTCCCCCAACAATGAGGATCTGAGTTATGCTGAAAGTATAAAATTATCCTTGCAAATTCAACAGAACAGGAGTCAGGCGTTATATACCTTGTAAAGAAAATAAGTGCTCTCAGCAAACTCTGGTCTCAGAGGGTGTTGGCCCCAGTGAACTCTGAACTCAGTAGTGAACGCCTGTCAAGCACAAAAAAGAAAGAAAAAAAGGTGCAGAGTCATTTTATGGAGCACTTTTAGAGAAACTGCTGTCTAACCAGTGATCATTACTGCAGCTTAGCAATAAATGCATGTCCATAATCATGACATAAACCATTCTACCACAAAACGACCGCATTTAACACTTCGTTACCTCAGGTAGAAACTTGTGCTGCTTTGTGACTTGATAGAGCATCTCATGGGTTTCTATGGCAGGCTTTAAATCTCCCCTTAAAACCTAAAGCACACAAAAATTAGTTAATATGATTCTGACAATTCATTTTGATGATTAATTTGATCTTTTTGGCCAAATTATATGCAGTAGGGATATAAGTGCTGACCTGCAGCCCAGGGAAGAAGGCCAGTAGCGAGTCCATCCAGCTGCGCACGTTCACTGTGGGATTGTGCATGTGCACGTTGAGCAGCAGGGGAGGCTGGCTGATGTACTTCATAATGGCACTGTAGTGCTATTAAACAAACAGTTGTAAGAATAAATCTCACTAGGACGGTCAGAAAAAAAACACATTAAAATATGTTTAACATATACAATAATACTAATGTTTTTCTTTATACTGAAAAAAAAAAAAAAAAAAAAAAAAAAGACACTTACAGTATTGAACCTCTCAAGGTAAACGTTGTCTCCCAGCAGAATGTATGCTTTCATCAAGTATTCATAGTATGAGTCTATCCCAGCACCAACACCACTATCTGTTTAAAAAACAAAAACAAAAAATGAATGAAATGAAGAAAAAGTTGTAACAGAGCTTGAGAGTGAGTGAAGGTAAACAGGGTCTACAAACACTACAAAAAGTCCCTAGGCATTAGCGTCGTCACGATTTTTATATTTCATAAAAAAACAGTTGTTTTGTCTCAAATATGTTATTAGTTTTGGTACCTTAAGGAGCATCTTTCTCTCAGATAAAGTTAATAATATATCTTTGTTAAAGAAAAAAACTGGTCATTCTCAAGGACCGAAAAAGTCTTAAAGTCTTATTTCTCATGTTTAACTGTTAAAGTAGGATAGAGTTCAGTTTGTTAAGGCTCTAATTGTTCTATTATTTTCTACATGACTGTTCCTGTATTTTTTTATTATTTATTTTGTTATGTTGCACATTGCTGTTTTAATAGTGCACACTGCTGCTAACACAAAAAGCCACTAGATGGCATTACATATATATCTTAATTAAATTATTAAAATTTGACCATTAGTGTCTAATGTGGTGTATTACAGATCACTTGTATTAATTTGCATCACTTATATCAAGCCCACCTTTTGAAATAAGATATTGTAAATTTGATGAATCAAACCAATGACTGACCATAGACTAATCTAAAACTGGCATAGGCCTCTCTGCTGTAAAAAAAAGAAAAGAAAAAAGAAAATCGAGAATCGAATCGAATCATGACCCTAAAATATGAAATAAAATCGAATCGAGGGTTTAGAGAATCGTGACACCCCTACTAGGGATACATCATATAAGGCATTACCACCCACTGTTAGAAGTATTTCATTCTCTACAGTAACACAAATGCTTTGAAGTATCAAAGAGAATTGTGTATCACAAAATCACAGTATTGTGCTATCATCATTAATATGGGCAATATACCATGATATTGTTATATTATGAGATGCCCTGTAATTCCCAACCCCTACAATAAGCGCAGAAGACCACACAAGTATCCCACAGGCGCAGCGTATTTTAGATTCCACAGGACATGGCACAGAACAGTTCCTGTTCCATGACATTTGTCATTTATGTGTTGATTAGTAGCTGAGGAGTTGAATTAACAGTGTTCTATGTGGCAGAATGCCTGAATATGACAATTAAATATTATCCATATGTATGTGTGCAGCCTCACCCCTGCGGACCCAGTCTCCATTATGAATGTTAATGACTGTGCCCATAAGGTCACTCCCTCTCTGCCTTTTCTCCCAGAGAACATCGAGGGCTTTCCGAGCATGCTCCTGTTAGGAACAGTACAGAGAATGTCAGATATGATAGGAACTTTATATACTGAGTGGTACCTACAGCATTTTATGACTTTTTAGTATACTTTTAGTATTTTAGAATTTAGTAAGCTATTGGTGCTATTAACTTGGAAGCTTAGGACATCACATCCAATCACATCCCACTCCAAACTCAGCAAGGACCTGCGTTTCCACAGGTTCAAGAGGCCAATGATTACATGGTCTGCAGACTGTTTTAAAAAAAATGCTCATTTACCAAAAACCTAAATGGCTGAAGATGCTTATTTGCATGTTGCAAAATCAATGCACTAGTTAGATAGTCAGATTTGTTGGTTTGTGCCCTAGAGTAAAACACCTCAAAAATAGGCTGCATCCAACACCTGCTTTTCGGCTCTCTTTAAGTCCTCTACTTTATGAACTTTAATTTCTACTGAAGACAGTTTTCAGCATCTTCTCATGTATTTCCTGTGAGGACCATATTGCATGTAATATGTTTGTTTCTTATGTCATCCACTAATTATTCATTTACTTATAAATAGCAGTCAGACAGCTAAACAATTTGCATGGAAATGCTAGAGGGACAGCACCAGTTTTTCTGTCTGAGAACCTGTGACTCTGCAGAGGAAAACTGCGGAACCGTTCAGGATTTCAGAACCAGAACCAGCACCAGGTCAGTGTAAATGTCAGGGTTTAGCAGGCAGGGAGACGTGGAGGCGGACGTATGTGCACGTAAGGAACAGCTTTATAAAGAAACAAACAAGGAACAAGGAACCAACCAAAACAAAATAAACAAGAGACTAGGAACTAAAATAAGACGGAACAAACTAAAACGGACAAGAAAATAAACAAGAATTAACAAGAAATAAACCAGGATAAACAAGAAATAACCAGGGATAAACGAGGGCAGTACACTATGTGAAACAAGAACGTATACATGGGATAGACAGAACAACATGGGAAAGTGCAAAGACCAACGAACACAGACTGAAACACCAGGGCTATATATATACAGGAAACAAACACAAAACTACGAACACCTGGAGAAACAGGTAATGAGGGGGCGGAGCTACAAATTAGACACACGTGAATGGAAAATGACTGGGGAACACACGTTGAGACGAGAAACACAGGGAAAACAGACAGGAAACAGGGCAGTAAAAGCAGAAAAAACAAAGTTTCTGAGAAGAGCACCTCAAACACTGAAACTCCAGAAAGTCGGCTGAGTGCTGCAAACTCTAGGATCATGGTCCCAGCACAGGCAGTGCAGGTATCGGTCTCAGTGCCCGTGCGCGAGAGAGGATTCACAACCCCATAGCGCAGGTTTACCTATAGCACAAACAGTGAATAACAGACACTGTTAGGAAACATCATTTCCAACACGTCACTCTATTCATATTATATTCACTTTTTTAACCTTTTAACCTCAGTGGTCTATATGCTGGTACTTCCTTTACTTTAGTAATCTAAGCAACATAAACTACATGGTAGGTTCATAGTAATTAATAAATAATTTAGTTAGTAAATTAGTGAATAAAATCATACTACCTATATCACAAAATACTAAAAAATCTAGTCAATATCAAATAATTTATAGTAGACACTGAATAATTCATACTAGATACCAAATAATTCATAGTAGACAATGATTCTAGAAGATACTAAATTTATAGTAGAAAGCAAATCATTTATAGTACATACTGAATAATTCATAGTAGACACGGATATGTTCATAGTGGTAATTTAATAATTCACTTCATAATGTTTATTAAAGTATAGTGGTTTTTAAACAATTCTTAAGAACACATTTATAATAGATAGTTACTATTTTAATGTACTGTGTTTAATGAATAACAGTTAATGAATCAAGGCGTTTGAAGGAGTTAATTCATTATACTAAGTAGGACAAGATAATACTTATAGCATATTTTTATTAGTAAAAAGAATTCTATGTAAACTACTAGCAGATTACCCTTGGATAAGGAAGGCCACTGGTGGTATTAAAGGCAGGCAGTAGGCGGTAGCCCAGGTCTTTGGCCATGTGGAGCAGCTCATCCCTGTACCACTGCATCCTCTCTCCCCTCTGCTTCAGCAGATCAGCCATCACATGAGCTCCTAACAGCCCACTGAAAGGAGAGCATGACAAGGAGTTTTCTATTAGCTCAGTTTTCAATTAATTACCATTCTATCACCCCAAGAACATGTTCTTAAACATATTCAATATGTACTGTAGTACTCTTTGATTTTACAGATTTGAACGTACCCCAGAACACGAATGTTGGTCTCAAAGACAGACACCACTATATCATTGTCCAGTCGTACATCTTTAACAGTCTTTTTAACAGCCTCCTCAAACTCCTCCAGCCTGTTTAGCAGCTTCAAGACACACAGAAAAGAGGACAGAGGAGAATGACAGGCCTGTAACTGACAGATTTTTAGCTTCAATTTTCATTAGCAATTGTCTTAACAAAATGTACTCACCACTAGTGTGTCTAAGGTGTCAATCAGTGTGAGAGAGAATCTGAAAGAGAGAAATGTGGGTAAATGTTTCAGTTCAGCTCAATCATGTGCTGCAGAGCATTTCTAAGTGTTTCCTGGTAGCTGTTCAGAGCCCTAAAGATTTAGGGCATTTTCAAAGTTCTTGTTTGTGAGGCTTTATTAGGCATTAGTTATTATTATACTGATGGAAAGGATAATAATGTGAAAAGTGGATGAGTCACATTAAAAAATGACTGGAAGTCCACTGGAAACAAACTCCAGATCACTGACTTCAGGTGGACCAGCGCTCCAAAACAGCTTTAACACAACCAAATCAAGCAAGGGAACATCTATAGATCATGCTATAAGTAAAATAGGAAGAAACACCTCCAACTTGATGAATATGATAAGTACACTGTTAAAAATTATTAATGTAACCTAATGACTTCTCCAAAACTGTAACTATTCAACTGAAAGAAAAAAAATTACAGGCTAATATAATAATTCTGGATCATTTGGATTGTGTGTATTTATTCATTTATCACAGAATTAAAACTCAATACACAGAATTACTTGGTTGGTACTCTATATGTAAAAAAATGTAAATAAAAAAAAAACTAAGTTGTAACAAGGATAGCCCACTTCTGGTTACATATATAGCATGTCACAACTTCTGTGTCTGACTCACTTTCCCAGAGAGTCATCAATGTCCCCACGATTGGGCTCCAGTCCTCGAACTCGCCCTCGGCAGCTTAGAGGCATCAGCTCATCTGCTGGGTATGCATATTTCTGGTGCAACAGATCAGTGAAATTAATTACACAATATTTAAAAAAGCAATGCAATGGAATAAAAAAACTACAAGTTGTGAGACTACAAGGAGCGAGGCCTGTAGAACAACTGAATTATAAAGGTTTAATTCCTTACCATGTAACTCCCATAGGCATGATCAAACATCTCCAGAACTTGTTCCCTGAAACACAGAACATACAAACCGTTAAACAAAAGTCATCATCAGACCTGTTCCAATAAGGAAGTGCAAATAAGACACTTCTATGGTAACACTAAGCTGCATCTGAATTAACATTTCTAAATGTGGCCGAGAACCAAAACAAACCAAAATTTTCCTCTTGCAGCACAGCACTGCAAGAAGAGAACTGTATTTGGATAAAGTCTGTCTTTGATCACAGTGTCCTGATGACAAGGAAATGAAAACTTGCCTGTAATCACATTCCTCATCATCTCATGCCACAACAACTCACAAGGTAGGGCTCTAACAAAAGCTGCACTGTGGTTCTGCTGTCTGAATACTGTTTCAGTTGATGTAGAAAAGGACCAGTGATTTGCTATTTATACACTATAACACAAAATACTGTACTGTAAAGGAATTTTATTTCAGAAAATAAAGTTTTGTAGTTGTGTGCTTTTTGGAACAACACAAAATAAATGTTGTTCAGAATGTGGCCAACAAAGAAAAGAACACAGTACCTACAGTCAAATATGGTGGAGGTTTAAATTTTTTTTTTATGCAGTGGGTGCTTTTTCTGTGTGCTGGGTATGCATCATGGGCCATGGGCCTTCCAGCAGGACAATGACCCCAAATATACTTCAAAAAGCACCCAACAGAAGCTTCCTGATGTTTATAGGAAGTGACTGATTTCAGTTTTTTCCAAAGGGTATAGATTAAATTAAAAAGTGATCGATAGATATATTGGCCGGCTGATTACTGCCACTTTTAAATCATCGCCATCGGCCGATATCTGCGGGCCCAAGTCTGATTATTTCATTAATGCCTTTAGGCTGTGCTCCAAGCCCCTGCGAGCTGTGCTGCAGTGAAGCCGTTAGAGCTATCTCTAGTGTCTATTCCACCATTATACTGACAAACAGCAGAGGAGCTGAGGAACATGCACACCCCCAAAACTTCTACATTTCAGCCTAGACTAGATTTTAAACAGGTGCAGAAAGTAAACCAATCTGACAGGCTTTAGTAATGAGCATTGCAGTTTCTGTGTTAAACGCAGTTTTACTGTTTAGTAGCCTCTGCGCTAGCTACTGCTAACCGGCTATGTTAGCTTAGCTTGGCTAATGCTAAGTCAGCTATTCACAAAGCAAGCTTTGTGCTAGCTAACGCTGCCCGGCTACATTAGCTCAAGTCAGATAACGCCAAATTATCTACCAGAGAAAAACAGCTAAATGCAGCCAGTTTTCTCCACTAGTAAATACAGCGTAAGCATTTATATTATATTGTGTTTAGCTCATTAAAAGCACGCGAATTGCATGTTTTGAAGGCTTTATTTGTGGGGAATGCAGAATGCAGGATATCGGTTACCAATCTTAATAGTTATTTACATAAGGTACCCAACTAGCTAGTGACTTGGTAAGTTAATAATAAAACACGGTGATACATTATAAAAAGAAGTTATAAATTATTATTACAATATTATTATTATTATTATTATTATTAATATATATTTATTAGCTAATTTTCCCACTGTTTACTTTCACCGGATTCTGCTTCATCAGGTCCCTTATTAGTGTGGGTGTTGTACTGAATCAGGTGTAAATGGTGCTGAAATGTGTGAAAAGATTAGGTTAGTATGGGCTATTGTAAGGCACGTCAGGTGTGGCTGCTGTAATAAATAAATTATGAATTAAGTGTGTAGCTACTTTATTTTGTAATAAGTTAAACATGATTAAATAATTTCACATTTTTATTGTATTATTTATTATCAAGAGGATACAGTGGAAGACACTGGAATAGACATTGGAATTAACTGTTTTCTCACAGGCCAGAGTTTCTTATATTACTCTGTAATGTCTCTGATTGTCCCAGGTAAGATAATATGCGCTTTCCTTAAAGGTGTCTCAAATATTCAATGTTTGAGCCTTTGTAATTAAAAATTAAATTAATTAAGGCAAAAACTAAATATCAGATTTATATATCCCATATATACCATGCTCTCTTAATATCAGCATCGGCCATTAAAAAACAAAAACAATATCGGTCGATCGCAAGTTGGAGGAAAAATAGGATTTTGGCTCTTGCTCATGAATATTTATACATACAAACGTATTGCCTCTGATTGGCTAACAGCACTGTGACGCAGCAAGTTAGAAACGTTCGAAAATAAAAACTAATACTTTTTAATGTCATATGTTACTTTACAACATGTGTAAAACCCTGCTAAGTGCAGTTCAGTCACTGACCTAGTCTTAAAGTCTATGTAAAATGCCAAAATCCACTGGAGATCCTATGTAAACCCATGTAAACACATAGAGATGGGTAGTCCAGGTCCAGAAAGTAAAAATCCACCCTGAGGTTGGTTGAGCTGCAGCAGAGCCACCCAGGCAGTTGGAACAAAACCCGGGGTGGATTTTTACTTTTATCTAGTGTAAACAGAACTGTTTCAAACATACACCTACCTATCTCAATTGTACTTCGCTGGTGGTGTTCCATGGACAAATTCTGACCATTTTTTCCTCAGCTCTAAATTACTGGGCAAGTAACAAAGGAACGAACTGCCATGCTGTTCCTAGTGCTGTTAACTCCTATCTGATGAGACAGTGTCACGTCAGCACTGCCTGTGGGCGGTCGTGAGCCAAGGTGGGTGAGGCCAATAATACTAATTCACGGGTTGACATAGACGCAGTGCTTTTCCTGACCGACTCGTTTTTCTGAATATTTCTGAATATATCCTTTACTAGCTACTGCAGAAAATGGAGGTTGAAGAAGAGTTCATGTGCAGCATGCATACACAGCTCAGAGAGACCTATTGTATTTCACAAAGAACAAGAAAAAGTGGATTTTATTGGAAGGACACCGTTGAAAATGATTTGTTTAACATTGTATAATATAATGTTGCTAATTGGCTTAATTAGAATGTGCAACAAAAACATTAACCTGGTTATTTAAAGCAGATGGTGACCCAGCACTAGATCCTGACTTACCTACAAAGTAACAATTTGTATTTGAGCTCCTTCATACAGTATATAATTCAATCTACCAGCAGTCCAACATTCACAGGTGAGACTATGAGGTCACAACACACCAGTAGTTATACAGTATGAGATACACAGTCAGCCATAACATTAACATCATTCACAGCAAGGAAACTAAGTATCTGCTTCCTATGCCACCTGGGTGTTAGATATGTTCTGCTGTGATGTAGGGGTGCGAATCTCTCAGTGTCTGGCGATTCGATTCGATTCCGATTTTTGGGGTCACGATTCGATTCAGAAACTATTTTAGATTCTGGAACGATTTTTCAATTCAAATAGTCTACAACTTTTGTTTAAATTATGTGAGAAGATAAAAAGATAAAAGGACAATTTAAACAAATAGAACATTTACTTAAAACAATAAACTTAGGTTCCTTACTGTATTTAATCTTTTTGCAACATAGTGACAGTGCCATAATAATGAATGGCTAATTTCTAGTATGGTTAACTAATCCTTAATTCATTTCTAAAAGGAAGACGGAGCTTTTTAACTGTACCACGGCGTTCACCTATTGTCACATGGAGCTTTTTAACTGTACCGCGGAGCTTTTTAACCGTACCGCGGAGTTCACCTATTGTCACTTGGAGCTTTTTAACTGTACCATGTAGCTTTTTAACTGTAAGAGCTTTTTAACTGTACCGTGGAGCTTTTTAACTGTACCGCGGAGCTTTTTAACTGTACCACAAAGTTCACCTATTGTCGCGTGGAGATTTTTAACTGTATCGCGGAGCTTTTTAACTGTACCACGGAGTTCACCTATTGTTGCGCCAGTATTTAACTGCGACAGTAGCTTCACCCAAAATTTTTTTTTTTTGAAAATGAGAATCGAGTCGGAATCGTTCAATGTTAGATTATAGGATACTTGTGTGTATTTTTTTTTTTTTTTTTTACTTTTTGTCTTATTTTTGTTCAAGGAGATACTCTGCAGTTATTTTACCATGGGTAATATAGAAGTCAAGAGTTCAAACTGTGCAAAGACTGTACAGATGTATCAGTCATATGTGTTTGTTTGGGTTTAATGGACACAGGGCTGCTATTAATCTTTATGCACGTCTCTACCGCGTTCTCTCATACTACTCTCTCACACAAAAAATCATGCTCACACTAAAAACCTCCTTACCCAACTAAGCATGAGGAGAGGCCATTCAGATTCTCAGGATTTGTCACTCTCTCACTGTGTGTCCTCCTCTCTCATCCTTTCTTTCTCTCACTCTCTGAATCACACAACAATGAATCACCAATTTTTTTTGTCTGCATTGTCCATTACGCCAAATAATCGCTGCAGCCCTACAAAATACGTTGCTCAAAATAACAATATCATAATACTGTGATACTCGATATATATAAAGACAATTATTTTAGATATTTCACTGCAACAGTGTTACTGAAGAGGACAAAATACTAAATAAGTATATACCAGGAATTATGTATTTATTGGTGTTTCCCAGAATTTAACAACCAATATTCTTCACCACAGGTTTACTCTATTTATTTGACTAGAAGTGTGCCGTAATGAAGCAGAAGTCTAATTGGAGGCAAGTCTTGGGGAGTTTACAGTGCCTAGATTTCAATAAAAATATAAATTTTTGACAAACCACAAACTAAGACAATATATCACACTATTTTGCAATGCCCCTATTGATGATATGCAGTAATCTACCAAATGTGCCCTAAGAAAGGACAACTGGTGAACCAGAAACAGCATCATGTGCACCTAATGATGAATGTGGAAAGAGAGAAGGGTACTCCCTAACAAATCATTGAGACTGACCCAATGATCTTGTTTGTGGAGGACAAATCATTTACTATTTATCTGATCTACTCCATGACTCCATATCTATTTAATCAAAACTTAACATTCCAACCACAATCCCATAATAGGAGCCAGTTAATTATCATGCTTTAGACTAGGGTGTTGTCTGGCAATTACATTCAAACTTCTCAGGTGCTCTTTACAAACACTGTCTACCATCTTAGTTCTGAGAAGCAGGATTTGAACATTAACACTAACAGGCAATAAGTCACCTGTTAGAATGGAGCAGTCTAAACCAAGGACATTGTAGTGGAGCACCAAGGATTCAACTGCAGAAAGGTAGGACAGATTACCTATGGTCTACAGAAGATGATCATACATGTTTATTAGTTTGGTTTTAGAGTAAATAGTAATTTACAGTTTTTACTGTAGATTATTAGATCATATAAAAATTTTGCCTACTTATTGCATAAGTGTTTTGGTGCTATCCGTGGTCCAGCCCTTGTGTTCTCTTCTTTTTGGACCATCTAAACAGCATTCCTTTTTATATATGTACACACACTTCATAGTAAACTTGTCTTCACTGCAACACTTGTGGCCTTGTTAAATGGTTGACTGGATTTGTGGGTCTTTAGTCTTTGCTTATACTTATCTTGTATCTATGTACCAATGATTGGAGTCAAATAAACAATATTGGTTATATATAATTGGCAATCTGATAGATATTGTCATATAAAATGAGTAAAATTCTTTTGTACAAAATTTTCTTGGTATCAAGCAGCAAAAAGCTTTAAAAATGTGTTTAATAAAAAATGCATGTCCTGTGACGTAATTATTGCACATGTACATTGCTATATCAATGTTAAAACAATATGTTGTGCAGCCCTAGTTTAAACTCTTCTATGATGCCATGTATTAAACTGCAGCAAAAAAAATTATGACATTTTCAGCAAACCCAAAACCCAAACTGTGACAACATAATACAACTCAAAGCGTTTAAATATTTCTTGACACCCCATCTAAATGACTGCTTTAACTACTTTAAGTTGCACTTACTGCTGACATGCAGGTGTGCAAACACACCTTCACAGCTTTTCTAGACCATGGAGAAGAACTGCCAGCACAATAAAACTCTTTAGTAAAGATAAACAAACATCAACATACCGGCATCATGCCTAATGTATGGGCTAGAGAGGTACAACCCATCCAAAATCTAGCAGGATGCCTTTTCTGGTCATTAGAGACACTTATTCCAACAAAACTTGGATAGTCTCTCTTTTTAAGACCCTTGAATGAGAATGTGTCTCAAAACCTTTGCTCATATACAGTACCAATAAAAAAAACAGTCACATTGCAAATGAATACTAAAGTCATATAGGCTATAATGATACACATAAGGAGTCATGTAGTAACTTAAAAGTGTTAAACAAACTAAAATACTCTGTAAAGCATTTAGATGCTCTTATATGGGAAGATATTAACTTGCATTTTTCGAGGCTGGTAACTCTGATTAACCTATATTGTGCAAAAGAGGAAATTCTTGTTATTTTACTTTACTGGGGCAATCCTGATGAGAGCCAGTTTCATCATTTAATTTTCATTTATTTTGTTAAGTAGTTCTTACCATTATATGGATTAGAACAATACTTAAAGTATTGTAGGCCACTGTATATTGACTGTGTAACAAATCTACCTCTTCACAACTTTGCAGCTGATGCTCTTAAACAGATTAAGAGGGCAAAAAGTTCAAGTAATTAACTCTTATCGAGTTCAGCACAGCTGTTAACTGAAAGCCATTCCAGGTTACCTCATAAAGCTGACTGAGAAAATCCAGCCAGGATGTTCAAAGCTGTCATATAAGCAAGAGGTGCTACTTTTCTTTTTTTTCGGTTTGCTTAACAATTCAGTGCTTCAACGTGAACAGAAATGAAGTAGTTAGAAGGATGCCAACCGTAGCTAAATAGTAAAACTTACCTGATTTGGGCTTTTTCTTCAGTAGACATGGACGGGCCATCTTGAGCAACAACCCCACACACAAGGCCACTAAAGAGAAGTGCTGGCAGCAACATGGCAAAACCCCTAAAACAGTCCTGTGTCCCACTCTCCACACTGCTCCCCATTAACCGAATTAATCCTCACTACAACCTCTCTCCTCACAACCCGGCTACACCAGTAAACCAGGGGCAACTTCTGCTTCTGACTCACGGTCACAGCACATAAATAAACCCCAGATATTTATCTGTCAAATTCAGTAAATCGATGAGTTGTAGGTAAATAAAGAGAGAGATCAGCCTGTCAGTCAGGGAACAATTTACACTGACGTTAGCTAACCTAGCTAGCTAATTACTAGTTAGCCAAACAGCTAATAAATGGAAAACAGAGCAGCTCAGACTGACACTCTGAAATGGAAAGAAGTGTAAAACCTTCCTGGAACCGACTCCAACAAACCCTAACCATTACAGTCTTCTTTTATCAAAGTTTCCGAACCAAACACACATCCAGAGACAAGCCCCACTAGACACTCCTGTCTAGCCTAGCGATTAGCTCGGCCGCTAGCTCGCTAGCTAGCTAACCCAGTTAGCAACCCAATCAGCTCCATGGGCTTTCATAGCCTGAAGCTAAAAAGACCGGATTTTAAAGCGGGCTGGTAAATATTCCGGATTATTCTCGCTGAACTGGGGAAGAACTCCATCTCAGACCCTTCTCCAAATGAACATATTTGCTCAAGCAGAAGCTAACGCTAAACTACACAGTGGTGAACTGCAGGGATGAGCCGAACGAACCGACTCTTCGAATCGAACGACGGGAGCCGACTCCTCTTGTTTGTGAGCCGATTTGTTGCTCTGTAAAGCCGCACGTGATTTTATTTTGCATATTTTAATGTATATTTTGCTTGAGTGCTCGTTTGTTGATGTGTTGTTTCACTGTACAAATGCACAAATTATATACACAATCATAAATTGGACCGTTGTCTTTAATTTATGTTTTTCCACTCTGTTCCAGAGTACAGAGTACAGTACCTCTTCTCGTTCAATTGTGTTTTATTTATTTGTATAAATTCAAGGTGTGTCCAAAATTTTGACTGGTACTGCATGTAAATAAAGCCATTTAAATAAAAAATAAAACGTTTGATATCCTGTATGTTTATACATTAGTCATGATTTTTAAACATAATTTGGTAATAGATTAATTTAAGCAAAAACTAAAAAATCTGAGGAGCCACTTGGAAGCTAAAAGAGTCGGTTCCAAAAGCCGAGCCAAAAGAACCGGCTCTCTTAAAAGAGCCAGAATTCGCTTTACTAGTGAACTGGCCATAAACAAAGCTTGCAGTGACGCCATCATTACGGGCGGAGGGGCGGGAACACACACAGAAAGAGAGAAAAATATATACATTATTTTATAGTAACGTATCCTTACAGGTATGCCAGCCCTGTTTAAAACATTAGCACGGTCCCAACCTCTGGCATTAAGTACTTATAGTTCAGAATTTGGCCAGATTAACTAATTTATTTTATGAATCCTTTGATTATATCTGATGAATGGAAAAACAATTATATTAAATACATACAACACTCGAATCCGTTTAATTATTATTTTAAGAATTTTGTTAATAATAAGAAATATTACTTTTACAGTTGAACCTAACTGTCTACTTCAGATATTTTTTTAAATGTAAGAACACACCAGCAGAGGGTTTACATCATTATCATTATTAATTCATTTATTGTTTTATTTAATTCGTTTTTCTAAATGATCATGGTAGTAAAATAGATACTGGATAAATAATTATTTGAATTTAACAATATGTACTCTCAGATGAATCATGAATAATTCTCTCCATTAAATAAATAGCGTCAATATCGTCAAGTAGTCAATTCGCTGATTTAAATAATTAATCGTTCCTTTAATTAAAATGAAATTGAACTAAAGCGTTCACTGAACTGAGGGAAGAAAATTGATTAAATGTAGGGATTGATTTGAGCCTCGTATTAACATGTTTCCCAACTTGACACTTTCAGGGCTCCGTAGTTAGTAGTGCAATCTGAGGATCACATGTCCTGGCGCATGACTGTAAATATAGCTGGTACTGTTGTTGTGTTTTGGACTGTACGATCTGTGTAATTTGGACACAGTTATTAGTTTAGTTATCGGTATTTGGTATTTAATATAGGTGAGTGTTTTACTCTCGGCTGGGTTTAATCAGAGATTCGTCTATAGTTTATTATTTTGGAGTTTTCCATGTTCGGATAGCGGGACTGCAACCACAGCTGGTTTATGGAGAGACTGCCAACTTCTTATATCAGAAACTTACTTTCAACCGCTAGAGGGAGCCTGCGAGTGAGTCCAAAATGAATAGGGGTGCATGGAGCTAAACTGTTAAAATCTCAAATTTTAAGTAGTTACTATCCACTTAGCCCGGATATTTTTTTTAATTTTGGAAAGATGGATGATGTATTTTACTAAAAAGGCTAAGAAAGCTTACATATATATTTCAATAAACGGGTTTAGGCAGTAAAGTTGCTAGCATTACTGCCACTGTGAGATACAGTCAGCTACGGGAGTTACAGGCAGAGAACTGACTGAGTTAATATCTGTAGTTTAAAGCTTTAATAATAAATCAGCATTGCTAAAATATTTTGTATTATTATTATTTTGTATGTTTTGAGAAAATTAGTATTTTAATATCAAAAATATTATTTTTTTATAAAATCAGTTTTTTTTCAGTTGCTCCAAAATAACCCATTCATTTTGAAGTGGGAATTCTCTATTATAGACTCTTTGCTGCAGCTCCCAGCAGCCCACAAGTTATTTAATAAACCCCCACTGCACAGTGTAACGGCACGCCGCTGTGTGTGTATGTGTGTATGGGTGTGTGAGTGGGCTGGGGTCTGTCAGATGGAACAGTGGGAGAAGATACAGTTTTTTTTAGGTTGATAGTTTTTAATCTGAGATTTAGGAAGAAAAACGAACACACACACCCCGCAGGAGTCTCGTGTCAGGAGGAAGCAGCGCGTGAAGTGGTTCAGGGTGAGTGTGTTTATTCCCGGTCTGGGTCAGGTATGTTTCGTGTTCTGACTACAAGTTCTGATGGGACAGTCGTACTTGGGAGAGAAGGAAACAGGAATTCCATCACAGACTGTTTTTATTTAGTTTATATTATTGGAAAAGTCTGATTTTTAGAGTTGGGGGCGTGTCTATATTTGGACGTATTTTAATGATTAGAAATAATAATTTAATAGTTACTAAGATAAATGGGACAACATAGAATGAGTTGTCCCACTTGCCATTTTATTGTCAACGTTGCATTTGGGGTGGATTTTGAACAGTGAATCAACGTTGATCTGGCAACGTTCTTTCAACGTCACGTTCAACGTATTTTTTTTTTAGTTTTAACAGGTTTTTCGTGATATTTACTAAATTCTTAAAATATACTACATGAAACAGTTTTGAGTATTGTGAACATAAAAATGTTTTTTTATTCATTAGATATAATCAAAGGATTAATAAAATTGATTGGTTATTCTTGCCCAATAATTGACTATAATTTAAGTGGTATGTGGACCAGTTCTAAATGCCAGATGTAGCCCAGGTTCGGACAATGCTAATGTTTCTTCCAGAATTGGCATAAGTGTAATAATAATTTATCTATTTTTTTTTCTATTTTTTTTCTGTTTCTGTTATTTCAATGTGAGCTATAAACCATAGCTCACTTTCAGGACACTCAAAATTGTATGGAAGAATAATAATAAAAAAAAACTATGCCATAATGACAAATTAACTATTTTATTTTAATTCTCTCTCTCTGAATAAACTGTATAACTACAAACAAAAAACTTTTATTACAATAAAAAAGCTAAATTTAGAAAATCTTATGGCTAACAGAGTGTTAACAATAAACTTACATCACTGTAGTAAAGCTGAGTGTAAAGAAAGTTACCCATCACTACCAATCTAATTCAACATCTAATCTTAAAAACACAAAAGTAAATCAAATAGAACATGATCATACAGGTATGGTAAAGAACTTGTGCCAAATTAAAAAGCAATTACTGCAAATAGATCTGAAACTACTTTTCCATCCCTCCATCCAACCATGTAAAATGCTAATTCAAAAGTCAGAAGGTTGAGCACATTTATGTTAATTCAACGTTTAAAAAATAAACTTTTGCACAACCATGTAACATTAAATGTGGTTTCAATGTTGAAACAATAACAGACATTACTTCAACCATAATTCAACATCATTTCAACACTAAAGATAGGTTGTGTGCAGTGTTGTGCCAGTTCACAGCTTTTCTGAACTAGTTCAAGTTCAGTTCATACCTTCTCAAAGTGAACAGTTCACGTTCAAAGTTCACAATTTTAATTCTGAACTAGTTCAAAGTTCAGTTCATTTTACTTTTTTTCACACTACAAGCTACAAACTACTCATTGTAGACATTTGCTCATGATACTGCAATTGTGGGTTTCATACCAGGTGATGAAACTTGCAGCAGTACAGACAAGATAGACCAGTTCTATACCTAGTACAATGAAATCTACCAGCATTTAATTAAAAAAAGAATATATAATATGAAATATGTATTTTTTTTTTTTTAAATTGCAGCGCTTTCTCTCACTCTCGTCATTGATCTGTCACTCGTTTCAAGAGTTGCGTTTCGAAAGAGAAAACAGATGTCACTCAGTTTTCAATGGAAAACAAATTCCAATGTTCATTTTCAGGGATGTCTGCGGTTCATGACACATACTGTGAACTAATTCATGTTCAAGTTCTTTATTAAAAATGTGTTTCGTTCAGTTCAACTTTCACAAAAAAATGAGCGTGTTCAATGAACGCGTTCTTTGGAACTTGTTCACACACAACATTGGTTGTGTGACAGCTGGGAGGCCTATCAGAAAGAAACTTATCATGTTGGTCAGTTTTGAGTAATAAAAATTATTAATTGATTTATTTATGATGTTTGTTGTATATTTTAGGCACAATTTAAACACGAAACATTTAGAAAACTATTCTATCTAAAATAAAAAAATATTTTATATTATCTATATTATAATATTCTGCTTTTTTGCTTCCTCTATTACCAGTTATACAGCCAGTTTCATACAATCTATTTTCACTGATGTGATGAGATAAACTTGAATCTCACTTGAAATATACCAGCAATTCTAAAAGGGGTCAAATACACACTGTTGGTTCTTCCTACTGTTTAAAAACATTACTCAAGTGATTCTAGTACTCTTAATTCTATATATACTCTGTGTGCTCTCTTTTAATTACTGATAAATAAAACTAAACCAATAAAATAATAATATTTATAATTTAATAATAAATAATTTACATAGTAATTATTTTATTAAACAGTTACATTTAATTAAACTGAGTGAATAATTTAGCAAATAAAAGGAACAAATTGGTAAAATGAGGAGATGATTTATGAAAATTGCTCACTTTTGATAAGTATACATCTTATTTAATTATCTGAACTTTTTGTTAAAATCAATCTACAATATTGCGTTTAGATGTTCCTTTAACTGTAGTCATATGGAGCATTAAACTGTAACATGATCTACACTTACCAATCAGCTTTTGTAGGCTGTACATATACACAAACACAATTTTCTGTTCAGCCAATCATGTGGCAGCAGTGCAGTGCAGTGCATACAATTATGCAGGTATAGGGCAGCAGCTTCAGGTAATGTTCACATCAACCATTAGGAACGGGAGAAATGTGAGCTCTGTGATTCTGAATATGATGTAGATGTTGGTGCCAGAAGACCGGATTTTCACCGCAACAGTATCTACAGTTTAGTTATGATTCTCTGCAGATTAGTGCAATAAAATACACAGACAGATATGCCTTGTTTATAATAGAGGTGAATGGAGAATGGCCAATGGTTAGAGCTGACAGAAAGGCTGCTGCAACACAGAACCTCTCTGTTCAGTTGTTGTGAACAGAATAGCATTATAGAATGCACAACCCGTCCACTATTTAGGTTGATGATGTGCAATCTTTAAGGCAAGAACATTGTTGAAAGCTGAGGCTGCTGTGTGTGCAGTCTCCCCAACGCTGGACAGTTGAAGGCTGAAAACATCTCATTTCTAATGAGGCACACAGATGGTAACATGCCAACATTATGAATCTAATGTTTACCAAAGGGCGGAGGACAATGGTCTTATAAAGTATAGATGTGTGTATAATATAATATAATATAATATTATATAACATTATAAATTAAAATCATTATTTGTAAGAAACATTGTATGCTTTCTGCACCAACTAATATCAGTTTCTGCATGCAGTTAAGGCAGAAAATGTAGTTAAAGTGTAGCAAAAGATGAAAATACCTTTAAAAAAGTCAATAGAAGATAAAAATGTTCTCTAAAGGCAAACAGTCACTCAGATAACCTCAGATTGCTAAATTTAATAGTCACACCTAGCTGAAGTTGAGAGGCCTGAGCTTTAGATTTTTATTATTCCAAGATGCATTCAGTCCAATCCAGTGAAGTATCTTTTCATTTTCATATTTTTCATATTTTTTTCATTAACCTAACAAGCTTCAATTCAACCAGCACTGCAACATTTCTCAACCCCCATTAATGAAACAGGAGGGCTTCTCAGATAAAGACTGAAGTTGTGTGCTGATTTGAAACACATCACTTCATATATGATCAAGATAAAATATACAGTACGATAATTCAGAATTAATGTATTCAGTTTTCTCCTGGTTTTCTCCTCCATTAGACATTTGAACTCTGCCCCGTTTTCAGGCCTTCGGGAAGTGAGCACATGCCCTTGTATTTGTTTCTTGTTATCGAACATGTAAAGAAAGTTTATCTGTTGTAACAAGGTCATGCACTGCTCACAGATTTTTCTCTCATTTCCCTCTCTACACCCCCCTCTCTCTTTCTTTCTCTCTCTGCTTTCAGATGTACTTCGAAGTGTCCAGCAGTGTTACGCTGCTCTTCAAGTTCTGGAGTGTACATGGAGCTGGAGGTACAGCAGAATCCCAGGCAGCAAAGTAGAATTATAATTATAATTATAATAGAGGTGTCAGTTGCTTAAAAATATTGCATTCATCAGAACAATATTCTGTGATTTAATTATTATTAAAAGTCAAGCATTTAGTTTAATTGCCATTTAGTTTAAGTGCTTCCCTGTAATGTTTGTAAGGGGGACAGTAATAATAGTGTGGTAATGTGATTAATTTGCTGTAAAAAAAAAAAAAAACAGGTTTTTCACATGAATTAACGCATCAACATTCATAGTAGTAGTTTAGTCGCTGAGTTGTGTTTAAATGCCGTTCACTAGAAAGCAGTGTTGTAATCTGTATTACTCATATTTACTCATAATATTTACTCAGGTATCTGTAGTTCTATGATGCCTCCTGACTGCCAGGCAGAGTGGCTTATCCTCACGCCAGGCAGGTTTCTTATGTGAGAAGGGTCTCAAGAGGATGAGTAATGTGTGCACCCTCTTTTAATAAAGGGTATGCAAAGTCTTGGTCTTTGCTGCACTCAGGGTTCTTTCCACTACCTAGCCACCCTCTGGCAGTCAGGAGGCATGAAAAAGAACTCACTGTTCTGAAATGGCATTTTCTTTTACTTAGATATAACATATATCATTCTGTTTTTTTTTTTTGTACTGTTTTTTTTTTGTCACTTAGGGCTGCGCAACATCCCATTTCAGCATCCTCGTTGCAGTGTGTGCATATGCAATAGTAACATTGCAGGGTGTGCAGAATCCTGTGCATTGTAAAATAACATCATACTACAACATTTTTGCAGCTTTTTAAATGTTTCCATGACTTACCAGAGACAGATTATATTTACTTAGTATCAGGAATGAACAATTATATTCAGCTAACAAAATGAGTGAAATTACTGAATAATTGATTACAAACAATAATATATATTTAAAAAAAAGGTAATTAAATATGTGCCATGGTAAAAATGTCACAATTAATAAAAACGTTTTGTTCAATTCATACCCAATATCATTTTCCAATCTTGCATACATGGAGTGTAGGTTTAATCTGGAATCTGGTATGAAGTCCTGTATTTTTAATATTAATATTGTCGCAAAATAATTATTGCAATGTCAGTTTTATTTTTCAGTATTGTGCAGCGTTATTAACAGTTGTCCTAAAAAACTGATTTGAAAAAAATAAATCATTTAGTTTACTGTATCATAAAATATAATTGCAATATTCTGAAACTTTAAACTGTACACCACATCAGTACACACACCTTATTACATTTCCAGCTTTTGACAGTGTTCTTTAGAGCTAAATCTAGAAGGTTTAGGAACCTTTCAAATGTTAGAGGTAGAGGAATTGAAGTCTGTGGAGTCATGCCCAAGGACCTTTATTAGTGCAGTGAAAACATTGAGAGAAAAGCTTTGAAGATCACCACAAATGGTTTCATAATCATTTACTCTTTAATTTGTCCCAGTCTTTGTCTCAGGTTAGCATTATTAGCATTGTCTCAGTTATGCACTGATAGCATTGTCCCTGGTGAGCATGGTTAGTAATACCTATGGACAACAATGCATTATATATTATTTTGCACATCCAAACATTAGAAAACATGTCCACATATAGAAGTTTGGCAGTACTGTGTGCAGGACTAACTTAATAGTGATTCTGGAACACAGAATTTCCAATTTGTCCAATTGTCCAATTTTAAATGGAACGAAGTCCATCCATCCATCCATCCTTTTTCCTCCGCTTATCCGGGGTCTGGTCACGGGGGCAGCAGCCAGCAGCAGGGAAACCCAGACTTCCCTCTCCCCAGCCACTTGGGCCAGCTCATCTGGGGGAATTCCAAGACGTTCCCAGGCCAGCCGAGAGAGACATAGTCCCTCCAGCGTGTCCTGGGTCTTCCCCTGGGCCTCCTCCCGGTGGGACAGGCCCGGAACACCTCACCAGGGAGGCGTCCAGGAGGCATCCTAATCAGATGCCCAAGCCACCTCAACTGGCTCCTCTCAATGTGTAGAAGTAGCGGCTCTACTCTAGTCCCTCCCGGATGACCGAGCTTCTCACCCTATCTCTAAGGGAGAGCCCAGACACCCTGCGGAGGAAACTCATTTCAGCCGCTTGTATCCGTGATCTCGTTCTTTCGGTCATGACCCAAAGCTCATGACCATAGATGAGGGTAGAAACGTAGTTTGACTGGTAAATCGAGAGCTTTGCTTTTTGGCTCCGCTCTCTCTTCACCACGACGGATCTGTATAGCACCCGCATCACTGCTGAGGCAGCACCGATCCGTCTATTGATCTCCCGCTCCATCTCCCCCTCATTCGTGAACAAGACCCCAAGATACTTAAACTCCTCCACTTGAGGCAGGACCTCCTCCCCAACCCGGAGAAGGGGTTCTTCTTTGGTGGTGATTTCATTATGCTGTGGGGCTGTGTGATCAGTGCAGGTACTGAGAGTCTTGTTAAAGTTAAGGGTCACATGGATTTCAGTCAATATCAGCAGATTCTAGTGAACAATGTTTAAGAATCAGTGATAGTTTGCATGTATGCCAAAATTTAGTAAGTCGCTCAAAGTTGTTGAAAGTTTTTTTCTAATACTGTATAATAATGACTTGGCTAAAACCGGTAACCTTATTAACAAAGCTTTTGTGATGTATTGCTCACCTGCTCACCTGTAATTGTTATGTGAAAAGGAACATTACACATGAGAGTGGTTTCTGAACTGGATTAAGATCTCCAATAGCTTTTCTTCTTTAAAAAAAAAAAAAAAGCCATGGAAAATGTTTGACACTGATGCTGTGGCAGACTGGTCCAACCAGTTTCTACAGCTGAATAAGTGTTAAGTTTATGTAAGCACTTAACCACAAGAGAAACCACTCCTTTATAGGCCTAAAAGTTATCAACCACACCATGTAAACCTCTGAATCCTTAACTGTGCTCTATTATTCTAATTATAGATGGTAGTTCATTCGTTTCATTATTATCCTCTTTTCACTGTGTTCTTCAATGCTCAGAGCAGCTATTACCATTTGGGTGGTGAGTCATTATTCTCAGCAGTGCAGTGACTCTGATCAGCATGGTGGTGCTGTATGAGGTGTTAGTGTGTGTTGTGCTGGTTTGAGTGGATCAGATACAGCAGTGCTGCTGTAGTTTTTAAACACTGTCAGTCACAGTCGGTTCACGATAATTGGTAACTATCGCATTAGTTAGTTGTTACTACTTAAGGTACAACATGTGTATTTGTTGTGCAGCCAGATTCAGTAACAGGATAGTTTGAAAGTAACTGGTGTAACTAAGAACTTAAAGGACTAAGGACTAGGGATGTTAAATTGGTGCACACCAGCCCTGGGGAGGTGTATGTCAGCCTATGGCACCGGCTGTGGTGTAAGGCAGGGGTCATCAAGCTTTTTTCCCCAGTGACCCACATTTTTGTCTATCATCTTTATCATGGCCCAGGCAAAACGGTGCATCTGAACATTTACAAAAAAACACAAGACAAAACTGATTTTACTTTAATGAGACATTTTCAATTGTTGGTAGAGCCATAGACTTAGTATGTTTTTTTTTTATTAAAATTAGCCTTTTATTGCTGCTTGTTTTTGACCTATTTCATGAAAGTAGGAACAGTAAAAAAAATAAGGTTTATCAGATGCAGCATTGTAATGAAATGCGTTTTTCTACTGTTTATATGCCAGTTAAAATTTGTTCATTAGGGCTCTGAGTGGTCCAACAGGCTAAGCGCTGCCAGTATGATCAGGAGATTGACAGTTTGGATTGGTTTTTGTTTGGATCACCAATTTCATTTAATATATCATATAGCTGACAATCAGTGATATTTGAGAAGTGAAATTAATTTTATAGGATTTACAGAAAGTGTGCAATAATTCTTTAAACAACAGGTGCATTAATTTGGGCACCCTTGTCATTTTATTGATTTGTATTATTTTAGCCAAAAATATTGGAACGCACAATTAGTTTAGTAAGCTCATTGACTCTTGACCTACATGCACAGGTGAATCCAATTATGAGAAAATATTTAGGAGCCAATTGCATGTTTTTTTCCTCTTTGCATCTTCTCTGAAGAGTGGCAACATGGGAGCGTCAAAACACACAACTCTCAAATGACCTGAAAACAAAGATTGTTCTACATCATGGTTTAGGGGAAAGATACAAAAATCTCAAATTTCAGCTGTCAGTTTCCACTGTGAGGAACAGAGTGAGGAAATGAAAGACAACAAGCTCAGTTCTAGTTAGTAATGTGGCAGACAAAGAAAAATCTTGCTGCAGATGGCGTCACTGTGCATCGTTCAGCTATTCAGCTCACTTTACACAAGGAGAGTCTATATGGGAGAGTAATGCAGAATAAGCCTTTTCTGTGCACACACCACAAACAGAGTCGCTTGAGATATGCTAAAGCTAAAGCACATTTGAACAAGCCAGCTTCATTTTGTAATAAGGTGCTATGAACTGATAAAATTAAAATTGAGTTATTTGGAGGGTGGTGTGCATGGCGGAAAAGAACAAAGCATTTCAAGACAAACACTTTACTGCTCCCCACAGTAAAAATTGGCAGTGGTTCCATCATGCTCTGGGGCTGTGTGATCAGTGCAGGTACTGGAAATCTGGTTAAAGTTGAGGGACGCATGGATTGAAGTTGAGCCTGGGCTGGACACTTTAACAAGACAATGACCCTAAAAACTAAACACTGCTCAAAATCTACTAAAGCATTTATACAGAGGAACAAGTACAACATTCTGGAATGATCATCTCAGTCACCAGACCTGAATATTATTAAAATCTGTGGTGTGATTTAAAGCGGCTGTTCGTGATCAGAAACCATCAAATCTGACTAAACTGGGGATGTTTCGTAAAGAAGAGACTGCAAAAGGAGGATCTACTAAATATTGATGTAATTTTTTTCTGTTTGGGTGCACACATTTATGCACATGCCTAATTTTGTTTAAAGAATTATTTCACATTTTCTGTAAATCCTATCACTGTGTTCATCTGCTAAATGATATAATTCACTGAAATTGCTGATCTGAACAACCAATGATTTATAAAGGAAAATCTTGAAAATTATCAGCGGTGCCCAAACCTTTTCATACCACTGTATGTTACAATTTTGTGTGCTAGTTTATGTTCACCACAGAATCACACTTGCTTCTACCTACAGGGATGGTTCTGTCCGTTTTCGTGGTTCTGCTGCTCACAGTAATCTATGAGCTCCTGAAGGTGTGGAAGACCACTCTGGACAAGCAGGTGGAAAATCATTCAGCCCCCGCCATCCCTGCTGCCTTCTCGCCGACTCCCCACTGTTTATCTCCAGAGCTGACACATCCAGACAGCACAGCCTCACTAAACAACAGCCCCTCAGAGATCTCTCTGGCTCCTACTGAGAATACAAGCACCACAGCTGCCAACACCTCCACTGTAAACAGGTGTGTAAATCTACCTGCATTCTACCTGTTAATTTTTTGTCAGAGTATTGACCTTTTAAATGAGTCATATGAGTTCTGAGTAGATCAAAATTTATATCACAATACATTTTTAATTTTACTAAAATACAATATAATTCCTATATTGATTTACAGTATAACGGTATACAGTTACAGTATAAAATCCACACAATGGTGTACCTTATTACGCACTGACAGAGCTAGGCAATATGTTTAAAATATTATATCACGATATTTAAAGACATTTTCACGGTACACAATGCAGTATTCATTGCAGTGTTTTGACATGTAGACAGAATGCACCAGCAGTGGCATATTCTTAAGAACTACTATTCAAATACTTTTTATGCAGAGTACAATGATTTTAAATTAGTTTTTGCAGCACATCATGTAATTTAATATGTTTGTTTTTATTTTTACCCTGTTTGTAATGAAATGTACAGTTGGGTCAGTGTTCTTTAAGGACTGGTAATATTTTTGATATGCATAATAAAGTATACTGTCTACAATATGAAAATGTTTCACAACACAGTGAGGAAAATAAGTATTTAAACATCCTGCGACTTTGCAAGTTTTCCCACTTGGAGAAGTCTGAACTTTTCCTCTTAGGTGCATGTCCACTGTTACCTCTTTTCTACCAACAAAAAGTGCTGTAGCCGGAGCCGGTTCCTGCGAACCTTTTAAGAACCGGCCTGTGTTTGCACTGCTTCAAGGAGTCACTCACTACATATGTGAATGTAGGCGTAAACAGAAGTCGGAGGACGTTTTGAAAACAATATGGCGGAAACAGAGCTCCTTTTAAAACTTGTGCTGCTGATCCTTGGTGGACCAATGTTGATTCATTTTAATTCATTTAGCTGCTTCTGCTGTGAATGGATGTGAGGTTTGTGAACAACTTTGCCCCGGTAATGCTACAGCGCCCCGCCTTTTCTCTGGTCGCGTCACAGGTTCGCTGGTTCCAGACCAGCAAGATTGTGATGCCAGAACAGAACCGGCTTTTCTGGCCCAGAACCTGTGATTTTGCGGTGGAAACAAAAAGAACCATTCGGGAACCTGGCACCAGCACCGGCACCATGCCGGTGGAAAAGCGCCTTGTGAGAGACATAATCTAAGAATAATCCAGAAATCACATTGTATGATTTTTTAAATTATTTATTTATGTGTTACTGCTGCAAATAAGTATTTGATCACCTGACAATCAGCAAAAATTCTAAAAAAGACCCTCAAAGACCTGTTAGTCCGCCTCTAAAAAGTTCAACTTCACACTTATTATTCGAAATTAGAAGCACCTGTTTGAGGTCGTTAGTTGCATAAAGACACCTGTCCACCCCACACAATCAGTAAGACTCCAACTACAAACATGGCTAAGACCAAAGAGCTGTCCAAATACACCAGAGACAAAATTGTAGACCTCCACAAGGCTGGAAAGGGCTACGGGGCAGTTGCCAAACAGCTTGGTGAAAAAAAGATCAACAGCAATTATTAGAAAATGGAAGAAGCTAAATATGACTGTCAATTTCCCTCAGCTGGAGCTCCATGCAAGAGCTCACTTTGTGGCGTTTCAATGTTCCTAAGAAAGGTGAGGAACCCGGCTTAAGTTTGCTGATTAAGTTTGGGAGAAAGTCATGGGAGAAAGTTCTGTCAGATGAGACCAAAATAGAACTTTTTGGTCTTAATTCATTCCCCTCGCCGTGTTTGGAGGACGAAGAATGATGAGTACCTTCCCAAAAACACCATCCCTACTGTGAAGCATGGGGGTGGAAGCATCATGCTTTGGGGATGTTTTTCTGCAAATGGGACAGAACAACTGCACTGTATTAAGGAGAGGATGACCGGGGCCATGTATTGGGAGATTTTGGGGAACAACCTCCTTCCCTCAGTCAGAGCATTGAAGATGGCTTGTGGCTAGGTCTCCCAACATGAGAATGACCCAAAGCACACAACCAGGAGAACCGAGGAGTGGCTCCATAAGAAGCATATCAAGGTTCTGGAGTAGCCTAGCCAGTCTCCAGACATAAACCCTTTAGAAAATCTTTCGAGGGAGCTCAAACTCCCTGTTTCTCAGCGACAGTCCAGAAACCTGGCTGATCTGGGGAAGATCTGTGTGGAGGAATGGGCCAAAATCCCTGATGCAGTGTGTGCAAACCTGGTGAAAAACTACAGGAAACATGACCTCTGTCATTGCAAACAAAGACTACTGTACCAAATATTGGCATTGATTTTCACAGGTGTTCAAATACTCATTTGCAGCAGTAACACACAAATAAATGTGATTTTCAGATTTTTTTTAGATTCCACTCTCTTTCACAGTGGACATGAACCTACGATGAAAATTTCATACCCCTCCATGATTTCTAAGTGGGAGAACTTTGCAGGGTGTTTAAATACTTATTTTCCTCACTGTATAATATCATTATATTAACAACGTATTAACTCTAGATTTGAGTTTTTGTTTTGTGACACTGTGGATAAAGATATGCTAAATACATGCACCTAAATCTTCAGAAATGGAACGTCCCATCCATGTGTTCCCACTATCAGACCTCACATTTTACATTTAGCTACAGTTTTACTGCCACTATTTTTTACACTGTTCAATCTGTTGATACACATACATGTTATGTCTGTTCCAATGCCAGATAAACTGCTTTTGTTTTCCTGTGTAAATACTGTTTAAGTCCTTCACATGTGCGATGTTGGGCAGCACATGCCAGTTGATAATATGTGGTGAGTCTGTCAGGTCTTTACATTATCTGACTCAAACTCAAACAGAGCTTTAGAGGACTTATCACCCCATCCTGATCCACACTGAGAAACAGCCCTATCCTGATTCACACCAGCACACAGCTCTATATAGTAAAAATGATCTGATCTGATAAATTATTTTTTACATCAGATAATTAAAAGTAACCATGTAACTTTTACTCTTAAACTTTAAATTGAGTACTTTTTTACTTTTACTTTTAAATGGGTACTTTTACTTTTACGCAAGTAGAATTTTAGCAATCCAGTTTACTCTCTCAACATTAATTACCATTATATTAGTGGCCAAAAATTATTTTAATAAAAAATAAATAAATGTATTGCAATAAATCCTTTAACAATGTATCTTCCACTATAAAGAATAATGGTGACAGGTGTACACGTGTGGGTGCACACTGGCCAATGTTCACCCTCACGCACACAAAAAAGCTCACAGCTTATACAGGCCTGCGTGTTCTCAAGCCATCCCTCTGAGGGCATTTCAGTGTCCCCAGAACCTTACATTACCCTGAATTATTGTATTACTGCTATTATTGTATAGCCTATAAATAATACGTTAATTCTGTTTTTTTTTTATTCTCCAGCTGGCTTCTTCACAGCCTTCAGACCGTCCTGCATGTTGTGCAGGTGGTCCTGGGATACATGCTGATGCTGTGCGTCATGTCCTACAACGTCTGGATCTTCTTGGGGGTCATTATGGGATCTCTCCTGGGCTATTTCCTGGCTTTTCCTCTTCTTGGTCATATTAAATTTGTTCTTGGGAGTCGAGAAAGCAAGGCATGAGCTGATAGAGTCTTTAGGATATATTTTATTGGTTTTATTTTATATTGGTGTAACACACTGCACTGAGAGATGCAGTCTGATATAGTGTGGGTCTGCAGCCTCACTGCCTGAGTACAGCAGGTACCGTTTTTACTGTTTTGCCTCTGCACGTACAGTATAGGCTGTTTTGAATAGTGTATGGGGTGTGTCCATAGAGGTATGAGTCCTATTGTGTTTTAAGTGGAAAATTTACTGAATGTGAAATATAAGACTGCTGGTAGTTTGAGAACAGTGGCAGCTTGAACAGGACCTGTGTGGGAACCTTTCTGTCAACTCATCAAATCAAATCAAATGTATTTGTATAGCGCTTTTTACAACTGGTGTTGGCACAAAGCAGCTTTTCAGAAACATGATTACAGGACAAAGAATCAGGCAAAACATTAAACATAGAATATACATAATACAGAACCCCCAGTGAGCGCGGAGGCAAGGAAAAACTCCCTCAGAGCTGCAGGAGGAGGAAGAAACCTTGGGAGGACCAAGACTCACATTAAAGGGGGGACCATCCTACCACTACCTAACTCATGTCCTGCAGTGTTTAGAATAATGTTTTCTCTCTTTAATCTCCATCAAAGCAGGTTGTTTGTAGACACACCACTATTTTGTGTCATGTTAGATGAACTGTGTAATTAGTGGTTACCCTGAGTACATGGTGTCAGTCCTGAGACACCTGATTCACTGTCCAAACAGTCTACACCTTTACGGTTCAGCCCTGCTAATATGTGTTTTTACTCACAGACTGGAACACTTAATCTGTCTCTCAGCAAAACAACAAATGTCCTGCTAGGGATGAGTTAACTTCTCTATCAAATGGTTTTGGTCAGACAGGGAGATTTTGTGGTTACAGCAGTTTCTAGCTCGTGACGTACATCATGGCCCTTTATGAGTAACATTTTCTCTACCGGAAATAGGAGTGAGTGGGATTGTTGTTGGATGTTATAAAAAAAAAATCATGTGGCCTTAGCTAATGTTCACCAGCAATAATTGTATTGTGTGTGTGTGAGAGAGAGAAAGAAGGAGAGAGCATGCTTTTAAAAAAAAGGAAAAAGAAAGCTGGAAAAAATGTAAGAATTTTTTACTACTGATCACTCACTACTGTTTTCTAGCTTCATTTTTATTAAAATGGGTTGACAACTATTTTGTATGTTCTGTTATTTTTTAATATTGTCGTTTAATGTGTTTGTTTTTATATATTGTATAGAATAAAACATTTTTCCAAAATTCCAAATTAAAAAAAAAAATTCATTAAAGCAAGATGAAATCAAGTTACCTATAAAAAGAATGGCAAGTGGAGTTATGTATAATAACTTCTCTATAATAAGTTTTGGGAGTTGATCCACGTCCTCACTCCTCCCACTTCCTTCCCTATTTAAACCGTCACTTCCTCTCTACCTGCTCATTGAACAAACCTCGCACCCACCTCCTCCCCATCTTCCTCCTTCTTTAATTTTATTCTCTTCTCATGTTTCTCTTTGTGAGGGGGGACTTCAGCTTCACGCTTTACAGTGAAGCTGCCCCGAACTCCATCCCAAATACTCTTGAGTTCACTCCGCCTTTTTTTTTCTTCTCTGCCCAGTCAAGGGCGTGGGTCAATACTAGCAAAATGGCAGCTGGGGTGAAGTGCATGCAAAGAACAGTTGGAAACAGGTTCCTATAGGCAGGGTTCAAGTCATGAAAAGCTAGAAAAAGCCTGTCATAAATAAGAAGTAAGGAAGAGCCAGGCTGAAGTTTGCAAAACTTTGACCATAGAGGACTGGAGTAAAATCCTCTTCTCTGATGAGTCCAATTTTTAGCTTTGCCCAATACCTGGTTGTCTAACGGTTAAACGAAGACCTGGGTGGGTGTCTCGTGCCCACTGTGAAATATGGTGGCAGATTAGTGATTAAGTAGGGATGCTTTAGCAAGGCTGGAATCAAGCAAATTTGTCTTTGCAAAAGATACATAAATCAAACCACATACAGGGTTGTTTGCCTGGCACTGTCCCAAAAGAAAGCCTCTTCTGAAGCTAAGGCACAATAAAGCCTGCAAACAATTTGCTAAAACAGTCCAGAAGCATAAATTACTGGAACCATGTTGTGTGGTCTGATAAGATCAAGATAATCTTGTTTGGCTCAAATGGTGTCCAGCACACTGTTGAGAAGTTTCATGGGAACTGTATCTTGTGTACATTTAAACATGGTGGTGGTAGCATCATGGTCTGGGGCAACTTGAGTGCTGCCAGCACTGTAAAGCTAACATGTACTGTGACATAATATAGCAGAGCATGATTCCCTCCCTTCAGGAACTGTGCTGCCTGACAGTTTTCCAACATGATAATGAGCCCAAACACACCTGCAAGATGAAACTGCTTTGCTGAGGAAGATGAAGATACAGGTAATAGACTGGCCAATCATGTCTCTAGACCTAAAACCTATTGAGCACCTTTGAGGCATCCTCAAATGTAAGGTGGAGGAGTGCAAAGTCTCTAACATCCACCAGCTCTGTGATGTCACCGTAGAGGAGTGCAAGTGGATTCCAGTGGCAACCCATGAGCTCTAGTGAACTCCATACCCAAGAGATAATGCAGTGCTGGTGGCCACACAAAATAATGACATTGTGGGTGCAATCTGACCATTTCACTTACGGGTGTACTCATTTGTGTTGGGTTTTTTTGAGGGAACAGCAAATTTACTCTGTTTTACAAGCTGTGCACCGACTACACTGTATCAAAGAGTCATATGTTCAGTGTTGTCCCATTAAAATATATAACCTATTTACAAAAATGTGAGCGGTGTACTCACTTTCGTGAGATATTGCAGATACCTGGAATAAATAACTGATGGAAAAGAATTCACTCCAATTTGGAACTGTTCAGGTCTGTTTGTTGACTTGCTACAAAATGCAACATTGAGCAGGAAAGGTTAGGTTGCTTGTGTTATATAAAGTAGTATGACAAAGTTTGTGCATCCCTGATCATTTTCATGATTTTTCTTTATAAATCATTGGTTGTTCAGATCAGCAATTTCAGTTAAATATATCATATTTAGAGTAGTGAAATGAAGTTTATAGGATTTACAGAAAGTGTGCAATAAGTGATTTGAATACCTTTAGCTCTAATTATTGGAACAAAATTAGTTTGGACAACAAGCCTAAACACTAAACACTGCTCTAAATCTACTAAAGCACAAAAGCATTCATGCAGAGGAACAAGTACAACGTTCTGGAATGATCATCTCCGATCATCTCAGTCCCCAGACCTGAATATTATTAAAATCTGTGGTGTAATTTAAAGCAGGGTGTTGATGCTCAGAAACCATTAAACCTGACTGAATCCTAAATACTTCCTACCAGAAGCCAAACTCTCATTGGACGCTGTAGGAAGAGTATAGAGGTTATTTCTGCAAAAGGAGGATCTACTTAATTTTGATGTAATGTTTTGTTGGGGTGCCCAAATTTATGCACCTGCCTAATTTAGTTTAAATAATTTTTGCACACTTTCTGTAAATCCTATAAACTTAATTTTACTCCTCAAATATCACTGTGCCCATCTGATATATTATATATTTAACTGAAATCTAAACAACCAATGATTTATTAAGGAAAATCATAAAAAAAAGATCAGGGTTGCCAAAACCTTTGCACTTTGCATACTACTGTACCTCCTGTCACTGGGTATCACTGTAAGCAGCAGATATTCATTGAAGGTATTAAAATGTTAAAAACTTTCAACATCTGAACTGGACAAACCACTGGACATATAGTTAAACAGCAGATCCAGCAGAGGGAACCAAACAAGAGAAGTATGCTGAGTAGTTTTTTTTTTTTTTTTATCGGCAGTTTAGTTATGTTTAACCATGTTGTTAAAATGATAAATCAGCAGGTTTGAGTTGTGTGTCACGCAAGTCTAAACACTCTATCAGATAACAGCTTTTAACGTGCTGAACGGAGGTCAAACATGACAGCATTCTGCTGCATGAGCTGAACTTAATCATAATACTGATAAAAATAATAAATGATCCATTTCAAGGCCAGAAACATTTCCACTAAAATATTCTTATAGCAACCACTGTATAAACATAGCCATATTCTGTTGTCAAACTAAAGCAAAATTGGATTAAATCAGTATAACATGTACAGCCAAAAAATAGCATATTAAACATATTAAACTCAACATCAGTATGAAAAATGCACAGAACACAGTGTTTCTTATATTGAAATTATCACTTTATTTAAGCATTTATTTGGAGACAGTATGAACTCAATATATTTAATATTTTATCTGATTAACTTAATTTCATTTTCTCTCTCTCTATATATATATATATACCTGCATTTCAGGTTTGCTAGACATTCCAACAAAGGTTGGGGCAGGGGCAGTTTAGGATGTGTAGTTAGGTCAAAAAAAAACAAAAGCTAACAGGTGCTGTTAACAGGTGATTGTAATCATGTATCTATAAAGCTGATGTTTTCGAGGAGTATGAATGGAAAGAGGATCTCCAAACAATGTCCCTCAAAGAAAGATTGAAAGGGATTTGCACATACATGTTTCCTAATACAGTCCATAATCTCATTAAACAATTCAAGCAATCAAGATAAATGTCTGTGTGTAAAGGGTAAGAGCACAAGCCTGAGATTAATATGCATTAATATAACACTTTAATATCTTTATTAATATTAATAACTTTAATATTACACTTTATTTAGCAAACTGTATTCATATATTCAGTTATTTTCTAGGACAGTGATTCTGAAACGTTTTAGACCATTTACCACCAATGACCAAACTAAAACTTCTAGGTACCACCTACAAGCCGTTTCATAGGAACACATGTACCACCCACATGCTTATGTACAATAAGTTAAATGTGTAATCCACACATATATGTTGTATCTTTCACTGGTGTTCTGCACCTGTTGTGTGGAGCTTGCCTGGTTTTGCAGTCTGTAAGTTAGATTGGTAAACTTTTTGAATATTGTTTCTGGTTACTGAGACATCTCAGAGGGATGCAGACAATGGAAAACTACAAGAGTGCCAAGCAGTGGACTGAAGTGTTTAATGTTAGGAAAATTGCATGTGGAAACCTATTTTTTTACTTATATTTTAAAGCAAGGTCATCAAGTTCACCAGAGTTTGGTACATTTTCACAGTCTGAGAACCACTGATATAGGATATTTTTTTAATTATAAACAGACAATATAGAACATAATAGACAGTAAATTAACTGGATTATCACTGTACATGCTATATAACCATTTATGATGTCGTAGCAGTAAGGATATTTTGACAACATATAGAGAATATCTAAAATTTGTATGTATGGATGAATGCATACATGGAAAGATATTTTACTTTATTTTACTGCAAACCAGGTCTCTTAAAGTTTCCTTGTTGGTCTGCCAAAATGTCAAGATTTGTTAGAAGATCAGGAAAGTACTTTTTTAGTTTAATAATCTGATCATTACCTGAAAAAGCATACTCCATAAATTCAGTGGGTGTAACATTTAGCTTACTCTCCAAATCACACGTTACATCACAACAGTCATTTTTCAGACAACATACAGCCACATACTCAAAATATAGACCCACAAAAGAAGACTTGGGCAGTTCATCTACCCTGTATGTTTTGTATTTGTCTAGGAGAGCATTAAGGTCACTGTGGTAAATGTTTATGGCAATGCGTGAAGCTGTCTTGGCTTTTTCAAACTCCTCAGTACCCCCTGTTTTTTTCTTCAGGCGTGCAAGATGGATGAGCATCTGTGCATGGAAGGCCGCTCCGTTGGTCCAGCGCTTTAAAGCAGGATCATTCATTTGTCCTTCGGTGTGCAGTGTGCCTTTTAGTCGTGTGAGCTGGTGGCTCAGCTGGCTTTCCAGGCGGTTGGTTTCCTCTATCAGAGCACGATCATTGATGAGGTGCATACTGTAGCGTTTCATGTACTCTTCCATCAGAACACGCACCTCTGTGGACTTCTCCTCAGCAAAAACGTTCCTCAGCAGATCACCAGTGTCAGGGGCTTTGGAATCTTTAGTGGCTGAAATACAGATTTGTAGAATCATGGCAATGCAGAATGCACCGAAGCCCACCGCATTGGGAACAGAACTGGCACCTGCCATAACAGAACCAACTTTCTCCACAAAGGCTGGGAGCTTGTTGCCCACCTCAGTCATTACCTGAGATGAGTAGTGACTCAATGCAACATTGGAGTTAGTTCCAGAATAGCTCAGCAGGTAAGGATCAATCCCCACATCTATGTTCATGTCTGGATATTTACTTGGTGGCAATTTACGACTAAAAAAAGATGCCGGCACGCATCCAGAGATCTCTTCAAGCTTCTCTTTTAAGTCTTTTTCGTAGGCTGATTCTGAACTCCCCATATTCTCTATTGCAAATCAGCGCTGTAAGAAGAAGCTCTTCACTGTGGAATGGTGGAAACAGCTCGGTCTAGTCTGTGTTTTTATGGCTCTATCCAAAAAAACGCCCCACTTTCTAATTGGTGGGTTTGCTTTTGCTTGTTTGCTTTTGCTGTTTTTGCAGACTTTGTTAATTGTTTGCATTAATAATCAATAGTCAGATTAAGTCTCCAGTCACTGTCAGGCAAATCTTTTTTGACAGACTATGCACACAGCTGTAACACTTTTATTACAAGAGGACTATTTCTACAGAACATTTTAATGAAAGAATAAGAAACATTAATGAACATTCCAACACAGTAAATCATTATGGAAACCAGGATTACTCTGGGATGTGCACATTGATACAGTTGCAGAAAAAGTATCTGAACCCTTTGTGATTACTTGGATTTCTGCATAAATAAGTAACACAATAGACAAACACAGTCTGCTTAAACTTATACTTATACTTAGACTCAAAAAATAATATGTTTTCATGGTTTTATTGAACACAACATGTTAACAGTCACAATGAGGGGGGGAATGTATGTGAACCCCTAGGCTAATAACGTTTCTAAGAGCTAATTGGAGGCAGGATGTGATGAGATGTGATTGGATGTGTTGGTTAAAGCTGCCCTGCCCTAAAAATACACACACCAGTTTTGAGTTTGCTGTTCTTAAGAAGCAAGGCTTGATGTGAATCATGCCTCAAACAAAAGATCAAGCTCTCAGAAGACCTACGTTCAAGAATTGCTGACTTGCATGAAGCTGGAAATAAAAAGTATCTCTTATAAAAGTATCTCTAAAAGCCTATATCATGTGTCCACGGTAAGACAGACGCTCTACAAATGGAGAAAGTTCAGCACTGTTGCTGCTCTCCCTAGGCATGGTAAAGTCCTGTAAAGATGACTGCAAGAGCACAGCGCAGAATGATCTCAGAAAAGCTTTTGATACTGTTGATCATGTTTTACCACTAGGTTCTTTACATAAGATTTGTTTTAGCAATAATGCAACCCTGTGGGCCCAGGATTTCCTTTCTTGCAGGAAGCAATGTACGTCTCTTGGTAACCATAAATCAGTCCTACAGCCCATACCAAAAGGAGTCCCACAGGGCTCAGTCCTGGGTTCAGTTTTATTTACTATTTTTATCAATGATCTTGCCACCTCTACCTTAGACTGCAAATTACAACTTTATGCAGATGATTCAATCTTCTACTGCTCAGCAGATTTGGCACACGCTGCACTTAAATGCTAATAAAACCACATTCATGCTGTTTTCCAGATTTACAAATAGTTTTAAATTCCATGATAATTACTACCCTGACAGGATCCAGCATCAAGCAAGTCAGTGAGTATAAATACCTCGGCATCTGGCTGAATTAAAAACTTTCTTTTAACTCCCATATTTACAAACTCACCGTTAAGTGCAGACAAAAGCTCGGATTCCTTTATCAGAATGAATCACGTTTAACCACGTACACTAGGAAAAAAGTAACAACCATACTAGCAGTCCTGCTCTCAAACTATTAGATTCAATCTACCATTCTGCTCTGAGATATATTACTGGCGACCTTTACACTACTCACCACTGCACACTATATGATGTGTGCTCAGCTCGGTGGGATCACTGAACCTTTTTAAATGTCTAATTTCTAGGCGCCATCAGAAAGCCTGTGATTGGTTTAATTAATTATCTTTTTCATATTGTTTTATTTGTTTATATTTGTTTTATGTAATTAGTTTTTAATTGTTCATTCTTATGTTTTTATTTTGTTTCATTTGTTCATTATTATTCATTTTATCATTTCTTATCATTCTTTTCATCATTCTACTATTATTTTTTTACTTATGTTTACTTAGAAATTAATCAGTAATCAACAGTCACATGTCACTGTCAGATTAATCTTTTGACAGAACATCAGACTATTCACACAGCTGTAACACTTTTATTCCAACAAGAGGACTATTTCTACTGAACATTTTAATGAAAGAATAAGAAACATTAACGAACTTTCCAACACAGTAGAGCATTATGGAAACCAGGATTACTTTGGAATGAGCAGATTGATATGTAGACATAAGTGTACAGAAAATAGTGGACAATATCATTCCTCGTTAGTTTTACCTCTCGTCTGCCTGCCTCGCTTATATTATTATGTTTGCATCTTCATTAAGGTAGCACCTGCAGAAGCCACAACCCTATGTGTAAGTATCTGCTCTCAAGATTTCTTAAATGCATTTTTTTTTTTGCAGAAATGTATAAATCTCATAAAACACATCACTTCTTTTACAGGCTCAATGTGATGTGTGCCATTTTAAGGTGGAAGGGAAAATGTGGACACAAAATGAAATGATTTGTACTCTGGTGGCTGCAGTTGTGAGGAAGTAGCAGTTCTACAATAAACATAAATATTCATGCAGTGAACCAATACTTTGATGTATAACTTTGAAGTTAAAGTTCTGTTTTTTTTTAGAAGCTTTACTTAATTTTAAAGGTTTTATTCCATCGGTTTAAATTCATTTTAAGCAGTCTAGTTGTGGTCTCTAATATGTATGAATGCCGTGTGAGCTGTTTTTTTTGTGTGTGTGAAAAAAGTGCTCAGGTGTTTATATTTAGCCCTGCTTTAGATCACTGTAATAGTGGGCTCTTGCTCGCGCATGCAAATATATCACCTCTGATTGGCTAACAGCACAGCAGCAGAGAATGCCAAGCTGTCGCAGACCACCCTTGACAAGGCTGCCTTGTCAAACCGTGCTTCCCCTAGGGTAAACCTAGAGTTACTTACACAAGATAGCTAACGCTAACTTAGGGTGACCAGACGTCCTCTTTTTCCTGGACATGTCCTACTTTTGAGACCTAAAAAAATGTCCGGGAGGAATTTGAAAATCGTCCGGGATTTTGTTTGACTGCCTCAAACATCAGTACAGTACAGTGCATTGTGATTAGAATTGCCACGCCGTTCCATTCCACTCCATTCCAGGTTTCTCTGTATCGCAAATTAGTCACGCCCTTCTTCATAAATCGATTTACTTTACATTGTGTGTGTGTGAAGAAGAAAGCGTGGGCTTGCCAGTCTACCCCCGAGTGTTTCCAAGCAAAAGCACGTGTGTGTCCGCCGGTTCTACACCTTTTCTCTGCGGGGTACGTTCACAGAGCAGGAAACGAGGGACAGACAGGAATGTGTAGCACATAAACAGGTAGTAACGTTAGTAATGTTAGGATAACACAGGGATTTTGAGGTGATGGAGGTAATGTTAGTAAGGTAAGGATAACACAGGGATTTTGAGGTGATGGAGGTAACGTTAGTAATGTTAGGACAACACAGGGATTTTGAGGTGATGGAGGTAACGTTAGTAAATTTAGGATTACACAGAGACTTTGAGGTGATGGAGGTAACGTTAGTAATGTTAGGATAACACAGAGATTTTGAGGTGATGGAGGTAACGTTAATAATGTTAGGATAACACAGGGATTTTGAGGTGATGGAGGTAACGTTAGTAATGTTAGGATAACACAGGGATTTTGAGGTGATGGAGGTAACGTTAGTAAATTTAGGATAACACAGGGACTTTGAGGTGATGGAGGTAATGTTAGTAATGTAAGGATAACACAGGGATTTTGAGGTGATGGAGGTAATGTTAGTAAGGTAAGGATAACACAGGGACTTTGAGGTGATGGAGGTAACGTTAGTAACGTAAGGATTACACAGGGACTTTTAGGTGATGGAGGTAATGTTAGTAATGTAAGGATAACACAGGGACTTTGAGGTGATGGAGGTAACGTTAGTAATGTTAGGATAACACAGGGACTTTGAGGTGATGGAGGTAACGTTAGTAAATTTAGGATAACACAGGGACTTTGAGGTGATGGAGGTAATGTTAGTAATGTAAGGATAACACAGGGACTTTGAGGTGATGGAGGTAACGTTAGTAGTGTTAGGATAACACAGGGACTTTGAGGTGATGGAGGTAACGTTAGTAATGTTAGGATAACACAGGGATTTTGAGGTGATGGAGGTAACGTTAGTAATGTTAGGATAACACAGGGATTTTGAGGTGATGGAGGTAATGTTAGTAAGGTAAGGATAACACAGGGATTTTGAGGTGATGAGGTAACGTTAGTAATGTTAGGATAACACAGGGATTTTGAGGTGATGGAGGTAACGTTAGTAATGTTAGGATAACACAGGGATTTTGAGGTGATTGAGGTAACGTTAGTAATGTTAGGATAACAGGGATTTTGAGGTGATGGAGGTAACGTAAGTAATGTTAGGATAACACAGGGATTTTGAGGTGATGGAGGTAACGTTAGTAAATTTAGGATTACACAGGGACTTTGAGGTGATGGAGGTAACGTTAGTAATGTTAGGATAACACAGGGATTTTGAGGTGATGGAGGTAACGTTAATAATGTTAGTATAACACAGGGATTTTGAGGTGATGGAGGTAACGTTAGTAAATTTAGGATTACACAGGGACTTTGAGGTGATGGAGGTAACGTTAGTAACGTAAGGATAACACAGGGATTTTGAGGTGATGGAGGTAACGTTAGTAATGTTAGGATAACACAGGGACTTTGAGGTGATGGAGGTAACGTTAGTAAATTTAGGATAACACAGGGACTTTGAGGTGATGGAGGTAATGTTAGTAATGTAAGGATAACACAGGGATTTTGAGGTGATGGAGGTAATGTTAGTAAGGTAAGGATAACACAGGGACTTTGAGGTGATGGAGGTAACGTTAGTAACGTAAGGATTACACAGGGACTTTTAGGTGATGGAGGTAATGTTAGTAATGTAAGGATAACACAGGGACTTTGAGGTGATGGAGGTAACGTTAGTAATGTTAGGATAACACAGGGACTTTGAGGTGATGGAGGTAACGTTAGTAAATTTAGGATAACACAGGGACTTTGAGGTGATGGAGGTAATGTTAGTAATGTAAGGATAACACAGGGACTTTGAGGTGATGGAGGTAACGTTAGTAATGTTAGGATAACACAGGGATTTTGAGGTGATGGAGGTAACGTTAGTAATGTTAGGATAACACAGGGATTTTGAGGTGATGGAGGTAACGTTAGTAATGTTAGGATAACACAGGGATTTTGAGGTGATTGAGGTAACGTTAGTAATGTTAGGATAACAGGGATTTTGAGGTGATGGAGGTAACGTAAGTAATGTTAGGATAACACAGGGATTTTGAGGTGATGGAGGTAACGTTAGTAAATTTAGGATTACACAGGGACTTTGAGGTGATGGAGGTAACGTTAGTAATGTTAGGATAACACAGGAATTTTGAGGTGATGGAGGTAACGTTAATAATGTTAGTATAACACAGGGATTTTGAGGTGATGGAGGTAACGTTAGTAAATTTAGGATTACACAGGGACTTTGAGGTGATGGAGGTAACGTTAGTAACGTAAGGATAACACAGGGACTTTGAGGTGATGGAGGTAACGTTAGTAAATTTAGGATAACACAGGGACTTTGAGGTGATGGAGGTAATGTTAGTAATGTAAGGATAACACAGGGACTTTGAGGTGATGGAGGTAACGTTAGTAATGTTAGGATAACACAGGGATTTTGAGGTGATGGAGGTAACGTAAGTAATGTTAGGATAACACAGGGATTTTGAGGTGATGGAGGTAACGTTAGTAAATTTAGGATTACACAGGGACTTTGAGGTGATGGAGGTAACGTTAGTAATGTTAGGATAACACAGGGATTTTGAGGTGATGGAGGTAACGTTAATAATGTTAGTATAACACAGGGATTTTGAGGTGATGGAGGTAACGTTAGTAATGTTAGGATAACACAGGGACTTTGAGGTGATGGAGGTAACGTTAGTAAATTTAGGATAACACAGGGACTTTGAGGTGATGGAGGTAATGTTAGTAATGTAAGGATAACACAGGGACTTTGAGGTGATGGAGGTAATGTTAGTAAGGTAAGGATAACACAGGGACTTTGAGGTGATGGAGGTAACGTTAGTAACGTAAGGATTACACAGGGACTTTTAGGTGATGGAGGTAATGTTAGTAATGTAAGGATAACACAGGGACTTTGAGGTGATGGAGGTAACGTTAGTAATGTTAGGATAACACAGGGACTTTGAGGTGATGGAGGTAACGTTAGTAAATTTAGGATAACACAGGGACTTTGAGGTGATGGAGGTAATGTTAGTAATGTAAGGATAACACAGGGACTTTGAGGTGATGGAGGTAACGTTAGTAATGTTAGGATAACACAGGGATTTTGAGGTGATGGAGGTAACGTTAGTAATGTTAGGATAACACAGGGATTTTGAGGTGATGAGGTAACGTTAGTAAATTTAGGATTACACAGGGACTTTGAGGTGATGGAGGTAACGTTAGTAATGTAAGGATAACACAGGGATTTTGAGGTGATGGAGGTAACGTTAGTAAATTTAGGATTACACAGGGAGGGACTTTGAGGTGATGGAGGTAATGTTAGTAATGTAAGGATAACAGGGATTTTGAGGTGATGGAGGTAATGTTAGTAAGGTAAGGATAACACAGGGACTTTGAGGTGATGGAGGTAACGTTAGTAACGTAAGGATTACACAGGGACTTTTAGGGGATGGAGGTAACGTTAGTAAAGTTAAGATAACACAGGGATTTTGAGGTGATGGAGGTAACGTTAGTAAATTTAGGATTACACAGGGACTTTGAGGTGATGGAGGTAACGTTAGTAATGTAAGGATAACACAGGGATTTTGAGGTGATGGAGGTAATGTTAGTAAGGTAAGGATAACACAGGGATTTTGAGGTGATGGAGGTAACGTTAGTAATGTTAGGATAACACAGGGATTTTGAGGTGATGGAGGTAACGTTAGTAATGTTAGGATAACACAGGGATTTTGAGGTGATTGAGGTAACGTTAGTAATGTTAGGATAACAGGGATTTTGAGGTGATGGAGGTAACGTAAGTAATGTTAGGATAACACAGGGATTTTTAGGTGATGGAGGTAACGTTAGTAAATTTAGGATTACACAGGGACTTTGAGGTGATGGAGGTAACGTTAGTAATGTTAGGATAACACAGGGATTTTGAGGTGATGGAGGTAACGTTAGTAATGTTAGGATAACACAGGGATTTTGAGGTGATGGAGGTAACGTTAGTAATGTTAGGATAACACAGGGACTTTGAGGTGATGGAGGTAACGTTAGTAAATTTAGGATAACACAGGGACTTTGAGGTGATGGAGGTAATGTTAGTAATGTAAGGATAACACAGGGACTTTGAGGTGATGGAGGTAATGTTAGTAAGGTAAGGATAACACAGGGACTTTGAGGTGATGGAGGTAACGTTAGTAACGTAAGGATTACACAGGGACTTTTAGGTGATGGAGGTAATGTTAGTAATGTAAGGATAACACAGGGACTTTGAGGTGATGGAGGTAACGTTAGTAATGTTAGGATAACACAGGGACTTTGAGGTGATGGAGGTAACGTTAGTAAATTTAGGATAACACAGGGACTTTGAGGTGATGGAGGTAATGTTAGTAATGTAAGGATAACACAGGGACTTTGAGGTGATGGAGGTAACGTTAGTAATGTTAGGATAACACAGGGATTTTGAGGTGATGGAGGTAACGTTAGTAATGTTAGGATAACACAGGGATTTTGAGGTGATGGAGGTAACGTTAGTAAATTTAGGATTACACAGGGACTTTGAGGTGATGGAGGTAACGTTAGTAATGTAAGGATAACACAGGGATTTTGAGGTGATGGAGGTAACGTTAGTAAATTTAGGATTACACAGGGAGGGACTTTGAGGTGATGGAGGTAATGTTAGTAATGTAAGGATAACAGGGATTTTGAGGTGATGGAGGTAACGTTAGTAACGTAAGGATTACACAGGGACTTTTAGGGGATGGAGGTAACGTTAGTAACGTAAGGATTACACAGGGACTTTTAGGGGATGGAGGTAACGTTAGTAAAGTTAAGATAACACAGGGACTTTGAGGTGATGGAGGTAACGTTAGTAATGTAAGGATTACACAGGGACTTTGAGGTGATGGAGGTAACATTAGTAACGTAAGGATTACACAGGGACTTTGAGGTGATGGAGGTAACATTAGTAACGTTAGTAAATTTAGGATAACACAGAGATTTTGAGGTGATGGAGGTAACATTAGTAAATTTAGGATAACACAGAGACTTTGAAGCGATGGAGGTAACGTTTGTATAGTTAGGATAACACAGAGATTTTGAGGTGATGGAGGTAACGTTAGTAAATTTAGGATAACACAGAGACTTTGAGGTGATGGAGGTAATGTTGGCTCTATTACATGAGAATGATGAGCAATGGCTGATAAAAATATCAAACAGTCACAAGAATGAGAAGTGTTGGATGAGCACCAAGTGTATATTTCAGGTTCATTTTATTTTAGATATTTAGGTTAAAGGTGTTGAAAGGCTGCATAGTTTGAGTTTTGTAGCCTCTATGCTGTGGTTCAACATGTTCTAAAAAACACTAAAACAAGTGAAATAACAGATTTTAAAACTGACAAATGATCAGTTAATTTAAAAAGTAAGTGTAAAAAATATAAAAGTAATGTTAGCAAAAGGTATGCCCACAGTGAATAAGAGTAAAACAGGGTCAAATGCTTTTAAGACATAGTTGCACTGCATGAATTCATAAAGCAGCCCTGTTTTGTAGCTTGATACACACCTTTAACCTGAAAAATTAGAATTGAGCTGTTATATCAAAAATTCATCGGATTAAGAGAGCAGCTGCTAAAATACCATTACAAACCAGCAAACAGGTATTTGAAACTGCTGGTGCCTCTGGAGTCGCGCAAACCTCAAGGTGTAGATCCTTCAAAGGCTTGCACTTAATGTCAGGTCACATTTAAACAGCAGCTATGGGAAGGATATTCTGACATCCTGCAAAGAAATTCAAGCAGACACTCACATGTTTAATGGATGCAAGAATTGTGAAGGTGATATCAAAGAAGGTTCCTATGTTAACATGTAACTTGGCCTGTTAGGATGTTTTTGTTTGAAATAGCTTTTGATTTCAGTGAATGTGACTCCTAATGTTGAAAATTCAACAAATTACCATTTTTAGTTCTTTATAACCTATAAAATGTTTTGAAATTCTGCTGTGCATAATAATTTCGAACAGTGCATTTACTTAATAAATTATGATACATTGCCCTACCGTACACAAAAGTAGATGGAAGTATAAAAACAGTAGAAAAAATCAGTATTGGCATCAGTGTCGGAAATACTGGCCCTGTATTTACTTGGTATTGGATCCAAACCAAATTTTGCAGTATCGCACAGCCCTACAGTATACTAGATCTGTGTTACATTTGAACTCAGATGTCAGAATTTTCAAGCTTCACATAGGGAATTTTGCCTGAAATCATGCTTATATAATATGTAAATTACATGTAAAAGCAACATTTCCAATTTATATCTCTAGTTGAAACAACATATGCTATTTAGATTTTTAAGGGGGTCAACAAAGAGGCTCACTTACATTGTATAGCTTGCAGTTTGGATATTTATTCACTGTGCTCAATAAACACATGACAAATGTTCAGAAATAAATTCTCTCAAAATGTCATGCTCAATATTAATGGGTGGGAAAAAATATAGATATCAAAATACATCATACCGTTTTTGATACATTATCTATATGTGGTGTAAAATCCTTAAGACTCACCACCTAGTTTGATTTTCTAAAGTCAGTGCTTCATTACTCCACATGGCGGCGCTATAATCAAACAAATATGGTAAACTTTTGAAGAATATTGATTGTTAAATTCTGTGAAATTGACACCAATAAATTCATAATTCCTGGTATTTAATTATTTAGGAGTATTTTATCCTCTTTAGTAAGACAGGCGGCACAAAGTACTGTAGAGAACTGTCTGGTGAATCACAGTATTGTGATATCATCATTATCATGGGTGGTGTATCGTGAAATCATGAGATGCCCTCTGATTCCCACACTTTCCAATACTGTGCATATCTTATTTACAGCTACAGTGGTTGCTGGAGATCATTTTAAGCCTTCATTTACTTTTTCTAACTTGCACTGTGGATTATTACTCACTGCGCTGAACTGAGGACATGACTGGTACATCTGTGTGGGCATCCATTTAGTTTTTTAAGATGTGTGTCTATGCTATATTATATTAGTGACTTTGGTAGCGATAACTATTAAGTGCAGTTAATACCTCAATTCCTTTGCATTTTCTTACAAATCTTATGAATTCATTTAGTTCTTTAAGCATGTACACAGTTTTTACTTGGAAAAAGAGAAATATTATCAGCCCGTGTTCCTTCACCAATCGATCACAACTACCAGCTGCAGCTTCTTCACACACTGTGATATAGCAGAACAGTAGAAATGAAAAGGAGAGAATCTGTAAGATCAGTGTTTATTCATTTCATGTATGCCTCACAAAACACACAATAGAAAAGGGTCTTAAACAATAGTAATATATATACCTGGAATAAATAACTGAAAAAAACTAATTCACTCCATTTTGGGATTGTATGGATCTGTTTGTTTATTTACTGAAAGATGCAAAATCTAAGCAGAAAAGACTGGTTTGCCTGTGTGATCTACCTACATAACTGCAGACAGCAGACATTCATGGGAGCGTTTTTTTTTTTTCCAACATCTGAACTGGAAAAAATAAATCACTGAACCTACAGTTAAACATAGTTTAATATGGTTGTTCTTTGGAGCTGAGGTCTGAGCTCTGATCTCCAAGACGCTAAAGCTTGGCTTGAAGTAGTATGCTGAATAGTAGGGCTGCACAATATTGAAGAAAAGAAAACCCTGAAGTTACAATATTGTTTTATTCTGGGATGTATACTGCAATATTAAAAAATACACAAATTGCACAGTCACAAAAATGATAACACTGTGTATCCAAGATTGTAGAAAAATATATAATATTGGGCAGTTATGATAAGTCTCTAGTTGATATTATGGGTGGGAGTGTATGATATATAGTGCAGCACTACTAAAGCAATATGAGCTAAATCACAGTTCATCAGCATCAGCATTGTTTACCGCATTGTTTACCGAGTGTTCAAGTGATACATCAAGCAGGTCAGAGATGTGTTCCATGGAGCTCTAAACACTCCACCAGATAACAGCCTGTAAATAGCAAAAACAGCTATTTCAATAACATGTATACAGGAGACCTAGTGTATATAATAATAAATAAACAATTTAAAGACCAAACACATCTTCTAGGTCCTCATGTCCCTCATATTTAAATATTCAGATAAATATTTAGTAACCAAATGTTGGAATATGGCCATATTCCATTGTCAGTAAAAAGCAAAACTAAGCAAAAACCATAAGCACGTCATAAGCACAATCATATAAAATAACATATGAATAATGCTTAGAGTAGGGGTGGGCAATATGGCAAAAATTGTATATCATGAAACTTTGACATTTGTATTTTAATATGATCTGCATTACAATATTTGGAAAGAAAATGCACATATATTTGTATAAAAGTCATTCATGCATCTCCGAAACAGTAACTTTACAGGCGAGAACAAACATTCTTAACTTTCAATAGAAGGTAATGTGAAATTAGTTTATTCATTTTTATGTAATTATGGAGAATTTCTATTGGCCCAATCATCAAGCAATTTTGACACAGTATAAGGGACAGTTTGTGTGTTCAAAGTATAAAATAAAAATTAACAAAAATGGAGATTTGTTTTTTTTCATTGGTCAGCAATGATATGCTATACATCATATGAATACCGATATGCAAAAACCTAGTATCTCTAAATTGTGAATAGGAAATAGGGACAAATATCTTCTCTTTTAATGGTGGCCATGCATTTTTGAAACATTCCTATTGGACCGTTTTTTATTTTTTTATAATGAAATTCTGACACATTTTTAAGATACAAGGTTTTTGCACAACAGTGACAATACACTTTATGGACAAAAGTATTGGGACACCTTCTCATTCACTGTTTATTCATTACCTGAAGGGCATTAAATAAGTATATCCTGTTTTTCTTGGAGTAACCGTCTCTACTGTCGGAGGAAAAGCAACTCTACTCGATTTTCTACAACTGCACTCCCAAACTTACAGCTCAGCTCAACAGTACTATAGATGAAGATCCATCACAGTTCCACAGTTCCACTGCTCCACAGCTCAATAATTATCTTTATATTTCCCACCTCTACCTCAGAGAGACTGACAACTGTGTCTCTGGAATTTAGAGCAGTGCTGTCCAATGTTTTCTGCAAAGGGTGGAATCAGGAGTGCTGCTGTTTGCCTGCCCTTTGCAGATATAATTAGACACCCTTGTTTTAAGGGATATATTAATTAATATTATCTGTGTTTGCACCACTATCAGTCCCAACAACTCCCTATTAAAGATTACTTTAAACTAGATCTAAATTATATCCACGTAGAAAAGAAAACAACGGAAATCTCAGTTACAACAAATAGCGCTTGGTTCTGTGGAGCAGGCTTAAGTATTAATAATAATAATAATAATAATAGAGGCAAGAGAGAATTATTAGTATTTAAAAGATAAAGAAAACTAAGCATAAATGCAGTTCTTGCTAAACAAACATAATAAAATAAAAACACAGATAACACAAGTATATGGAAACAACAGAGGCTTGACAAATAATATAATAAAATAAAACAAAACACAAAACAATAAGCGATGCTCACTTGCCTGGCTGCATTCACAACCATAAAAAAATAAAATTAATTATTATAAATGCTGTGAGACAATTAAGCCACAAACAAACAAAAAATAGTATCTCAGCATCTCAGCAATTTTTCCCCATAAGAAATATTCCAGAGAATTCCAATGTTTTTTTATTTTTAAATCTCAGACACAGCATCTGAATCATCCTCTGTGCTTTCCCCTCCTTTTGTCTCTCCAGTTTCCGATTCGCCGTTAGACACCTCTCTTTCCTGCTCCACTGTCACCTCCACCTGCTCTGGATCCACGACTGCGTCTCCTGCAGCATCCCCCTCCTCCGGGCCTGGCTGAGGCTCCTCCTCCTCTCCGTTCTCATTGGTTGGAGACTGAAATCCACTGTCATCGTGATGTCGAGGGCTGGAGTAAGAAGAGGGCGGGGCCAGCTCTCCGTCAGAGTCTAAGGTGCATTCCACCAGGCGCTCGCCCTCCTCCTCCTCCTGGACGGCGATCTCCAGCTCCTGGATGGCGCTTTCCACTGCAGAATCCCGGGGCAGCATCTCTGTGACTGTGGTGATGGCTTTTATCTCCTGCCCCTCCTCCAAAGGCAACATTCCATTGGTCAACGCTGGCTCATCACCTTCTTCTGAGAATGGAACAACCAACTCCAGCACAGGGTTGATGAGCAGGCGGATCTCGTCCACACTGTCTGGGGAGTCTGGGGGAGGTCCGTGGGGCTCGTGGTGAACATACTCCACGGTGTTGGTTGGCTGCTGATGGTGGACATTCTCTGCTGTGCTGATGGGCTTCTCCTGAACATCCTCAGTCACCTCACTCTCCTCAGGTATCTCTTCCACCCCAGGGACCTCCAGGCACGACCCGTAGGGTAAAGGTCCCATGCCCTCCAGCTGAATCATGGAGACCACCTGCCTGCGTTTTCGGTTGCCCCCTCGGGCTGCCTGTTCCTCCTCTCCTCCTCCGTACTGCTGGGCCCAGTCAATGGGGCCTTCCCCGAGCAGGTGTAGGTTAGGGTCGCTGTTGGTCAGCACAATGCTGTCCCTGTAGAGGTTGTGCTTCCTCTGGACAGCTGCCTCCTTCACCGCTGCAGACAACAAGCACACACAGAGGGTGAGGATCAAGGGCGGAGAACAATACAGTACCATAAATATCCTGCAATCAATGTTGGAATATGGCAATATTTTATTGTCAGTATAAAAAAAGTGAAAACCTGAGTAAAAAAACAAAACAACATTAAAACAAGAAAATAACCCACCGTCATTAATGCTCAGAATAGGGGAGGGCGATATGGCAAAAATATTATATTGCTATACTTTCATGCATTACAATATATATATATATATATATATATATATATATATATATATATATATATATATATATATATATATATATATATATATATATATTTTTTTTTTTTTTTTTATAATTGTTTCAATTTTTCCCATTTTCTCCCCAATTTACACAGCCAATTACCCATTCCACTCATTAGGACTCCCCCATCACTTGTGATGCCCTCCAACAACAGGAGAGTGAAGACTAGCACATGCTTCCTCCGACACGTAAAGTCAGACTCCACCTCTTTATGAACGGCTGCTGATGTGCTCGGAGAAAAGCACAGCGACACATTTCTGGGCCTTCACTTGAAGCATCCATTATTTAGTCATTTAGTTAATTAATGCATTTATTTAAATCAGGTGTTGGTGGAAATTACATCTGCAAATACATGCAATGGGCAGAGTGGCCCATAGATGTGTGGAACCAATCCTGTGTTCCTCTGATCAATCTGGAATGGATTTTTACTTTCTGAACCTGGACTACCCACTGCTATGAATGAGGACTGCAATAAGGTTGAACCTGCACACTCTTACCCATCATGATGTCTTTGGTCACAGATTGTAGTACCACCTCCTCAAAAACGTTCTCCACCAAAATGAAGCGCGACAAGTCCTCAAAGATGAGCTCTCTGAACTTCGGCAGTTCCTGAAACACAGACATTGAGAGATGGAGGACATTTTAGACGTGGAAATGTGGAAACCCGCAAACACAGAGCGGCAGATGCAGAAGCTGTAGAATGAAAGTGGGCATCATACTCACAGAACTATAAACTGGGTAGAGCTGTTTCAGCATGTACGGGATGATGATCTGCAGGAGTGCTTCTCTAAAGAACTTCTTACGCACGGTGCTGCTGTCATAGTCATATTTCTGCAGGTGGAAGAGAAAAATAGAAAGTAAAAGAGCTATATAATAATTGAGCTCACTTGTTTTTTAGATAGCAGAATTCTTTTCCCAGCTTCCTCTTGAAATGAAAAGCCCTCCCTCAGTGTTATCATGACTTGCTGAAACACAGAAATCTTGGGTTACTGCCTCACCTTTATCACACGGTCCTGACAGCGCTGGATGACTTTAAAGAGCTGATCTCCTGACTGTCCGTCCAGACTCTGGTGCAGCAGCTGCTCAAACGTGTACACGGCATCGTCCATTTGCTGTATCAGTGGAGAAATGTAGGGTAGTTTATGGCCATTATACAGATACAGTATTGAACAGTATACGGAGTATACAATGTATAAGGGCTATTATATCATATAATATAAGTACCGTGTGTCACAGTTGCATTACATATTTAGACTATACTAAAAGTAAAGTAACAGTAGAGAAAGTGTACAAAATGTACTTTTATGTAGTAGCAGTGTAGTAGCAAATTGCAGTGTATAAATGTATTCCCAGGGTGGAGTGGACAAATACATAACAATTATAAAGACAAACAGTGTACATAAACAGCAGTATGTCAACAGAGCAACCAGTTATTTGAGTTTCCAGCTGCACATATTATTCAGAAATGTATGCCGTCTGAAAATGGCACCCTTCACACCTGAGACAACTAGAGCAGTTTGCTCATGAGGAGTGGGCCAAAATACCTGCTGATTGGTACAGAAGTCTCATTGACAGTAACAGGAATCGGTTGATTGCAGTGATTGCCTCAAAAGGTTGTGCAACAAAATATTAAGTTAAGGGTACCATCATTTCTGTCTAGGCCTGTTTCATGAGTTTATTTTTTAAATAATTCAGTTGAAGCCTGGTTAAAAAAGCAATGTCTGACTTATACTTGTTCATTTTTAATAGAATTTTTATTTAGAATTTTTGTCAGATTTAAGTTATTTCTGTGACCATTTGGGGGTTTTCTTTCATTAACCGAGGGGTACCAACAATTTTGTCCTTGTGTGCATTATATACACCATAACATATAATATACATTTATTCTCATCCCACAGTCTCATTAAATTGTACATTTTTCCCTATGCTATACTGAGTTTTGCCACATGATGGTGATGTCTTCTCATTCACAACAAGGCCTATAAATCCTTTACTATTCCCACTATTTCTATCCTCTTTAAAACAAATTGTTCCTCTTCCTGCTGCTTTGTGGCACTAATCAGTCATCATTGCTCTTTGGCCAATGACTCAAAACACATGAACTGCATTAGAGAATACAGTACTTCAAGTAAAACCATACAGTGTGAAACTCAATGATAAAATGACAGTTTATTCAGACAGAAGGAAATGAACTGACCTCTCTCATGAGGATCTGGCCTCTCTGAATGAACACGGAAGGACTGGACACTTCGAATCTCTGCTGCAGGCCTTCCAGACTCAGCTGCTCCATTTTCTCATAGCAGCTCTGCATCTTTACTGGGTGGAAGGCCAGCATGGAAACTTTCTCCATGTGCTGAAGAGACAATGACAGGAAGATAAATCACATCTGTTTGGATGGGGTTCTATTTTCAGGTGTTTTTACACACACTTATCAAATTTTGTGTTTTTGTTGTTACACCAGCTGTGTGAAAGTTCAAACGTACACTTGTTGTAACGCAAGGTTCACAAGCCACATTGCTGAAATCCAATTTTGTGCTCAGATCAGATTTGTCTATTTTGATGGTTCACATTCACAAATGTGAGTGATCTGTATCGGAGTGTAATGTGAACAAATCTGTTCCTGAAACGCCTCACGTGCACATTATACGTGTGTAAACGTCGCTTTCTTCACTAATAACAAAAAAACTCATATTTGAGAGGCGACTTGTAGCGAAGTGTAGCGTAGTGAAGAGTAAACAGCTGCTCTGAAGTTGCACCATGCTCAGGTTTGCACCAAGAGATGTGTGGGTACGAGAGAGAAGCATGTAGCGCATGTGTAAAAGAAAAAGATGCATGAATTATGATTTAACAGTTCACATTCATGTTGTATGTCCATAGATCGAATACGCATTGGATTTACGGACAAATCTGATTACAAAACAAAAAAAAAAAAACAAATTGGCACGTTCACACAGCCATGAAAAATTTAGATTTGAGTCACTTCAGCCTGTAATGTGAACGTTTATACGTACGTTCATAATTATGCATTGGATCATTGACCTTACAATTTTGCATAGCCCTAAAAGCCTATTTATATTACATTGCTGTCCAATGAAATGCAAGTAACTCAATTTTTGTTAATTGGTTTACAAAATACTTTGAACACAGAAATTCTCCCTTAAACTGTGTCACAATTTCTATGTGCATGGGCAAGAGAAAGAGAAATTCTACCAAATGACCTGAAATAAACTAATTTTACATTGACTGAAACTGAAAAAAACAAGCATATGCTAGTAAGGATAGTTTGATAAAACCTTAGTTAACTTAGTTAATTTGTTTCAGAGTCTTTACAAACTCTAAACCATATAGAAAAAAGCGATTCTATCTGGAAACCAATCGGACCATGGGTTAGTGGACCAAGACCACCTCTTTTGGTTGGACCCAAGTGTGGTTTATATTGTAGTAGGCAGCTTGTAGTCTCCTCACCTTCCCTAGAGCCTCTTTGCCTCCATCATTGAGCGTGTTCTTGCTGACCTCCACCATCTCACGGAAGAGGACGTCCCTGACCTCGGAGAAACCTCGGCTCACCGGCTCCATCAGAGCTTCCAGGATGGAGGTTATGTAGGGCTGCACACTGCTCCTGAGGAGCTGCTCTGCCCGGGAATGCACCAGAGCTGCAGAAAAACAAACCAAAAACCATCAACCTTTAAACTACTTAACCACAGACAACTCTTACACCAGCAGAACACTAGGAGTGTTTCTTTTTTAACATCTACAGCTGAACTGGACAGATCTGTGTTGGAGAGCATAGCATATGTAAAAAGAGCAGCACTCTACAATATAAGAACAGTAGATCAAGTAAGAAACAATAAATGGGAAGCAGGTTATGGTTAATATCAATATATAGCTTGAGAGTTTCACAAAATTTCATATAAATCTACACTGGAAAGGATCCAGGATTATATCAGATATACAGTAATAGTACTTTTATTTTAATGGTATCCAAACAACTGAAGTTTTGAAGTATTGAAGTTTTTCATACCGCCATCAGATTATATGGCGGTATACGGTAATACCGACGGGGGGAGGTTTTATGTATATTATTTTATTTTTGTACCTGTGTGTACATTATTTCGTTTTAATATTTTAGAATTCGTTAGATTATATTTCCTTAAGCATTTTGAGCCTAGTTTAGTTAGTTATTTTCCTATTTCATATCTATCCACCTGCGGAGCTTTATACATGCGGATGAGCTCGCGTTTACGCAGACAATCTAAACTCTAGTATGCAGAACTATATTATTATTGTTATTAATTTTCCATTCTTTTAAATAGCAGGATACTTTGATTTTTATTTCTCTGCCCGGACCCGACCCGGCCCGAGGAAAGTAATGGAAAATCTCGGGTCGAGTCCAGGCTCCAGAAAATAGTCTGATGTTTGTCATCTAAATTTTTAATACTATTTTTATGTTATATAAAGCTATGGCCTGATAATCACCATATAGCTAAGTAACAAAGTATTATTTTAAACGAAAACGAACAAAATAACAAAAACTGAAAGTGAAAGTTCTCCTTAACTGAGACTAATAAAAACAGTAAAATTGAAAGAAAAAACTAAACCGAACTGAAATTACAGATTGAATACCCTAATTTTCGTGTTTGTTAATTTATTTATAAGCGCTGTTTCCACTACAAGAGTTTAACAGCGGGTGGTGTTGTGCCGTTTCTGCTCGCAAAGATTTCTGCAGCGCGCAGCGCCTCGAGGTCCGCGGAATTACTTATATTTACAGCGCTTGAACTAGCGACGAAATAATGACAGAAAACCCTGAGGAATCTGCAGAATTCTGTACGGGATTAAAATACTGTTTTGTAGAGAAACAGGAGATGAGGAATATTTGAGAAGCAGCTGTAACTTTACCTGTGAGTAACTCATACACCAGAAGAATGTCTTAAATGTCCCGTTTTTCAAAGTACAGATTTGGCACGTCACGTGGTTAATATATACCGTCACTATTTTACAATACCGTCACCATATTTACATACCGTGGTATACCGAAATAGCGTCATACCGCCCAACCCTAATAGCAACAACGTACTAGGCTTAAACAATCAGTAACTGAGGTGTACTACACAGATTACATATTTTCTTACTAAATATAAGAACATTTCACACTGAATTTACACACATTTAAGGACAGGAGCAGCTAAGGAACTGCGGCAAGACTTGTCAAAGGGATGTATTCAGGTTTTGACCCAGGCAATAAGACGCACACAGCGAGATGAAGGCCTCTGCACCAGAACTCCCAGTCGCACCCCCTTCTGACTCCAAAGTATAAGAAGAGTCAACTCCAGCATATTAAAAACTATGTGGACAAACCACAAAGGTTTTGGGGATGCTGTTCTCCGGAGCGACGAGACAAAATTGAAACTCTTTGGGCCTATGGCTCAGCGATATGTCTGGATATGAGGAAACAATGTTTCAGCGAATGCATGCCGTAATCAAAGCAAATCAAGCAAATATTAAAGTGTGTGATTTTTTTTTGCCAGGCAGTGTATATTTTAACCATTTTATCAAGCCCTCGGGTGTTCCAGTAATATAAACAACTGGCAAACAAAAGTTACCTCCCAAAACAAGCACTGTACTACCATTACAGCCATGACTACAGTAAATAATATTTTTTCATAAGACAGACACGCATACAAACACACAGTATGTAGTTCAATTGTGTGTGCAGGTTTCAGTGACTATGGTAAATGAAATCTGCTACCAGTGCGGTCTGTGGAATGCAGTCCGTCCAGCACGGCTCTAAGAGAAAGGCAGTGAACAGTACAGCCCCCGCCGAGGCTATTTCCAGCTAGAATGGTGAGGGAGTATTTCCAGGATGCAGTTAAGACTAATCTGTAATGCGAGAGATGGGAGGAAAGGAAGATGGATGGAAGAGGGGAGTTTAGAATGGGAGAAGGAATGAGAAAGGGTTCAGCGAGTAGCTGAGGTGCTGAATGAAGTATGGGAATTTTAATACCAATAAAAAATGCCTTGTGGGAAGAACATATTTGAAATATGACCACTATAAAAGGTTAAGTCAGGCGCTGTGTTAAACTGCAGGCTATATGCAGGCATTTTACTAGAAAACAAAAGAGAACAGCATAACCAGGGGTGATATAGGGAAGCTGTTTAACCTGCTCAGTTTATAATTCTCCCAAACTAAAGACCTTCCTGAATTTCCTTATCTGCGCTCCACCCGCAAAGGCAGGCAGTAGCCACAACTGTTGTGAGACTGGACAAACTGTAAAAACAATGTTAGAACTTTATTTCTTTGTTTGTTGGTTTTTATTTACAATATGTAATATGCAAACAAGTATGTGAGTGCATGCTATTTTCCAATGACTCATTTGTTTGAAATGGGAAAGGTTTATTGCTGTTTGCTGAACAGTCACAATTTTCACACACTTATTTCCCTTTACAACGGTAACTTTAAATAAGCATTAGTGGGCGGGGCCTAAGTATTTAAAGCTAAAACAATGTGTGTCTCAGTTTCTATGTGGAGCATGTCTCTACTTACTACGTATTCTTCCAGAAATGTGCTCTTTGGAGGTGATGATTTGGTCCATGTCGGTGCGGAGTGAAGCGTCCAGACGTGGGTGCTCTACCTCGCAAGCCTGAACCATTCCATCAAACTGCAGTCGTGTCTGAGCCAACACCTGCCTGTACACAGCATCTGAGATCTACCAGGACACAGGGACACACGGAAAAACACACACACACAATTAACAAACTTGCTGGACAAAGTCCAAAGTAATGGCTAGTCATAGGTTTTAAACAGGTTCATAATATACCACATCCAATCACTCTGCAGTACAATACAGCAGTATTGTTCTGAATCTCTGAGCCATTTGATGGACAACAGTTCAATCTATTGTCATATTAATTAGTAAGTAGGGGTGGGCGATATGGCTCTAAAATAATATCACGATATCTCATGGTATTTTCACGATAATGATACTTTTGGTAATATGACAAAACACTGAATTAGAAAAATTGTTTTGAATTTTATTATTGCCTGCAATATGATATGGCTAACTGAGATATTAAAAAAAGAATTTTATCAGATTTGTAACAGAAGTCATGGATCCAGAATGTCATGATACTAATAATAATGCACTACAAATATCTCCATATATCCAGGAATAAAGAAAATAAAAAATGTTGGACAGATATAATCTGTCTCTAGTAGATATGTAATGGGAAATGAGAAGAGTGTGAATTTTTCTTTTGCTAAAAACAGCAAAAAAGTAGAACCCTGATGTAATAATTAGGGGTGGGTGATATGGCACGATATTTCAGGGTATGATATCGTTTACGATATTCAAAATTTTTGGCAATATTATCATGTACGATACGATATGGCACACCCCTATTAGTAAGTCTTATACAATAACTTGAGCAACGTCATATTTTCCAGAGTTTTGTTCAACGTTCAAATAACAAATACACCATGAGGCAATTTCCTGGACAATCATAGTTTGTAGACTATACATCCTTTTCAATGGTAAAATAATCTCAGAATGCTGTATAGACTAAGACTACGCTTAAGCTTCCCTGTCTGGGGAAACCCTGGGACCCTCTATGTCCAAATACCCCTTCTAATGAACGCATGCACAGCTGACAAAGATGTGCAAATGCACACAGACACACATCACAGAATAGAACTCTCTGGAGCAGATGAACATGAAAGTATTGACACCATACCTGTCTCACAGATTCATATTTGAGATGTTTGGTTTGTACTTTCAGATGATAATTCTTAATGTAAGGATGTTTATTTTGCCATATGGCTTTGTCTGTGTCAGAGTTTTTTCAAATGTAATGTTTTTTTTTATATATCCTAGATTCCCAACAGTAAAACAACAATAAAAGAGCATTTTACCAGCATCCAGTCCCTCTGTCTCTGCTGCAGTTTGCCTTTCAGCCGAGGTCCGATCAGCGCCCTGAGCTCCTGATGCAGGGTCTCCATCACCAGGTTAGCCAGAATCTACAAACACAAAGAGAGAAACAAGGAAAGAAAGAAAGAGAGAGAAACAGTTTAGTTTGGGCTGTAGGAGTGAGTACAGCACTGATCACAATATGAGTCTGGCATATTAGTGTGTGTCTGAGTTTATTTTTTTTAAACACTTAACAATGTAATCACTGGTTCTCTACTATACGTGTATATGGCACCAATCAAAAGTCTGGACACCTCCTTATTTAATGTGAAGGAACCCTTGCAGAATTATGTTGTTCACAAACAAAGAAAAACGGTCCTCCACAATCACCTAACTTTACCGTCCAAATCAGGGTGACTTGGGGTGAGTTATAATATAGAGTAAAGCTAATGCAGCAACCAAGTGCTCAGCACCTCTGGGAACTCCTTAAATACTGCAGGAAATGCAGGAAAACCACCCCAGGTGCCTACTACCTCTAAATCTGACTGAGAAAATGTCAAGAGTAGGCAAAGTTGGCATCAAAGGTCAATGTTCTGCCTTGAAGAATGTAAAGCAGAGGGGTCGGGAGAGTGATGCTAAAGAGCAGAGGGTCAGATCTTAACTTTATCTAGAGTTTTCCTTTCACTGATTCAGATTCACTCCTTCACTGCTCTACCTGACTTTGACTTGACCTAATTCAGGTTCACTCATGGACATGGCAGGTCTGAATGTCCAGGTTTGCTTAAAGAGAGCCCGACTAACTGTAGAAAATAATTTGCAACTGTTTTCAGCCCTACTAAACCTCATGTGAAAAAAAAATTGAGCCTACATGCAGCTCAATCATCACATTAATTGAATAAACTTACATCATTATTTTCACAATTTTAGAAAGCAGTACTGTCATCATATCAAATGTTTAAGTGAAGGAAGGAGTGAGTTTACAGGGGGATGCAAATTATGTTGAACTAGAGCTAGGTATTATGAAAGTATTTTACTGCAATGTGATTAATATGTTATTGGTGATAAAGAATACACCTCTCTGAGAATACTGTGGATTGTGTAAGTCCTTAAAAGCACAACTACACATTATACTACAGAAAGTGTTATGTTTGTTTAACTGAATTAAGTGCAGCACACTTTGAATAATGCTAATAACGTTAAAAAAAAATAAAATGGTCACTAAGCTGTTTCTGTCTGAAGAGTGTGAATAGTAATTCCAAAACTTTTGGCTCGATGGTGGAATGCAAATACTGCTGGGGCTGCTACAGAGCTGGGTCCTACAATGTTTGGTTAAAGTCTAAAAACATCTAGCTAAAAATACATTTTGGGTGAAAAAGCAGTGTCCCAAATTGTGGAATGTGAACACTGCTGGCTAATAGAGCATTCATTTCTATAGGAAGATGATGTATGTTAATTTTACTGTTTCTACATGCATACAGAATTCAGTGGCTCTAGTTGAAAATTTGTAGATGTTTGAATTTTTAACAAAACTTTGTGGACACTTCAATTCTTTGCTATGGGAAAAATCTGAGACAAAAAAAAAAGCTGTACAAAAACTGTATGATGTATTGCTCCAAAAACACCTGCTCTAAAGTATAAAGCATATTCTGTGTTGATTAAGGCATTTTTTCGTTTTCTTTATAGTTTAGATACCTTCAATATTAATCTACAATTTTAAAATATTTAAACATTTGAATTTTGAATGTTTTTTTGTAATATATTTATCATCTGTGGTTAGGGGTGGGGATATGGTCCTAAACTAGTAATATGTTATTTTGAGGCATTTTTGGAATAATGATAATCTTAGCGATATAAAAAAGGACTGACAAATATTTTATTAATTTCAAGAATATACTGAAAGTTTTATTTCATATCTTGTCTATTACAAACAGTATGATTTAGTATAAAATAATAAAAATGTATCATAAATCTAACAATGTAGCAAAAAAGTGCAGAATATTTAGTGCATATATATAACCTGCAAACATAAACACATACAAAAATATTCCCTTAAAGGTTTACAGTAAATAATAGACAGAATACTGCTATTGTCACTGTATGAACTTTTTAAATCTTGATATCCTATTTTATTATATATTGTGTTCAAAGCTATCCAGCACATCCCCTCCTGGGATTAATTTGTAACTACAGGACAAACTTTTTGGTTTAATTAGGGTGACCATATTTTTATTTGGGTAAACCAGGACACCTGGCTAAATGACGTCAACACCTAATTTGCATAATACATGTTTTTGACGCCTTAAAGGATTAAGGTTGTGGGAGTGAAAAAAGTGAGTAAAAAAACACCCTAAATATGTTGGAAATGTTACAAATGAACAACTTCTGTTGCTTTTTAAATAGGGTGCTTGTGCGCTCCGCAAAACAGCAAGCTGTTTCTCCGGAGAGGAAATTTATGTGGTGCTTTGATTTGGCGCCGCCTCTAGACTGCATACCCCCCCTTAAGAAGAGGGCTGCTCTCCCTGACGGGTCTCAGGGATTATGTCACTCGCAGCACCGTGCGCAGTGCCCTAGTGCCTGTAAATTTAATGATCCAATTAAGGTAATTTAAAAACAGGACGCCCGGGACAGGACGTGAAATACGGAGAAATACGAGCGTTTGGTCACCCTAGTTTAATCCAAGCAGTGACACTGAGGTACACCTCTGTGACTGATACATTTGTACCAGTACAACACACACCAACACGCCACCACAAGCCAAACACTCTCATCGGTCACTGGGGTTCTATGTTGGGCCCTTTCCATTTAATGGTAATTTGCTCTTATGACATACACTGTGGTCAAGCAGTTAAACATTACATAAATAATAACTGAACACACAAGCGAGGGTTGTCCTTGTGAGCAAGACTACACACACTGATAGCAAGCGAGGGCTGAGGGGACGTGACCTTTATGCAAACAAATGATGCTAGGAGTCTGTGCCAGGAGCAGCTTCATGGTACCCAGCTACCATGTGTGCAGCCAAATGTATTGTCTTTATCAGTACAGAGAATATTCATACAAGACAAAACAAGACAACCACATTCAGTGAGCCTCAATGGCAGGTGGACTACAGTTTAAAACTGTAAGCCAACAAAGTATACAGTACCTATGTACATGAGAGGTCTCCTGACTGCAGTACAGCTGCTAGTTTTGCATCACTATCTCTGGAAACTGCAGCATTATGACAAGACACCAAGGTGCTTATCACAAAGAAAGAAACCGTTAAGCCCTAAAACACAAATACTGTTTGATTGCTCCACAGGAGGGATCCACAACAGAGGCATTAATTCCAGTGCTGTGCCTGCATCACATAATTTGAAAGGTTAGCAAAAACAAAGCTAACAGAATCAAGCTTTGAAGTGTGCTGACCACATCAGCGAGTGTGTGTGTGTGATAATGAGCTCTATGTTTTTATAGGTGTTTAAAAGAACCGTGCTGAAACAACTGTCTGGCAAACAATAAACCAGAACATCACAAACATTAATTATCCTTAAATATTAGGATAACGCACCTCTCTAAGCTTGCATAATCCTCCAGAATAACCTAGCAGTATCTGGTGATACCATAGAGATTATACTGGGACAGGTCACAAACTGTAGAACACAGTAGAACATTGCACCGCCACTCCGCAAAAATCTCCGAACAATGGTTGTGATGTGTCTTTCAATAAACTCTATAATCAGTCATCTTGGAAAAAGTTATCCTATTCAACACAACATATAATGCACTATTTTGGGGTTCTGCCCTTTTGTTGTTGTGTCCAAAATTTTATTTAGAATTTTACGATTGCTTTGCAGAACAGTATATAGTGTTCTGACTTTATTGGATTTACAGTACAAAAGATAATTAGATTTACCCCAGTAAGTGGAATGTTTCAACAGTACATGGGCAGTTCATGTAATTTCTACTACAACTCAGTGTCTCAATGAAATGAACAGAAAGTGTAACCCAATCTTCGTATAATATAGCAGAATAATGTTTTAAAAACAGATATCGTATCAGGAAGTATTAGCACAGGAAAAACTTGCGTTATAGAGGAGAGGTAATACTACATACTGGTAATAGAGCTGAGCGATATGGCCCCAAAAAAAATAAAATAAATAAAAATAAATAAATAAATAAAAACCTAAAAGTCACTAGAAATCGCTAAATGACTTCATCGCCTTATTTGCATAATACATGTTTTTGAAGCTGTAAAGGATTAAAATTGTGAGAGAGTAAAAAATTAGTAAAAAAACACTCTAAATATGTTAGAAACGGTGGGAGAGAGGGGCGGGGCTAAGCTCAGGGAAGCGTTGATGGTGAAAATAAAAACTCGATTTTCATAAAAAGACATCATCCTTAACTGTAAATTCGAATTAATCGATAAAATCGATTAATCGCCCAGCTCTAACTGGTAATACTTTATACATGAGTATTCAAAAGTTTCAACCCGTAATCATATTTTAGTATTTCAGGAGTATGACATGTCTGATGTGCCAATTTTCTGCTCTGTATCTAATACAGGTCAAAATAGCTCATTTATGTGTATTTAAGATGGCCACAGGATGGGGCCATGTTCTGAATTTGAGTCACTCTCTGAAAATAGGTGGGAAAATTATTTAAATAAATAAATACATAAATAAATACACACAGTAGTTTGATAACAGCATTTAGCCATCAAGACCTAACTCTCTTATTAGTTATTTGTTATAATCAGTTCTCAAGTTATTTATTCAGAAACAGCTGTACTGAGCTGTCTGATACTCCGTCACTGTATCTGTACTGGAGGCTAGCTTAGCAAGTGAGCTTCAGAACTAAAACCATTAAAAAAACCTGCTAATTTCTGCGCTCTGTCCTTCCAGTCGCTCCATCATTCCCCTATAAATGTTTAGAAGTAGAGTTTTAGTGTGTGTGGTGTTCTCTTAGTCTGTTAACAAATTGAATGCTGTATTTGAACATTTTTCAGTTTAAAAATAACCCAGAAATTGCTGGTATTTTGCAAAAAAAAAAAAAAAAAGAAAATTGATGGACAATCTACTATGCAGAAAGTTTTCTAAAAAAACTATTTCGTCTAAACTGTTCAAAAAAGGACTTTAAACATTAACATATTCAGGTCTTTATTATATGGCCCAACGAAGAACTGCATACATGGCCACACCCACACACCTCCTCACTAATGAGCATTTTGCACTGGATTTGCTGTTTATGAGGTGACTTACAGCTCTGCTCTACAGCCGGAGAGTGTATTACCCTCTCACTCACACACGCCTTCATGCGAGGACTAATTTGTAAGAGTTTTTATGGTCTTGTAAGATTGCCATTAGAGTAGAGGCTTGTTCTTTAGGAACAGAAACGAGACAAAGCATATTGGACTGACCCACATCTCACATGTTCAGACCGGCCATTTCATTAAACCCACGCCAAACATTTAAGCCTCACCAAACGCAATGCAAAGCGTTAGAAGCAGAGATGTAATGCATGATTTTACTAGACTTTTTACTGGAGCAGTGGACATGAGTTCTCTGGAGTGACAAAACACACTTCTACGTACTAATTTGATGGACAAGTCTGGGTTTGGTGGAGGGGGGATTAAGGTGTGGGGTTGTTTTCCAAGAGAAAAATAAAATGTCATACTCCCAACATTGGAGGAAGTGTTTGGGGATTGACCTTTCCTGTTTCAGCATGACTGTGCACAAAAAATCCCCTAAACACACTCCTAAACCTTGTGAATTTTTTTCCCAGAAAGGTTACAGCTGTTATAGTTGCAAAGGAAGGACGACATCATGTAAAACCCTATGGATTAATAATGGGATTAAACTCCATTTAAATTGCATGTAAAGTCAGATGAGCAAATATATTTGGCAATAAAGTGTATTTGAAACAGATTACTAAGAATTTGCTGATGTTTTTAACAAGTAGCAGCATTTCACTACCTTTTCTGGAGGAAATCAACCTGAAAGCACAAAATTTAAATACCAAAGTCTAAAATTACTTAAAGTATTATTGCTTGTACTTTTTGCTGACTGCTGATTTGGTTTACTAACAGTGAACACTTCAGTGAAAGGAAAAACAGCTAAACGCTGCTAGGTGTAGCAGTTTCTCACTGAGAATTAATGATTTCTAGTATTTGTGTTGCTATTTTTGATTGTTGTGTGCCCACACAGTAAAACAGTGGTAGATAGTGGTGGCCTTTAGGGGAAGCCCTCCACCATCCTTGGAAACAATGTGAGGGTTGTAGAGTCCAAGTTCTTGGGAACCACAAGCAACTGACGTTATTTAGGATATATAAACATTAAATCCATAAGAAGGGCATGATATGGACCAAAAATGTGACATGTAATAACGTGGAACAAAAATAATTAATATGCTGGCTTAATTTAAGTTTCTCAAAGTTTTTTCAGCGCTTGGTTTGACTACATCTTTTTTCCAAGCTATAGCTTGGTGTGAGCCTTCACTCTGGACTTCTACCCCACACTACCTTTACTCTGCCTCCAGCCTTGTTATGTCACGTGAGGTCAGCCTGCAGTGTGAAGAGCTGCCTGTTGCTGCACGTGGGTAATGCAGTTTGAGTTTGCTGTTATTTACGATATAATGTACACGGCTAAAAGCCATGAGCAAGAAAGCCCAGCAAAGCACGTACAAAAGAAGTTCAGTCTGCTACTTCAGTTCTACTGAACCAGAGACAGTAAAAAAGATGGACGCCGTGTTGCTGTTCCCATTCATTTAATGAAAATGAAGCCAAAATCTTCCGCCATGTTGGCGATTCTGAAACCCGAGTCTGCGCAGTAGAGACCAGAGGAGGGAGAAAGACTGTGGAGAGACAGCCTACTCATTTAAATAACCCCGCCCCTGAGGGCTGCCTTGAGGTCACAGGCTGCAGAGAGGAGTACTGGTTCTGCCCATAACCAGCTCTTTTACAATAACCACACCTTTTTGAAAAGAGCTGAACATCGTTTTAAAAAACTAATTCTGTGGGGATATTAAAATTTGACAATATAAGCAGAGGTTACACTAGCTGTTTCATTTTAATAAAGGAGGTAGAATTACTCTGCCATATTAAAGAATAACCACTGCCGACTCACAGAGAGCGTAAATCTCAGAATGAAACATTGTGAGAGCCCTATTCACATATGCCATCAACCTAACGAACTACAGCATGCTGGTTTGAATCCCATCAGAATTTGGAGAGTTACTGTGGAGAAACTGGGAATCTGCAGCCCCTCCCCTTCCTTTCCTTACCCTGTTTCCATGGCAACAAAAGGAAGGGCACAGCCAGGTGTGTGCCAACACACACAGTGCCCACAGAAAAACACAGTGTCAGCTTGCGTGCACACACACACACACACAGCTATTCCAGCACATGTATGAGTATGTACGAATGTGAGTGTGCAAGTGTGTGTAAGCATGAGGGATCATGAGGTATGAGGGTAAGTGAGTGAATGCGAGTGTGAGTGAGATGAGCGAGTGTGACTGCAAGAATGCAGAGTGTAAGAGTGAGTGTGCAAGTGAGACACTACAAAATGGATTGAGGGTAAAGGGAGCGAGGGGTCAAGAGTAGAGGGTAGTGGGAATAGATTGTGCGAATGTGCACACGCGAGTGTGCAAGTGATCACGTGTGAGTGCAAGAGTGAGTTGATTGTGCGTGTATGAGTGTGTATGAGAGTGTGTAAGTTTGAGGGTGAGATTGTGTCCCCAAGTGTGAGTGTGGAGGAAGGAAGTACACTAGAGTGTAAGAGTGCAAGTATGTCTAAGTGTGTGTACATGAGTGTGAGTGTACGATTGAGTGTGTGAGTATAAGCGTGTGAGTTTGGGTGAGTGTGTGTGCTTAAGTGTGAGTTTGCGAGTGAATATTCAAGTATGGGTGTGAATGTGTGTGTGCGTGAGAGTGAGTGTATGAATGAGTATGTGGGTATTAGTGTATGAGTTTAAGTGTGTGTGTGTGTATGTGAGTGAGTATGTAAGTATAAGTGTGATTTTAAGTACAGGGGCGCCTAGTGGTCCAGCGGTCTAAAGCGCTGCCACTATGAGCAGGAGTTCGCAGGTTTGAACCACCGCTCATTCAGCTTTGCCATCAAGCTGCCGGCGCTCAGAGGGAGCACAATTGGCCCTGCTCCCTCCGGGTGGGTAGATGGCGCTCTCTCTCCCCACATCACTCCTAGGATGATGTCCACAGCACAGGGCGTCTGTGAGCTGATGTACCGGAGCCGAGTCGCTGCGCTTTTTACCTCCGAGCAGGCTGTGATGCTGCTCAGTAATGCTGCATCAGCAGCAGCTCGAAAAGTAGTGGTGGCTAACTTCACATGTATCAGAGGAAGCATGTGTTAGACTTCGCCCTCCTGGTGTGTTGGAGGGCATCACTAGTGATAGGGGGAGTCCTAATGAGTGGGTTGGGCTATTGGCCGTGTAAATTGGGGAGAAAATGGGAAAAATTAGAAATAAAATTATATATATATAAAAAAAAAAAAATATATATATATATATATATATATATATATATATATATATATATATATATATGATTTTAAGTGAGAGTGTGGGTGCGTAAATTCAAGTGAATGTGGGAGTAAGTATGTAATATAATTGAGTTTGAGAGTGTGCGCAATTGTGAGTGTGCAAGTAAGAGCGTGAGTTTGAGTGTATATACGCAATTGTAAGTGAGGGAGCAAGTATGTGTGTCAGTATGAGTTAGTGTTTGTGCATGAGTGTAAGTCAGGGTGTGAGTATGAGTGTAAGAGTGAAAGTGAGTGTGCGAGGGAGTATGTGAGTGTACATACATGTGTCCCATTAGACACTGCAATATGGAGTGGGGCAAGGGGTGAGTGGGCAGGTAGAGGGGAATTGGCCACTCACACACACTCACACACACTCACACACACTCACACACACTCACACACACTCACACACACTCACACACACTCACACACACTCACACACACTCACACACACTCACACACACTCACACACACTCACACACACTCACACACACTCACACACACTCACACACACTCACACACACACTCTTTGAACAGACCCTTCATTTTCCTTGCATTAGCTCAATGCAGTAAAGTTAGTTCAGTGGCAGTAATGGTGTGCTGTGTTATTGCACACACGGTTCATTCATCAGGGCATCAGGGCGTGTTCCAAAACAACAGCCATTCACCTCTAATACAAGCAGCTACTCTGGCCGAGCCCACGCTCGCCCTTTTACAGTGGAATTATAAACACTTGGCAAACTGTGTGCCCTATTAATAGCTCATTATTTGATTGATTCTATTGAAAAGGCTCTATCCACATCTATACAACATATAACTAGGACTAGAAGAAACAATGTTGCAAAATACTCTGAAATAAACAATATTTAACAATATTTTGGTGATGTGAAAGAAATCACTGATAAATATTTAAATGCTTAATTTTAAGGTTGGACTACCATTTATTTACCATAAATGTCTATCGCTAGACCTGCCTGCCTGACTGATTGTGGCTAGGCCTGTCTGTCTGACTGTCGCTAGGGCTGAGTGTCGCTAGGCCTGTCTAAATGACTGTCACTACGCCTGACTGTCTGACTGTCGCTAGGTCTTTCTGAATCTTTTTTTAGCTAAAAAGTGAAAACCTTCTAGTGCTTTGCAGTGCCCTTTTAGGCCAGATGAGAGGGAAACAGAACAGTGTTTTATGTTTGGAAGCCCAAAAAGAAAGTGTACTTAACATCACTGGCAAATCAGCATGGACAAAAATACCACATACACTCACACACACAGAGACAAGTTTCCAGAGCACACTGAAACAGCAGGTTTTAGGACATGCAAACTATGAGTAAAGCAATAAAAAAACCAAATGGATTTTCCTTTGGCTGATATTCCTTATATAGGTAGCCAGCCAGAAACCACATGAGACAGCAGTAGCACACAGAACTAATAGAGAGAATAAAAACAACTTTCACAGAGGTAAAACTACTGTGTGTGTGTGTGTGTGTTAGGATGTATGTGTGCTTCTTGCACCATTATAAATGTGATCGATTAGAGTTCAGTACTGGAAAGACTGAGAGTCACAGACGTGCCCAGGCCCACACACACTCCAGCAGCTCCTATCTCTAATAACATAGTTTATCCCACGCTGGCTTTTCACTCTCTGGTTTAGACATAATTGAGGGTTCAGCTGCTTCCACGACATTAAAGCACTGCAAGGCAAACTAAATAGGCATTAGCTATGTGCTAAGTGAAAGACCAAATGTTGAGCAAATGAATAGGACTTGCTTCTCTTCAAAGCTTATTATAATAGCTATATTCCTTTGTCTGCTGGAGAGCAGCATTAGATCATGAAAAAATGTTGTCTGTTGTAATTCAGTTTTGCAGAATTTCCCAATAATATTCTTTACCACAGATGTAACCTATACATTTGATTAGTGCCACCATGTGTGGTAAGGAAGCAGTAACATTAGTAAGTCAAGCTGGGGACAAGTCTTAGTTTAGAGTGCCTATGTTTAAAAAAATACTGATATTTGATGCCACATATCAATAATGTATATATATATATAAAAAAACAATACATTTCAATATTCATATTTTGTCCCACCCGTACTTGTGAAAAAGGTAAGCAAGTTAATAACTTTATAATTTATATATGGCTTAATCCAGTATACAGCTAAAGATTAGTATAATGTTATAATAGTGAACAGTATAACTATAAAGGAGCAATATGCTGTTCAATTTGTAACAAAGCAATCCTACAAAGATCAAAGCTCCAGACAGTGACGTACAGAGTGTGGTGTGATAATAGAGTATCTGAACTGTCCATCAATGAGCAGATGTAACATTAAAAAAGGTCTACAATCAACTCATGGCCATATGAGAATAAGCTAAGTGTGTAGAACTTGCTATACTGCTAAAGGAAATGAAGCCTGGTTGAATGGAAGCTCAATGAGACCCGGAGTTTTACTCAGAGCCAGAGTGAGCAGAAATGAGAAGAGAAACATAGTAGAGTAACAGTGTGCACAATAGAAAGAGATGAGAAGAAAATGAAAACAGATAGTGTCAGAACAGAGAGGACTGAAAAAGAGAGGAGAAGAGAAGCATAGTACAGTAAAAGTGAAGATTAAATGAGAAGAAATCAGAGGGGGAAATAATTGAGGAACAAAGAAGAAAAGAGAAAAAAAAAGAAGAGAAAAATATGAAAAGATGGGTGAGGAACAGTAAGGAACTAAGAGAAAACAAGCTTAACAGTGAGAAAAGAAGAGACGAGACAAGACAAGAAAATAAGAGTTAAAAGAGAATGAGAAACTTATTGGAGAGCCAGTAAATAACAAAGAAGAGAAAAAAAGAATAAACAAAAGTGAAGAGAAAATTAGATGAGTGAATGAAGAGAAACAGGGAGAAGTTATGGAACTTGCTGAGCTAAACATAATATTATTCTTTCCACTGAGACATCCCCCGCCTACAACCACTCCCCTCCACTCCCCTCCCCCTCCCCCTCCCCCTCCCTCTCCCTATCTCTCTCTCTCTCTCTCTCCTCTATTGTAATAAAGACACTGGGCTCATCTGAGGACACCACATGTCCTCACTGCCTTGTGTGTCCAGTTCTGACAGGTCCGGGTCCCTGGCTGTGACCTGCAGGACTCACCCGTGCTGGATCTCCACACATCATGTCCCAGGTGCCGTAGTGACCCTTGGCCTGTCTGTAGAGCCGCAGAGAGTCTGTGAAGGCTGGTGTCAGCACCTTGCTCTCCTCCGACAGACCTGCAGGAGGCAGGAGAGAGCAGTTATTGTCTAGAGCTACCATGAGAACAGTGGAGGAGATGATGATAACAGAGAATGGTATGTGCTGGAATGTTTGCACGCCCAATCATCAATTATAGACAGTAGAGAATCATGAGAAAGGATCATGTATCAAAGGTATTCCATATCTGAACCGGTAATTCTGCAATGCATCATCAATTTCAGAGGTTATGACTACGCTGACAGGATTGTGAATACAGATACATTATATGAACAGAACTGCATTCTGATATTGTAGTATACCTTACAATGTACTTTCACCAAGACTGTGTTTAAAACTCAGCCCAGCTGACAGGAAAAACAGCACGCATTGTTTTAAAGGAGATATACACTAGCAGTTAAAAGTTTTAGAACACAAAATATAATAATATAATAAATAATTAGGACTTTAAAGGGATAAAATTAATAATAAAAAAAGAATGCTGGAGAAAATTGGAAATGGATAGAGAGAAAATTAGAATTTACAAACCCTCTGTCTAGCTCTTTTGCCGTTCAGAGGTGAGTATTATCGGCCTGTAGCCTGCTGCTAACCCTGCCTAGCACTATTGAAGCAGCTTTAGCATTAGCCGCTTACCACAGCGCTAGCTCTTTTGCCGTTCAAAGTCGAGTATATCGGACTGTAGCCTGCATGTTTTTTACCGTGTTAAAACAAGCTGTGAGCTAGCTATCGCCCTGGCTTACCAGAACACTCAGAGTTCCTCAGTGAAGTACACTCGAATGGCATTAGCCGCTAACCACGGCTAGCACCCATCCTTAGTGGAAATCTAGAAAAACTAATCTTACTGTAACTAAATGGAAGCACTTTAATCACCCAAATAAACAGTTTTCAGGAGATAAATCTGTGTAGATTAACATCCAGTGCTTGTTTTTTTAAGAATTACAGTTTTGTTTACTTAGCTTAGCATTATAGGTCTCATCACCCAGCAGAGAGACCTGCTGAATAAAAAGGAAAACAAGAAGACACCTCTGTGCCTTAGTAGTGTTGCATATTGCGGCTTATAATACGGTGCACCTTATGTATGAAAATAAACCAGAAAATAAACGTTTAATAGTGTGCCTTATAATCCGGTTTCACCTTATAATGCAAAAAATACGGTAAGATGAAGCCAGAGAGCAGTGAGTACTGTACTGGAAGAGTCACGTCTGGCTGACCCACATGGCAACACCTTTAGCTCAGCTTAACATTGGACTAATTCTCACTTTCAGCAGTGAAGAAAAGAATTAGGTCTGACAGATTAAGTGCAGCAGTAAAGTTATAATAAAGATAGTAAAATAAAAACAGCTTGTAGTGCAGGGTGTTTATTTTGAGTATTGGTGTTGTTCTTCTGACTTTAGTTGGAATTTAAATGCCTAGTCCTTAAACAACCTATTAACCACCATGTTTTGTCTTAGAAAGAAACATGCAGAGCTTCCTTTTATTGGCTGGTTTTGTCCCAAGTTTTTTTTCCAGAACAGCCTTGCTGTCATCTCATTCTGTCCTCTCAGTTCAATGTGCAAGCTAAAGTTAACTTATATCCACAGGTTTAGCCTTCTCAAAACAGCCTTCTCAAAACTTACCGGTAACAAAATAAGCCAGCCCTTTCCCTTCTGATGTGAGGTTATAGCTCTAAGTGCCATTTAATGTATTTGTACAGACATGATCTGTGCGAATAAGAGGTATTTACAGAAGAGCAATTTATTCACAAGACATATTGATCTCGTCAGGGGTGGTAAAAGAAGCTAAGATAAAACACTTCTTCACTTTTGTCTCACTTTTAGATTATTCTAGAATGTAGTTATAAGTAGTCGGTTTAGAGTCAGTGGGAGAGGTTCATATTTAAAGTGTTTGGTTTCTATTACCATGAGCACATATATTTATCAGATATTTTTTCAGTCTTTCCTGTGTACACTCAAACACATCAGTGGGAAATGCCCACACACAAGCTGCACAAACACTAATCCAACAGAACAGGACACTTCAGCTAGACACGAACTAGGAGTGCAGGAAAGACTGGTGATAAAGAGAGTACTTGTATTTGCGTATACAAAAGTGTGTGCGTGAGAGAAAGAGAGAGAGAGAACTTATAGTTTCACAGCATACCCGCTTTCCACCCTGTTTTTTAATAGTTAGGACTACCACAGAGCAGATATTGCAGTTATTTGGGTGGTGGGCCATTATTCTCAGCACTGCAGGGACACTGGTTAGCGTGGTGGTGGTGTTGTATGAGGTGTTGGTGTATGTTGTGATGGTACAAGTAGATCAGATACAGCAGTGCTGCTGGAGTTTTTAAACACTGTAACCTCTCACTATACACAATATTATAATAGCTGTATATACCCAAATTATAATAGCTGTTCTGTGGTGGTCTCTTCTGTGGGGTCCTGAGTATTGAAGAACAGGATGAAACGAGGGTAATTAAGTACACATAGAAACAGATGCAGGACTACAGTCTGTAATTATTGAACTACAAAGTGTCCTATTTACAATCAGTGGAGCTGATAACTGGACAATAAATGTAGAAACACTGATTAGAGGGAGTGTTTATATTATGGCTGATCTGTGTACAATAAAAGACAGCCATCTTGCATGTATTGTTCTGTGTGTGTGTGTGTGTGTGTGTGTGTGTGTGTGTGTGTGTGTGTGTGTGTGAGAGATATTCCAGTGACTCTGACTCAGGGTCTGACAAAGACAGGAAGTGAGGGATGGTGAGATGAAGGGAGAAAGCAGGTTCCAGGCAGAGTCTTTCAGGAGCAGAAAGGCTTCTTGGAGGGACGAAAGCGAGACTGAGTGAGAGTGAGAAAGAATAGGAAAATATATGAAAATAGCTGGTTTATCTTGGCTCTATCCTCATGAGAACAAGGTGCGGGTGTTTGTCAGCAGTCTGAGAAAGTCCCAGCAATTCTAAGCACGCTCAAAAACAAAGAGCTAAAATCAACCATAGCTTCGGCTTGGCCTTTCATGATAACCATTTTTTAATGGACGATATATCGGCCCAAGAATTATTGCAATAAAACAGTATTGTCATTTGTTATCAAACCCCAGAACCTACAAATCTAACCAGCACATCACCAACCATCTGTTATTAAACCCTAGTCTTTAATTCAGCTCAGAAAACCGCCAGTTAGCGGACAGCCATTGCCGCAAATATTCCATTTAAGGCTTTATAATAAGTCCTCAATGTCAGGTCATATTAAATAAATTATATTTATTAAAAACAATAAATAACATCCATATTTTATTTTCTGGTTTGAACTTTAGGTCAAATTTTCAGTTCTATAAGGATAACAAAACAGCCTAGCCTGTAGATGCACTGTGTATAGCATGCTGCCATTATGATGGCAAAAGTTTTCCATCAAACCATCTAACCTTATCCTGGCCCTTACCCTGTGTGTGTGTGTGTGTCTGTGTGTGTGTGTGTGTGTGTGTGTGTGTGAGTGTGTGTGTGAGAGAGAGATAGAGAGAGAGAGAGAGAGAGAGAGAGAGAGAGAGAGAGAGATTGGTTTTTGGGGGTGGGGTGAACAAGACGAGATTTGTTCTACAGATTTTACACACTACAGCAGCAAGGGAAGGTGGAGTATGAATGGGGAAAAGCTGGGTATAAATAGAGCATGTGGTAGCATTTAAAACAGGCCTCTCTGGTCCTGACGTGTCCCCCTCTGGCATGGTGGGAACACTGCTTGGTGGGGGCTCTGGGGGATGGCCTGTTCTCAGGGATCTGGAGGCACTGTGTGTGTGTGTGTGTGTGTGTGTGTGTGTGTGTGTGTGTGTACACGCAGTTACAACCCACCTAAACACATCTTTAAGTAAAGCCAGAGAGGATTTTCAAAACAAACACCAACAAACCCAATGCAAGAGGGTTCTCCTCCAATCACATCAGAGGTGTGAATCACAGGGCATGTAAAGCAAGAGTACATTCTAGAAAATTATCAATAAATAATGACATTCTAGAATAGAAAAAAAAAGATAAGAACATTCTAGAAGAGCAAAAAAAAAGAGAACATTACAGAATAGCACAAATGGAGGAGTATATTCTAGAAGATTAAGAATGAAGAGCATTCTAAGAGCAAGAAGAGAGAACATTAAAGAATAGTACAAAGGGAGGAGTATATATATATATATATATATATATATATACACACACACACACACACACACACACACACACACACACTCATATGAAAAAGTTTGGGCACCCCTATCATTTTTAGTTCAACAATACAGGGAGAAGTTGTATGGGAGAGTGATGCGAAAGAAGCCATTTCTGCAAGCACGCCACAAACAGAGTCGCCTGAGGTGTGCTTTTGTGCTTTCGCATCACTCTCCCATACAGCTTCTCCTTGTGCAAAGTGCGCTGTTTTTTGACCGATGCACAGTGACACCATCTGCAGCAAGATGATGCTGCAGCTCTTTGGAGGTGGTCTGTGGATTGTCCTTGACTGTTCTCACCATTCTTCTTCTCTGCCTTTCTGATATTTTTCTTGGCCTGCCACTTCTGGGCTTAACAAGAACTGTCCCTGTGCTCTTCCATTTCCTTACTATGTTCCTCACAGTGGAAACTGACAGGTTAAATCTCTGAGACAACTTTTTGTATCCTTCCCCTGAACAACTATGTTGTTTTTAGATCATTTGAGAGTTGTTTTGATGAGCCCATGATGCGACTCTTCAGAGGAGATTCAAATAGGAGAACAACTTGCAATTGGCCACCTTAAATACCTTTTCTCGTGATTGGATACACCTGGCTATGAAGTTCAAAGCTCAATGAGGTTACCAAACCAATTTACTGCTTCAGTAAGTCAGTAAAAAGTAGTTAGGAGTATTCAAATCAATAAAATGATAAGGGTGCCCATACTTTTGCACCGGTCAAATTTTGGTTTAACGCATATTGCACATTTTCTGTTAGTACAATAAACCTCATTTCAATCCTGAAATATTACTGTGTCCATCAGTTATTAGATATATCAAACTGAAATGGCTGTTACAAACTCAAATATTTTAAACTAAAAATTATTAAGATTAATAGGGGTGCCCAAACCTTTTCATATGACTATATTTATATTCTAGAAGATTATGAATGAAGAAGAACATTCTACCACAGAAACAAATGAGTAGAACATTATAAATGAAAGATCAAGACTATGAATGAACATTATTACAGAATAGAATAAATGCAGAAGATGTTCTAGAACAGTGTGGTGGAGATGGGATTGATGCAAGAGAACATTACAGAATTGTGCTAATAAAAGAGAACATTTTAGAAGATTATAAATGAACATCATTTCAGAAGGATGTGAATGCAGATGATGTTCTGGAAAGCTATGAATGGTGAAGAACATTCTGCAGTATGTGTATGGCAAAGTCTTGACCAGTGCTAGTGAGGCCTGGGTGCCCGTGATCTAATAAAATATTCACCCCTCACAGACTCATTTGGTTATCAGTTCCTGTGTTTGGTTATCGCACTCACACTGGCCAGAGCAGAAATGTGTAAAGTGTGGCTGCTGGTCAAAGCTGGGTCTTCAGTAAATTGAGAGAACCAACAATTTATCCTGGAGAAGCATAGCCCTCAGACCCACCTAGTAAAATAATGTTTGGACAAACATGTTATAATTTGTTTTATACTTTTCTAGATTGTTCTTTTCCAGGTACCTTCTTCTAGAATGTTCTTCCGTGTTCATTCACAATTACAGAATGTTCTACTTTATAAATACAATTTCAAAATATTCTCCTACAAGAATACAGTTCTACATTATATTCCCCCATTCATACCATCCTTGAGTATTTTCCCCTTTTATTTATGAACTGGAATGTTCTTCTGCATTCATACTCTTTGATAATGTACTATTGTATTCAGACCATAACGTTTAACTCCATTCACACCATTCTATAGAGTGCTCTTCTCCACTCAATCTTTTAGTGTTCTTCTCCACTTATAATCTTCTAGAATGTTCTTCTCCATTCAAGATTTCAGGACATTTTTATCCTTCGATTCGATGTTCTTATTCTTTCATAATCTTCAAGAACTTGAATTCACACCATTCTGGAAAGTCCTCATTCTCTTATACTTTTCTAGAACTTTCTCCTTCATTTGCACTATCCTGGAATGTTCTCTTTTATTTATACTCTCCTAGAAATGCTCTCTCAGTTCCTAATCTTCTAGAATGTCATTACTCATATTTATAACACATACTCTTTTAGAACACTTTACTCAATGTGTACTAGACTCCATTTACCCCTAGTCAATTAATTTACACTGATAGTATACGGATTGTATCCTGACAGTTTTGATCTGATGCAGTTACCTGTACACTTGGTAGTCAAATGTTTATTCCAGGTTAGTCAGACTGAAATATAATTGCTGTATACAGAATATGCAAATTCATTTGTTGACATTTGTTTATTGCTAAGAAAATTCAGAATTAGAACTTACTGGCTAAGGCCAGGTGAGCATGCAATAAAGCTTTAATAGTTAAAAGACAAATCCTAGACAACTAAAACTACTACCCTTCTCCTTCCAGGGATAACTAACTATCCTCACAGATCCAGCAGGTCTATAGCTAAACAAACACTAAATATATCTGGATTAATTTTTTTCTTTAAACTGGAAATATGAAATATTTTCCGCTTTATCTACGCTTGTGTTCTATAGCAGCAGTGGGTTGCAGTGTACACTGCAGCATAATAAAAAGGGGGAGGGACGTTTCTGGTGACGGATTGGGCCCAGGAGGAAGACGAATGCTGACTTCTAATGATATGAAAGGGCTCCACTCTAACCCACAGAAATAAGCTGCACTTACACTGTATGCTCTCGTACTACAGCGTGTTGGTTTCCTCAGGGCAGGAATGACTGATCAGACAAGAAGGTGCCGCCCAAGATTTTAAATTTATTCATATGTGCTTCACACAGACACCCTTAAGCTGTCCAGAATGAGCTCAAACACAAACTACTTCTGCTGTAATGTGTGTGTGTGTGTGTATGTGTATCATTCAGGAAATGGTCTGCTGAATCCTAAAACCAATAACCCTCCACACCAGCCTATAGATTATCAATAAAGAAACCATCACTACCTCAGCCACCATAGACTAAAGCTGCAGAAAACTGTGAAAAAGGATTTATCCCTCTCAAATTAATAAGTAATATAACCAGAAAAGTGCTTAAGTTGTTGCTAGGCTGTTGTGATGTGGTTGCTATGATAAGCCAGGTAGTTTCCATGATGTCGCAAACTGCTTGTTATAATGTTGCTGGATGTTTGTGATTGTGTTTTTATGCAGTTGCCACATGGTTGTTAAGATTTTTTTTTAATGGCATCCACCACACCAACCATAGTAGGTTGAGGGGAGGGGTGCAAGGGTTGCTGGGTGGTTGCCATAGTATTTGTTATGGTGGCATTGAGTAGTTGCAGTGGTATTTAAGGTATTTTTTTATGGTTTTGCAAAGTGGTTGCTCTGTAATCCTAAGTGGTAAATATGGTGTTGTTTAGTGGTTGCTTGTTGGTTGCTGCTGGTATCCCAGGTATTTGCTGTGGTGTTGCTACTTATCTCACAGCCAGGAACAAGTCCCTATGTGTACCAGCTCAACAGAACTGTGTAAATTAATAGAGAGCATAGCTAGCTTGTGGAATTAGTCTTCAGAAATGAAAAGGCAGAAATCACACATCCTCTTCTGCTATTGCTAGATCATATCATGCATGTTTTTACAGCAGAAAGTGGTTGATGTGGGGTTGTTCAGTGGTTGCTTGTTGGTTGCTGCTGGTATTTCAGGTATTTGCTGTGATGTTGCTAAGTGGCTTCTAGGACAATGTCGATTATATAAATTTGTCGACTACAAATTTCATTGTTGACTAATCGTTAATTTGTAACTGTACCGCATTTCACAAAGTGCTGGGGACAGAAGCGTTTTTGGGTAAATGGCTCACTCACACAGTGTACACTCAACTTAATCTGTTTCTCCAAAAATGACCAAACACAACAGATTACACATTTACTCACTAAATATCAGCACTTTCCAGCACTAAACATCATCTAGACATTTAAATGTCTTTTAAATCTCATGTTCAGCTGTTTCTGTCGTTTTAGATATGGAGGACATGGTAGCAATATAGGTTGACTAATCAACTAAATCGGAAAAATAATCATCAGATCAGTCGACTACCAGAATAATCATTAGATGCAGCCCTAGTGGTGCTATGTAATCCTAAGTGGTTGCTATGGTGTTGCTAAATGATTGCTACTGCATTCTCAGAGGATACTATGGTGTTGCTTGTGTGCTTGCCAGATAGGTGTTACAATGTGTTGCATAGTGAGCAAATGGGTGTGTGTGCACCACCCTTGTGTGCTAAAGAGCCTAATGGCAACGATGGCCCGGATGCTCCAGTACCTTCTTCCAGATGGTGGCAGGGAAACGTGTGTGTGACTCCCTATACTGCGACACTGTGTTTCCTTATTCCAGTATCATCAATGTTACTAATGATTAGAGCAGAGTAAATGAGAAAGATGGGCCACTACAGGTGTGCCTGTATCATTTGTATCTACCAGGTGTTGACTGAAGTCAAAATATTGATTACGTCAATTCTAAGCCAGTCAGAACTGGGTGTGACCGCAGTGACAGCTTCATAGCAACCAACTCGTCTGGTTGCCATTGTGACACATGGGGACAATGAAGGCAAAAACATGGATGAGTAAATATTACTGAGTAGTGTGTAGTTAAACCACAGTGAGGGCCTGAGAATGATCACAGTGCGCTTAATGTGAAGTTCACACTTTCTCTCCCAATGACAAACATTAGCACTGTTACTACTGAATATACGGTTATACTGTAATAATGCATTAAAACAGACTAGGCACAGTGTGAAAACTTCACATGAAAAATCATGAAAACTGTTGTCTTTTTTATATTTAAACATATGACTATTAGATTCTTATTTGAACACTATTGAGGGATAAAGGTGATGTACACTAACTAAACAGATGAAACTGAAAAAATGTCTTTAAAAACATTTTTAAAACGCAACAAATTCACTGACATGCCATAACTTCAGGATGTACATCAACCATGAAGTGTTACCTAAGGGGACAACTTGGGAATGCCCAAACCTGTATAAGTTGTGAGGTGTTTTCCTGTGAGTGAGGCTGAACACTGACCAGAGTGCTCATGGCAAGTTAATGTGAATTGTTAGGGTGAAGAGTGAAGCCTGATGGTGCCAGATGGATGGATGGATGAAGTTACAAAGTCATATAGCATGTTTCTAGACACCCAAGTACATTTAACAACTACATCTACACACTGGAGGGTGTGCCATATCATGTCATGCACAGTAATATCGCAAAAGAACTTTTAAAAAACAATTAAAAAAAACTATCGTGATTTATTGTGGTTTCGAATGCCATCAAGTTTGTTTTGCTATTTACTGTATTTACATTTAATTGGTTGTTTGCAGCTTATGTGCATGCACTAAATATTGTACAATTTTTTTTGATAGACTTTTGTTCTAACATTATTTTTAAGTAACTGTTTATAAAATAGACAAAGGTTTACAGATTTGTGTTACTACTGACAATATGAAACAGTTATATTTATACTAAATAAAACTAATATTTATTATGACACAGTGAAATATTCTTAAAATAAAAATATAATTAGCACAAAAATACTTTGAAATATTGCATAATTTCCTTGACCCACAGTGTCAGTTTTAAAGCAACAGTATAATTTAAGGCATTTAGGGTAGTAATACATTTTAGGGTGTCCTAACTTTCCATTTTAATTGAGTACAATTTACAAATTAACAGAGATATTTTCAGTCTGCAGTAACTAATAATAATACAAACTAGGGATGTAAGAAAATATCAATATCGTATGTATTGCTATATGTTGCGTATTAATTTTCAAAACTCAGTATTGTTTTTTTTAATGACTAGTTTAGATGTATAGCTTGGTGTCAGAAGTGATTTATTTTGTTTTGTATTTAAATTCCACTTTTTTGATTGGATAGATCACCTATGTTTAAAAATCTATATTTGACACCACATATCAATAATGTATTGCAAATTAAAACTATATGATATCAAGGTATCGATATTTTGGCCCACCCTAATCGTGATACAGTTAGTATATCACTAAGTATTTTAAATTCACAGCCCTAATACAGACTAAGTACTAATTAACATTTATATAGAGCAGAATAAATGGCCTTATTGTGGTTAAATATCCATTTCCCTTTCCAGGATCTCCTTCATCATACAAAGGCTAACAGCTCCGGCTGTGAAACCACTGCTTTTGCATTTTGCTAAACTACTTTCCCTCTTTATCTCACAGCCAGGAACAAGTCCCTATGTGTACCAGCTTGACAGAACTGTGTAAATTAATAGAGAGCATAACTAGCCTGTGGAATTAGTCTTCAGCAATGAAAATCCAGGAATCACACATTTTCTTCTGCTATTGCTAGATCATATCATGCATGTTTTTACAGCAGAATGTGAAGCAGGTTGTGTTTGGCATAACCCTGCTTTCCACTTTCCCCTCAGCCGTAAATACTGAGCAACACACCCACACACACACACAGCAAATATTCCCAACCGTCTGATCATTGCGAGCTGCAGCTCTATATTGGGATTTGTGTGGCTGATGAGGCAGCTGTGAACAGCACTGTAACTCCAGCTGTGAGGAAACAGATGTGTGCTGCCCCGGGTACAACGCACACTGTTGAAGCTCACATTACAGAGCTGTTATTCCAAAATGAGTAGTTAACAAATAGTAATATTCAGCTCATCTGTAAAAGGTCAGCTGGTGAGTCAAAACAGCCCATAATATCATTAAACCATACAAACAATTTGAATAACCTTTGTAAATTTAGGCTTGTGCCCATAATTCAGTATTTGTGAATAGAATTCTTATAGGTGAATACTGAATTATGGGCACAAGCCTAATTCTGTTCTACATAAACCTTCCTCAGAGTAACTGACTGCCCACCTCTCCGGCCCAATACCGATGGAAGTTTCAGGACGCCAGTCTTCCCCGTCAGCCACCACAGATCAGCTGCCACTATCAAGTTTATGCCACCTGTCTCAGACTAGTTGTTCACCCTCCACCACCGACTATACTTAAGTTTATATCAACTCTAACTAGCAATTTTCCAACAGCTTTGATTGCTGTCGTGGCTATTCAACTGAATATATTAGACCTATATGTATGTAAAATATCTTTTTATCATTCATTTATCAGTAGTTTTTTAGAGGAGGATGGTCCCCCTTATGTTTTAAGTTTTGTCTGATTCTCTGTTCTGCTACCACATTTCTGTAAAGCTGCTTTGCCACACATTGTATAAAGCAAATTAAAAAAAATACATTTGATTTGATTTGTAATTTGTAAATTCACAGTTATAAATGCAATTTTTTGGAATGTGTTACAGACCTGAAAGGCGAGAATTGTAACAATAACATTAAAGCAGATACATAAGTTTTGAGATTTGGGGGATTTCGGGCCCTCTCTGGTGAAAATGAGTAAGAATAATATAAGAGAGTTATTTTATATGGTTGTGAGTTTTGTCAGTTTAAATTAATGATCTACTAAGGTCTGAGTTTCCCCTTCTGAAGTCTCCACTGTTCCACCAGGCATTCTTGTTGCTGTGTATGTGACATAAGTACATAAAGACGTGTGGTGTGGCCAGAAGAACTCCCGTGAAAAGCTCAGAAATGCTTCTGCTTTTAGTTTAGAAACTAAATAATACAGACTGCCATTTTGAGAGTGTGGAAAGAAGACCAAGCCTATATTCACTCTTTCATAATGGACAGCACTCAAGGCAATGTAAAATCTTTAACAGGAGAACCCGTGTAACAGAGCACAGCCTTTAGGATAGAATAGAGAGCAGTAAAGAAAGAAAAACAAAAGACTGATGGGTTTAATCTGGAAACTGGTGATGATAAAGACTGAATAAAGGACAAAAGGATGGATTGAGCAAACTGAGGAAGACTGAAATGATGGACTGAAATTAGAGTGCTGACATAAATAACAGTGGACTAATAAGAGAGTAGGAGAGATGCCTTGTCAAGCTTACAGCAAATGTACGGTTACACATCAGGTGTTTACTGCTGATCAAAGCTTATGTTATGCTGCTTTTCAACCCTTTAATTGTGTGATAGAGGGTAGAGTCCAAGATTTACAGGAGATCTCAGAGGAAAAATAATAATAAAATAAAACAGACAATTAGTTTTAGCTAGATTTTATTCTACAACTAAAAGTTTATGGTAGAAAAATTACAGTTCTAATCACATTATATATAGTGCTATTAACATTTAACACACTCTTTGAAAAGTCTTTTTTGTGATGCTAATTAATTGTGTTACCAAGTTTGGCCCTGACTTCTAGTCATAATTCACACCTGAGGACGCTGCCTCTGTAATTGCCTTCTGTAATTGGAGTTGTGCGTTTTGTTAAACTGACCAATGGACACAAAAAAACCCTGTCAATCTTCATCAGCGAGGGGTGTGTGTAAGTAGTTTAGAGCTGCTGGAGTTTCAGTGGCAGTTGAGCTTAAGGGGATTTAATTGGTATAATCAAGAAAATCTAAAAAAAATAAAAAAATAAAAAATAAATAAAAAAATTCATTACACAATTATTGCTTTCTCGCTGCAGAAAACTATACAGAGAACTATAAGGCGCACCATATAATAAGGCACATTTTAAGCGACTATAATAAGGAGCAAGTGTGTCGCCATGTTTCGCTTCTAATGGGCAAGCTGGGGGAAGCACCCAAGTAAACAAAATTGTAATTCTTAAAAAAAAAATATATATTTTCTTTTAAAGTCAAATGAGCACTGGATATTAATCTACACAGATTCTTCTTCTGAAAACTGTTTATTTGGGTGAGTAAAGCACTTCCAATAATTTACAGTAAGCTTAGATTTCCAATATTTTCAACAGCAAGGTTAGCAGCTGAGCTAGCTGTGGTTAGCAGCAGTGCTAGCAATGGTTAGAAATGTTTGGCACTAGTTAATATTGCCTGACAACATTAGACTGAGGAACCTTGGAAGTTACGGTAAGCCAAGGCGCTATCAACTAGTGGTTCGTCCCACGTAGCTTGCTTTAACATGGTAAACACTCAGGCTACAGTCTGATATACTCACCTGTGAACAAAAGAGCGTGTTGTGGTTAGCGTCTAATGCTAATACTGCTTCAGCCTCGGTGGGGGAGAAAAATGTCACTGAAACTCCTGTATAACGCTGTACTTCAGCGGAGTGGCTTTACTGCTCCTTACAACCTGACTGGTAGAATTCATACAAAAGGTACACCGGATTATAAGGTGCACTTACGATTTTTGTGATAATTTAAGTCAAAGGATCTTAAGTGCGCCTTATAGTGTAAAAAATACAGTACCAGCATTGCATGATTGATGGACTGATGAACAGGAAGACAATAATGGCAATTGTTTAATGGAAATACATCAAGCCTGGCCACACATTTGAGGTGACATCACTCAGGACACAGCTGTATTCTTCCATCTTTTATCCGACCAGTTGGATCCAAACCGTCAATTTATATACATCCCAAAGCACTGACTGGAAATCGGTGTAACTCATTGTTCTGAGAAAGGGGCGGTGCTTTGATTAATTAAAAGGAGGAGCAGTCTTTCAAGTCCCACAGAACGCCACTTCAAAACCAGTTACAGTCTGTGGTTGTGAAAGGTGTGATATCACCACCTTCTGATAAAGCACTGCATCTGATCCGTGCACAGGTCTAGACAGGCTGAGCTGAAATTACCTGTGATCTGTCGAAGTGTATGATGGGAAGGTGCTGATGTGTGGTTTGGTTTGTTGTTGGTTTGATCAACACTGCGAGCACAGCGAGGGCTGCTGCAGTCTTTTAACTGCATGATTTAAACAAGTCTGCTCCTGTAATCTGAACACTGCTCACTACAGAAACCTCTCAATGCATGCAGATCCTATTACCAAACACTAACAAACAGGACTGCATCATGTTGCAATATAGATAGCAATATTTTACTTGAATTACTCAATGTTTAAAAATGTTGTGATTTTAAAAATGCAGTGTGTATCCAAGATAAGAGGATAATAAATAATACTGGGCATATACAGTACCAGTTTGGACATGTTCTCTTCAGTTTTTTTATGTTTTATTTATACATTGTAAATGAATATTGAAGAAGTCATTCAGACTATAAAGAAACACATAAGGAGTCATGTAGTAACTTAAAAGTGTTAAACAAACCAAAATACTCTGTGAAGATTTTAGGTGCTCTTATCTGAGGGACTGTTATATTGAATATTCTGGGGCTGGTAACTCTGATAACTTATCTTGTGCAACAGAGGACACTCTTGCTCTTCCTTTCCTGGGGTGGTCCTAATGAGAGCCAGTTTCATCATGACGTTTTTGATGGTCTTTTCGACTGTACTTGAGGATACTTTTAAAGTTCATGAAATTTTTGACTGGTACTGTATAATCTGCCTGTGGTAGATGTCAAAGCATCTGAATAAATCAAAGTATACATTTTCCTTTTGTTTTCAGCAGGAAAACATTTGCATCAGTTTAGGTAAATTTGCCTTAAGACAGTTACAAATAAAGGTCACACAAAGCTGAAAGGTGTGTCTATTTAAGGGAAATCCCTGTCGCTGAGGAATTTCAGAAATGGGAAAAATGTCTCTGTAAACACGCTGCATGTAGAAATCAGCACACACTATATCAGAGAAGATAACATCCCTTACCCACCTCTATACAAACAGACCTCTATCCCAGGAGACCCCTCCACCATCCAGAAACAGCAAGAACTACTAACTAAAATACTGCTTCAAGAAAACAGCAATGACACACCTACAACTCTATAACTCAATTCAGACACACAGTGGAAAAGACACGCCCATAAAGTGACAGTCCGGATAGTGCTAAAGAGACACCCAGGTACATCCATTCATCAGCCCAATTCCTATTGTGAGTCCTTCCTGCTCAGATTTAAAAAGGAATTTCACAGTAGACTAAGGCACTACAAATATAATCCCCATCTATGATGCTACCCAGTGATGCTGACTTCACATGTATCGGAGAAGGCTTGTGCTAGTTTTCATGCTCCTACTACTATTTTATTTGAGTGGGTTGAGTAACTGATTGGAACAAATTGGAAAAACATATAATAAAATTATAAATAAATGAAACAGAAAAAAAAGTCACCAACTGCATGAAAAAAAAGAAAAACTCCCAAATATCATCAATATATTTTGACACTAGAAAGATAGAAAAATTAAAATAACATATCGAGCACTGCACCGCTGGCATGTCTGGTAATACTATGGACCATTTTACCAGTATCATTCTTATTGTTTGACATACAGCACGACAATTAACTGTTGGATCACTTATACATGTATCAAGCAAGAATAGTTAAAAGTAAAAATGATTATTGTACAGAAATTAGAGGTACATTCACATTACAAGCCTCATTGATTAATTTTTTTCTTCAGATTGGATTACAGATTTGGCTTGACTGTTTACCTTGTTTTTGACCTGAATTAATGGCTGATGTTTGATAACAGATGGATGGCACTGTGCTGGTTAGATTAGTAGGTTCTAGGGTTTGATAACAGATGGATGGTGCTGTGCTGGTTAGATTAGTAGGTTCTGGGGTTTGATAACAGATGGATGGTGCTGTGCTGGTTAGATTAGTAGGTTCTGGGGTTTGATAACAGATGGATGGCGCTGTGCTGGTTAGATTAGTAGGTTCTGGGGCTTGATAACAGATGGATGGTGCTGTGCTGGTTAGATTAGTAGGTTCTGGGGTTTGATAACAGATGGATGGTGCTGTGCTGGTTAGATTAGTAGGTTCTGGGGTTTGATAACAGATGGATGGTGCTGTGCTGGTTAGATTAGTAGGTTCTAGGGTTTGATAACAGATGGATGGTGCTGTGCTGGTTAGATTAGTAGGTTCTGGGGTTTGATAACAGATGGATGGTGCTGTGCTGGTTAGATTAGTAGGTTCTAGGGTTTGATAACAGATGGATGGTGCTGTGCTGGTTAGATTAGTAGGTTCTGGGGTTTGATAACAGATGGATGGCGCGTGCTGGTTAGATTAGTAGGTTCTGGGGTTTGATAACAGATGGATGGTGCTGTGCTGGTTAGATAAGTAGGTTCTGGGGTTTGATAACAGAAGGATGGAGCTGTGCTGGTTAGATTAGTAGGTTCTGGGGTTTGATAACAGATGGATGGTGCTGTGCTAGTTAGATTAGTAGGTTCTGGGGTTTGATAACAGATGGATGGAGCTGTGCTGTTTAGATTAGTAGGTTCTGGGGTTTGATAACAGATGGATGGTGCTGTGCTGGTTAGATTAGTAGGTTCTGGGGTTTGATAACAGATGGATGGCGCTGTGCTGGTTAGATTAGTAGGTTCTGGGGTTTGATAACAGATGGATGGTGCTGTGCTGGTTAGATTAGTAGGTTCTGGGGTTTGATAACAGAAGGATGGAGCTGTGCTGGTTAGATTAGTAGGTTCTGGGGTTTGATAACAGATGGATGGTGCTGTGCTGTTTAGATTAGTAGGTTCTAGGTTTATAACCTCGGTTATAAAGTTTAGAACACAAGGACCAGGATACAGTGATGGTTAGTGGGGGCTGTACCTGTGGGGCACTGGCGCCCCAATTTATGTCTTTGTAAAACAAAAGCTTGAGAACTATGAAATATATTAGAAAATGAAAACACTAATTAATCCAGTACAGAGCAGATTGATGACGGGGCCACTAGTTCCATTGAGCAGTGTGAGGATGTTTGTGTGTGTGTCCTATGTAGAGCTCCAAAACAAATTCCTTTGAGCTTTTGAGCTCACCCTTTGAATCCTCTGAGCGTTTGACCTTGTTTAACGATTTGAGTCATTTTAAAGGCATCCAAACCTTCACGCAGTGACACACACACAAACACGTGTGCACACACACCCAGCTCTGTGTTTTGAACAATGGCAGTGATGCAGGAGAGAGGTGATTAGAGAGGGCGTTGCTGTGACAGTAATGGCTGCTGAAAGTGGTTCTTAAGAAGGCGCGCTGGATTCTAAACTGTGTAGAAGAACAGAGGTAGATGGAGCTTTGATGATCTCAGGAGGACACCGGGAGCGAGGCGATACAGCTCAGAGAAAGTCTGTAGGCGTGGACTAAACAAGTGGACGATGCCACAGTGTGTGAGATCACAGTTAATGTGTGGTGTAAATGCTATAAGCTTGCATAGAGCTGAGAGCTGTCAGTGACTCACCATTGTTGGTGTGTCTGATGCAGTCCTGGAAGACAGCGAGCCACTTCTTCTGCTCCTTCTCTGTCCTCACGTAAAAGTAGTGATGGCGAGCGTAGGGGTGCCACAGGATCAGCAGGAAGCTTGAGGCACACTTCAGGAACGGGGAGTTTCCTGCCTTGGCCTTTGTGTCTTAAATAAGAGAATAATCCATTACCTCTCAACACCTAAACAAACAATACTGTTCTATCACTTCACATTTAGTGCGGTTCCTAACCTGTTAACATGTCTTTGTTGGCAATACATTATCAATACATCGCTTCAAATACCAATATTTAATTGCTCTAATCTCCCTAACATTCACTCCCAGTTAGACTTACTAAACTTACTGCTTCATTACTCCACGTAGTGGAATCAATTAAATGATTAGGGTAAGCCTGCAGTGATGAATATTGGTTGTGAAGTTCTGTGAAACCGACACCAATAAATTCATAATTCCTTGTATTTGTTTATTGAGGAGTATTTTATCCTCCTCAGCAACACAAAAGACAAAGTATCATAGAAATTTGTCTTGTGACATATAGATTATCACAGAATCACAGTATTGTTACATCAATGTAATTGTAAACTACACATCAATATCATACTATCATAAGATGCCCTGTTCTTAAAACTATGTACAGGTTAGGCCCCTAGGGGACAGTACTTACGACAGTAATCAACACTGTTAAATGGTTAAGCAATTCATTGACACAATGTGAGACATTATTAAACATTACAAAATATTCATGAATCAGTCTGACTCATTTGCTGTTGTACTCGACTCAAAGTCAAAAATTGGGAAATTGGGAGTAGGAAATTACAATGGGGGTAGGAATTTGGGATGGGGCAGTGAGAATTTGAGATGAGGTGGAAAGCATGAAATTGGGGAGGGGGGGTAGAAAAATTGAGATTAGGAAGTTGCGATGGAGGGGGTTTGAAATTGTGATGGGAAATTAGGATTTGGGGGACGGATTGGGAAACTGGGATTAGGAAATTGGGATTAGGAAATTGGGATGGAGGAGTTGGGAAATTTAAATAGGGTGGGAAGATGGGATTGGGGGGGTGGGAAAATGGGATTTGAGAGGGATGGTAAAATAGGATTGGGGGTTGGGAATATGGGATTTGGGGGGATGGGAAAATGGGATTTGGGGTGCTAGTAAAATGGGACTGGGATATTGGGATTTTGGGTGGGATTGGGAAATTAGAATTAAAAAGTTGGGATGGACGGGGTTGGAAATTGGGATTGGAGAGACACAACGAAAATGGGGTCAGGAAGTTGGGATGGGGTTTGGGAATTTGGAATGGGGTTGGGAAATTGGGATTGAGGGAGTGAGAAATTGGGATTGGTCAGATGGCATGTGGGTTGGAAAGTTGGGATGGGGAGGGAAGTTGCAAAATATTTATTTAATTGTTTGTCCTAGATTTAGCATATGGATCATTAGATCATAACATGGACTCATAAAACCCAATGGTAACAGCTCTATGCCAAATGTGCAGCATGTAAAGTCAAAAAGTAGCAGCGGTGGTTTACACACACTATTTTAACACCCCAGCAAAAAACAGATAAAAATTAATAGGTTAATGAGCTAATGCATATTACTGACCACTGCACAACTGTTCCTGTAGCATTTCTCCCTCTGCTCAAAAAAAATCTCTGGTGACCTCTCTGATAAAGTCTGGATCACTCTCACTGGATGTTGGTACCCTTTTAAACAATTCTGACTAAACTCTAGAGACTGAATTGCTGAATTCCCAGAAGATCAGAAGAAATACTCAAACCAGCTCCTCAGAAACATATAATAAACATGCCATGCTAAAAGCACAGGGATCATGAAAAAGAAACCAAGCTATATATTTGGGTGCAATTTGGAGGCATGTACATAAACAGGCATGTCTTTATCTCTGTTGCAATAGAATGCATTTTTCTCATCTTGACAACCAAATTCCTCACCAGACAGGCAGCTGTTGAGCAGTTCCAGGTACTCATCCATGGAGGTCAGGGCCTTATATCCGGCACAGTTAATCACTCCTTTGGGATGGAGGCCTCTGTCATGGGCCTGGAGAAGAGGACAACAGGGTTAACATTCATACAGCCAGTGTTAGCCAACTATGAGGTTTCTCCAGAAAATGAGCGGTTGTGATAGGTGCCTTCTAATTTAGCTTTAACAGAGACATCAGTCAAAAGATTTGAGGCCTGTTATCTCACTAGCCCATCACTAAAACCCTCTCTCACTAGTGTTTCCCCCCCTACGCATTTATGACAAATAACGCAAACTTAACAGACACTTAACAGACTCTCACACATTGATTCTATAAGAAATAGAAATAAGAATAAGAATAAAAAATAGTCTAGGTCTTATATAGTGCAAACAATAAGTGCAAACCACAACCAGTCATATTAAGACTACGGTTTGTGTTTTTTTCTCCTAAATCTCTTGTAATTTAACTATTCATAACCATAACCAGTCATATTAAGACTATGCTTGAAGTGCAAACAGAGACAGAACACCTTTTTAAATACAGTACAGAGCTAAGAGATTAGTACAACTACCTATGAAAGTCACGTGTAGGATTTATTTACAGTATTTATATATGGTTTGTGTCTTGTTGGTCACTCTGTTACCGTTTATTGTTTCCACAGGAGCCAAAATGCAGCCAGACATACAACTTAAAAGTAGCAGAAGCATCTTCTATGCAAATGCCCGAATTTTCCTCTTCTGCTGAGAGCTGCTCTCACTGCTCAGCCACCACACTCACTGCTATCACAACTGGGTTGCCAGATCCCGCTTAAAAAGTCCACACTAAACTGTTTTTTCCCAGCGAGACAGGTTTAAGCCTGACGAGAAATATTGTCACGTTTTAATCTTGCGAGATCTCGTGCCACGACACCCCTACTTAATGGATTTGAATCAGATTTCCGTACAACATACGTACAAAATTTTGTTTTTGTTGTTTACACTGCCATTCAGATAACATATTTAAGATAGGTCACATATGATAAATAACATCAGTTTCAGGTAAAGTGACCCAGATCAGATATTTTACGTCACACGTGACCCAGGTGCGTTATTTGTGTGGGAGTATAAATGGCAAAAAACACCACTTCTGACATCATCATTATCACTTCTGTTTAGGGTCACTTTAATATGTGGTATTGAAATTTGATATGAATGTGGTTTGCAGCAATGCCTCTCTCTCTGAATGGTTAGATTGGAATTCAAGTGGCTTTTACATCAAGGAGAAGAAAAAATGACCATGAAGACAAGGGGAAATAAATGTGAGGAAAAAAGAAAAAATGGACAGCAGCAGTGAGTGAGTACTTCAGTGATGGAAAAAAAGATAACTGAGCTCTTAAATATTTTGGATTTGATGTCTCTGTTCCAATCACATAAATAAGACGCATCACAACTGTGTTCCTATTGTAATGTCCAATTAACGTGCACTTTTTTCCTGTGAGGCTGGAGCAAAGTCTCTGTGATGCAGCTGTAGCCTGAACTCCTTCTTAGCTCCTGTAAATCTGGTAAGGATAAAACCTAAACTTGTCAACCTTTGTTGTTTGGTTGTGTGCGTTCAGACATTTATTAAATGATTATGTGAAGAGAAAAAAATAAAGTGGATTTGCTTGGAAAATTGGCTTTGGGTCAGTTTTACCTGCTATGTGAATATAGCGTTTTGCCCACTGTGTCAAAACGGCATTAAAAGCCACGTTTGTAGAAATAGTTTCAGCCCCTAAAGCCACTTCTGTGCATTTCAATCATCCAATTATATGTAGGGTGTGTTTATATGACGGGACAAAAGCAAACACTCTCAGCTATCCTCACCAGTCTGTTCTCATAGTAGCTGATGTTGTAGGAGTCGGCCACGTAGATGAAGCGGTTCCTCCATTTCTTATTCTCCTCCAGGTACTGGAACAGATCTCCAGAGAATATGGACTTGTCCTGCAGCGGATCCTGTAGAAAACAAACATCCATACATGTCTTTCATTAAATCACATCACACAGCTCTCAGAAATCTAAAACAAGAATGACCTCTTAAGCGTGCAAAAGTTGTAGGCACACACAAAACCAAAATCACAATAGAAATTCTCCTTATCTGAGCACAACAAACCTTTTCTTCTCATTAAGACTAAGCGTTTAACAACTGGTATTTAGATGCAAATAAAAAAAAGAATCATACTAAGATTTACTAAAGTAAATTATGTATACATTAATAGTGTTAGTTGCTTAAAAACTGTGTGTTAATCACGACAATATTCTAAATAAATCAAAATTTAAATCAAGATTAAATAAATTTGTGAGCAGATCCCCATTATTTAAACAACCATGTGGAAAAACCCATCCTGTAGTCATAGAAAAGATGTTCATCTGTTTCAATCAATCAACCTTAATATAAACTCAATGAGTACATTGAAGGTGGCCCTTATTTACAGCAGTAAGTAGCCGAGCCAATACACAGGACAGGGGTTATCAAAGAAAAATAATAATCAAATAAAAACACGGAACATTTTAATAAGACATAAGATATTTTAAATTAAGATATAAAACAAATAAGATAAAAAATGAGAATTCAGTAGGAATTATAAAATCATAGGTAAGAAAATAATTAGGTAATAAATTATAAGAATGCAACTACATATGAATAAATAAAACTAAAAGCATAAAGGATTTAAAAATAATAGCTAAATAGCTTTAAAAAAAATAATAAAAAATAAACAAATAAAAGAACCTATAAAAAGAAGGTTAACAGACAGTTAAAGCAAACCAAATTTTCAAAAGAAACTAAAAATGAAGACCACAAACATACCAAAAATCATAAAAATAAATAAATTAGTGGAAGTGGCAGGCTGTCTAAAGGTGGTTAGAGACTAGTTAGAGCTCTGCTCACTGGTGTCACAAAATCATTTGAGCGTTTCCTGTATTTTCAGAAGGGTCAAATTATTGGCAACATCAAGGAGAAAAAAACTCAAATGTTTGGTGAAATCAGATAGTAGAGAAAACACAAAAACTCAGGGATATGTTTAATAGTGAAAGTAAGAACATTCCCACAGGGCAGCTGTGTAGCCTTAACAAAACCACTTATTATTGAGACTAACTGGCAAAAACAATTTTAATTTGCTAGGAAGTGTAAAGATTGGACTCTGGAGCAATGAAAAAGTTCATGTGGTTTAATCAGCCCAGATTTAACCTATTCCAGAGTGATGGAGCATCAGGGTAAGAAGAGAGGTGGCGGAAATGATGATCGCACAAGCCTGTGGGGTGGAGCTACGATCTGGGGTTGATGCTGCAGTTGGTCTGCAGGTTTAGGTTCAGCAACAGTATGTGCTGAAAGAATGAGGTCAGCTGACTACCTGAATATACTGAATATAGAACAGGCTATTCCATCAATGGATTATATATTTCTGCCCTGATGACACGGCCATATTTCAAGTTGACAATATCAGGATTCATGGGGCTGGAATAGGTGAAAGAGTGATTCAGGGAGCATGAGATCATCATTTTCACACATGGATTGAGAGAGTTCACCACAGAGTCCAGATCTTAACCTCATTGAGAATCTTTAGGATGTGCTGGAGAAGACTTTTTGTGCAGTGCTCCAAATCTCAATCATCAAAACTAAATCTTGGGGAAAATAATGCAACAGTGGACAGAAATTAATCTTGTGATATTGCAGAAGCTTGTGGAAACAATGCCACAGAGAATACATGTCCTAATCAAAGCTAAAGGCGATTCAACTAAATATTAGAGTGTGTCCTTTTTTGGGGCAGGCAGTGTAATATATCAGTTCTGGAATTCTGGAGACCAGTGAAGCAGTAAGCATGACGCTGTTCAGTGCAGGACTGGATAAATAAGGTTACGCAGGGGCTGCTGCAGCCTGTAATAATGTGTGGGCACAGGGCCTGGCAGACAAACGGTATGTAACTTGTGTTTATGTCTGCTGCACAGACCATAACTTTGGTGAAGGATACACAACGCTGGCATTCTGAGCAGATCGGGGATAAAACTAAATGTTACTTGTCTGAATAAAGAGGGAACTGCTGTGCTGCATTTACAAGTGTGTATATAATTCCTAAATGCTGATGTCTAATGTAACAACCTGCCCTCCTTCAAAATACTATCTAAAGTCCACTTTCTGTCCCAAAATCTGTACTTGAATATCGTCTAGATCCACACTAATCTTCATACATTAAATTATTATTTTTTTAAATCGTTATTTGTTTTATTTTCACTCTTTTCTTCTTCCTTTTTAGTTTTTCCTTAATATCCTCCTTACCAATGCCTTACAACTTCGAATACTGTTAACATAAACAAAATTATATAAATATATATATTATATATATATATATATATATATATATATATATATATATATATATATATATATATATATATATATAAACAGTAGTTAAAAATATATAAACAACATAGGGGGTATTCACAATTATTAGCCAGATTTCTTTGTTTAAACCCAAAATGCACATCATAAATTCAACTTGTAAAGGTTCATATACTACTTTTTTTCCATATTCACATACATATCTTTAATGTATTGAGCATTAATAAAATGAAATAAAAATAATATAAAAAAGCACATGATCTCATTTGAAGTAGAGTGTTTATTAGGCCATGTCCCCACAGGCCCATAACTAAATTTCTTCCAGAAGGTAATAATATAATCCTACAAATAATATAATCCTAATCCCTAGCTCCACAGGAGGAGGTTATACAAGTGCAGAGAAGGGGGAGCAGAAAAACTAAAGGGTGGTGTTTATTTTGAGAATCTTACAAATTATATTATGGCTTTACTTCAAAACAATTCACTATGTGAGGCTGTAGTTTTACCACACAGCATGCTCTTGATTTATTACCTATATAAAAAATGGCAAATAATCTTAATGAATAATTGACTTTATTAATAGTTTAACACCAGTAAATAGTTTAGATACTGTTACTAAGTCAATTTAGTTATTTTTACTTTGATTATAATTATCTGCATTTGCTCTTATGCAATATAATGTTTCTACATGCAAAACACGTATTATTGATTATTGCAGAGATAAACCATTTCAAAGAATATTATTTGTTTATCTGCCTAAAAAAATCACTGTAGCGTATAAGAGTGGCACTAGGGACAGGCAATTCAAAAAATATATATTCTTCAAATATGTGAGCGATTCCCAATAATTTAGATTATTTTAGTTTTTATTTTAGTAATAACTTTTTTACTGTAGTAAAAAGTTGTATTTTGTCACATTTTGAAAATCTTATTAAAACATGATTTCACTTTAAAACAATTCACCATGTGAGGCAGTAATTTTACCACAGTAATTTTCTCTTGATTTATAACTTATATTGTTATTACTCATTTTTGTTTTTTGTTCATTTTAAAAATGCAATAAACAGCAGCGTTTGAGTTCTTGAATATGCAAATATTGTTTATTTAACAATAAATAATCTCGATTAATCTCTGATTAATAGCCACAGTAATTTGATGAATCTACCAGCGCTATTTGACATGTCACTCATTTGTAAGGTAAATCTTACCCATGATGATGCTAAATCGCTACCGGAGGCTTCGTTTGCTCATTACATGCTTTAAAATTCCTCAAAATCAATTTCTGCTCAAATGTTTTAACCCAAAGATGCTTGAACTACACAGAGTTCACTGTGCTGAGATGTGGATGGAGGTCAGAGCACAGACCAGTACTAATGCTCAGTTTAAGATCAGGCCTGTCCAGGAGAAACTGCTTTACCCCTGAGGCCACTGGCGTCTGGGGGCTTTTTAGGCTTCAAATATGTGCAACAAATCAGAATGTTTTATGGTGTGTGTGTGTGTGTGTGTGTACACAGTACTGGGCCAGTGGTTACAGTTACTTAATTCATGTGTGAAATCGGCCCCACTTTCCCTCTATTGGCCGGGTGAAGATAAGCGTGACAACAGAACCGTATGGCTCTGCTGCTGTAGAGCTGCTCTTGGGCTTCAGTATGCAACAGAACAGAAGAATGGGAACTGCTTCAATCCAGATATAAATAATTATTTATTGGATTAATTATTTATAATACATTTACATATGATTGGGATGTGTAATCAGATATTAAAGGAACATGTTCAGTATAAGCACTAGCATCTCTTGTCAGCAGAGATTTAAACCTGCTCAGTGCCATTTCCATACCATAGGTTGACAGATATAGAACACAATAGCAGGCAAACTGTATACTGCAGCTATAGAGGCAATCAAGCAGAAACAACAAGCCTTGGTATCCATCTAAAAATCTCTATAAGCAGAGACAGAGTAAAATGTGAGTAAATACCGGCACTGAGTTCAACAAATGGAGACAGCTTAGATCCAAAAAGAAACTAGAAGATGGAGGTCGAGCTGGCTAATTTTCTTTTTTTAACAAGTAGGCATTTAGTTTCAGCTACGGTATTGATGGGCATTTTAATTAAATTTCAACATTTGAGTGCTTTAATATTATTAATGCTTCAAAACTCAGTGCCATCATGCTACAACATGCTAAAGTGAACTGCTATCAGTCACAATGAAGGAGCAGACGGGCCATGGCTAAAATATAAGACAGAGAAACCAAAAAATTACTTATACACTACACTGCAACTCCAGAGTGTCTATTTTCATAGCAGTAGCCTTTATTTGGGACAATGGACCAAAGGTACATCAAGCCAACAGAGTTTGTTTATAATGTGCAAACAATAAAAACACTGCAGAAGTATCCATTAACTGATCAGATAGTATGCAGAGTTTGATTTTTCATCACCTGCAATGTGTCCTCAATCTGGCAACCTGGTTTGTGTTGTTTCACAAACTTGTTCTCATTTAGTACTGACTGATCCTTTAAGTGTTTAATGGTCACTTATAATTGTACAGTTAATTCAATTCTTATCTCCAGCCAAAAAAAAAGTCAGAGTGCACATCAGCCTTGCTACAGCCTTGCTCAAGGGCTTAACAGAAGCAGAAACAGTAGGCCTGGGTATTGAACCCACCCCCTGTAATCAATAACCCAGCTCTCTAACCACTGAGCCATCACAGTACAGGCTATTAAGATTTGCATGAGTTTGTGGGAACTGTAGTGGTTTTGGAATATCGCTTTAACTTTAGTCTAGTTTGTCCTCCCTGCCCCCATGACTCATGGTTGAAACAAACACTTCTCTTTTACAAAAAATTGGTTATAATGGAACCAATAGTTCTAATATGACATCGCTCAAAGAACCCATTGTTAAACCTTTGTTTTATGAATTTATTTATAAATTATAAAGTCTGTTGCTAGGATACAAGACAACACAGTGGACTGATGGTTAAAAATGCTTATCTAAAGCAGGGGTGGGCAGCCACTGCTCTAACATATCTACTATACATGGTAATTAACAGATGAGATGCTTATTAGGGCTTGAGTACAAAACTGTGATGGAAGCACTCCCTCCAGGGTCGGCACTGCCTGATCTCAGCCAATCACACTGGGAGAACAGATTTACATGAGCTTAAACACATTATAATGCCAAAATAATCCATAGAGTTTAACATGAATTTAACAGTTTTAAACTCTTCTAGAAAGGATTTCCACAAGGTTTAGTGGTGTGTTTATGGGAATTTTTGATGATTCTTCCAGAAGCGCATTTGTGAGGTTAGACACTAATGAGGATGAGAAGACCTGGGTCACAGTCCTCGCTCTAATTCAACCCAGAGGTGTTTTATCAGGTTGAGGTCAGTCAAGTTCTTCCACACCAAACTGTCCCAAATCTATGTGTCCGCTAAAGAAATAAGAATTCCTTTTACTGAAACTAAAGGGCTGAGCCAAATGCCTAAAAGACAACCCCAAACCATAATCCCCCCTCCACCAAACTTTACACCTGGCACAATGCAGTCAGGCAAGTATTGTTTTCTTGACCATTGCCAACCTGAATTCAATTATTTAGATGGGAGAGTGAATATTTTTGTCAATAAAGTGAGTATAAAAAGTAAGGCAGTTTGAGTTTAATATGAAAATATAAACCTTTGTTTATTTATTTTATAAACAGTTTATACAAAGATAAAGATATGGAACTGTTAGGAACAAGGGGCATTACCTTTCGGTGTAAAAGCTGGGACTGCGGGTTCCCTCCTCCCTCGATTTCAAAGCGTACACTGTTAAAGAGAGCCACTGCATACTGCTGCTCATAGATCTTCCCAAACTCGGCCATCACCTGCCTGGTACGAGCTGAAACACAAACACAAAAAAAAACACACACTGGATAAGAGGGGGAAAAAAAGAGCCACATCAAGGCCTCCAAATCATTGACTACAATTTATATCAGTTGTTAATCTTTTTATTTACATAAAGCTGTTCTTGTTACAGTTTATTTTTTGCATTTTTTTGTTTTAAGAGATGTACAAGATAATTGGAATACATCAGGGAGGAGAAGGTTAAAAAAAAAAGATACAGACATAAAAGGGACCTGTAACAACAACAACCCACCATCTGGTAGAACACCAATACTGTCCACATGAGATAAACATCATGTAAAGAGTTGCAGGGCATCTCTCAATACAATATCACAATAACGATGATATCACGATACTTAATATAATACAAAACTATTATCTACAATACTTCACAGCATCTGTGTTACTGAAGAGGATAAAATACTCCTAAATAAGCCAATAGATCAGTGTTTAGTTTAGTATCAGTGTTCTTTAGCACAAAATTTTTTGGTTTTCCTAATGCTAAAAAATGAGCAACATGTATTTAATGGCTGTTCTGGGAAGGTCTCTGACTTTTGCATGGCCCTGGAGGTCTGTAATAAATGCTATTGGTAAGCACTTTTAAGGTTTCAGATTCTCAGGTTTCACAGAGAGAAATTAAAGTTAATAGTATTTGGGTATCGTATTGTTAAGGTGGTCATCATTCGTAAGACATTCATCTCTTTCTGTAACAAAATGTGCACAAAACTGCTTCCTCAAAACTGCTTTCACACACTTGGCACCAAACATCTTAATGTAATCTGATTCTAGCTGGATCTGCAGATGTGGAGTGTGACAGAAAGAGGACGGTCTACTGATAGCCATAGAGGCACTATTTGTGTGTCTGTTTTGGTGCAGGCTGCAGGCATATCTAGCAGGTTGGCAAATGGCAAAACTTACCTTTAAGTTAAACCAACCATAATATATCTGTGATAAAGTTCTGAACTAATGTGCGCAGACACAGTGTTGAGAGAGCAACAGAGAGGAGAGTCAGGAAAAGTACTGCTAGGCAAAGAAGGCCTGAAGGTTGGTCAGCTGTTTGGGAATGTGATAAACTGCTAAATTTGCATACTTTGAAAGTGCAATTGTATAACTGTTAAAAGTAAATAGATAGGGTATAATAGTCAGCTGTGTTGATATCGCACATTATCAATTTAGTGCACTTCACAGTTACCTGCAGGACCAACCCTGAAGCTTCTCTTTCATTAAAGCCTGTTTGTTTGGAGCTGGCTCACAGCCAAAGCAGTGCTGAGCTGAAAGCTTCTGGTTCGCTAAAAGTGGATCAGTCAGCTGGGCTGCTGATGGTACGTGTGTGTGTGTGTGTGTGAGAGAGTGTGTGTGTGTGTGTGCGTCAGAGTCTCCAAGAGCAGGAAGGAATAGGCTGTTAGCAGAGGAAGAGAAGGAAGGCCATGTCTGTGAGAGTGTTGACTGCTCAAGTTGCATTCCCCATTGAGAGAGAGAGAGAGAGAGAGAGAGCGAGAGAGAGAGCGAGAGAGAGAGAGAACACACATCTCTAAACAGTTTATTGTGATGTATTTTAAGCAGCTGGGCAACAGAATACATCACACAATGCTTACAGATAAATAAATAAATTGTAATTCATTGCACTGTTATACAGCCACAAATCAGAAGGAAATGCAAATAAACACATTGTTTTATACATTTAATGTTGGGCTGCAGCGATTAGTCTATATAATCAACAATGTCGATTATAAAAAAAAATAATAATAAATAATATTTGTTTTTTGTTTTTTTGCCGAGCAGCCAGCACGCTTGGAGGATAGCACAGCAACTCGGTTCCGGTACATCAGCTCACAGACGCCCTGTGCTGCGGACATCACCCTAGGATGGGGAGAGAGCACCATCTACCCACCCGGAGGGAGCGGAGCGAAATTTGCTCCCTCTGAGCACTGGCAAAGCTGCATGAGCAGGAGCTCGAACCTGCAACCTCCCGCTCATAGTGGCAGCACCTTAGACCGCTGGACCACTCGGCTCCGCCCACTTCTCTATTACAATACAGTTACTATATTCACTAATACCACTTACAACTTTACTACTGTACACAACACAAGCCTTATGTTCACCATGTCCAGAAGCTCCACCCACTTATCTACTACAATACAGAGTTACTATATTCACTAATACCATTTACACAACACACGCCTTCACCATGTCCAGAAACTCAGAGGAATCTAGGATAATGGACCATCACACAGTAAAAACACTGTGTATTATGGTCAGACTTCCAGATCTTTTTGGATGAAATGGGCACTTATTTGAAAAGAATGAAAGGGACCATCCTGACTTTTATCAGCAACAAGTCCAAAAGCCTGGTTCTTTCATGGTATGTTAAAGTGTCAGTACACTGCTGTGATGCAGCATTAATGCAGAAGAGTACATTGATAATTTAGAGCAACATATGCTATCTTCAAAACCAAAACTGTAAATGTGAAATGAACACAGCTTACAACTTGTTTGCAATTTTTTTGGGAGGATTTTTTTTTACAGGTGTGATGTGTGGATGTATGTTAATAAATGAAACAATTTTGAACAGATAAAACATGAAATATCTTGGGTTTATACTGTGTGAAATAAAATAAAAGTTAGAGTAAATTTAATAAAACACTGTGCCTTTTCCGCACTCTTCCAAAGTTTTATTCCAATGATTTAGGGTTGTATAAGTCAATAGAATTCTCTATGAATAGTGATTTGGCTATATAAAACATATATATAGCTTGTCTTCAGATCTTTAGGACAACAGCAGCTTTAGCTGAAGACAGCGTAAAGTTTGCTTTCTGTATTTGCTCACAGAGATAATGTATTCACTGACAGTATGGTAGTGAAGGATTAACAATGTGGGAAAGCAAATATCAGTGGCTGGTTATTAATCCAGGGACTGCAAACAGGTGATATGTACATAAGGACAACCTAAAACTTGATCCTGAGAGAACATTAATGCAACTACGGGCTGAGTCCCCACACCCAGCTTAAGCCTAAGCCTAAGCAAAAAAGAAGTGAAGCTTCTGTAGCTTGATCCATGCAGAAGTCCAAACCATGGTTCATATTTTTCTGGTCTGATTAGTTTTGGTTTCACTCTAAAGAAACTTTTTACGTCCTGTCATCATCACCAATGTGGGGTGTAAAACTCCATACTTCACAGTGAGCACAGTGAGGTTTGTTGAACATTAAGTCTCTGAAATTGGAGTGCAGTACATTTAGATACATTTCCAGGTGTTGTGCCCAATTCTGCCTCTCAAATTCCACCCAGATATTTGTGTAAGCGAAATCTGTTACAGCCATACTGCGGCATGATGCACATGCATGTAAATGGGAGACGTATTTTGGCACAATGCCGCTTCTTTTTCCTTTTTTTGTTTATTTATTATGTAACTGCTCATAATGTCTGAACTATCTAGAAAAGTGCACCAAAGCAGCAAAATGTGGTTGAAACAAATTTGTGCTAAAGCAGGTAAAAAACAATAAAATACTCTGGAACAAAATAAAAGACTCCCCAGTTTCCAAATCAGTTTTTCTGATTTAGCTATTTATAGGTATATGTTTGATTAAAATAAACATTGTTGTTTTATTCTATAAACTACAGACAACATTTCTCCCAAATTCCAAACAAAAAATAGTCATTTAGAGCATTTAATTGCAGAAAAAGAGAAATGGCTGAAATAACAAAAGAAATGCAGAGCTTTCAGATCTCAAATAATGCAAAGAAAACAAGTTCATATTCATAAAGTTTTAAGAGTTTAGAAATCAATATCTGGTGGAATATCCCTTGTTTTTTTATAACAGTTTTCATGCCTCTTGGCATGTTCTCCTCCACCAGTCTTACACACTGCTTTTGAATAACTTTATGCCTTTACTCCTGGTGCAAATAAATTAAGCAGTTCAGCTTGGTTTGATGGCTTGTGATCATCCATCTTTCTCTTGATTATATTTTCAATTTGGTAAAATCAAAGAAACTCATAATTTTTAAGTGGTGTCTTATTTTTTTCCAGCTGTATGCTGGAAACAGTGTCTCCAGAACTAAGGTTAAAAACAGAGCTAGCGTCACTTATTAGCCTCACTTGTACATTCTTCTGAAGAAGGCATTGCTTTGATGCTCTACTTTATTTAATTTAATTGTATAGTGATAAACTTGTGCGATAAAAATATATCAACTATATGATTAAATAAGTATATCAAAGAAATCACCAGTGCTTAAAGGACACTGACCCAACTGTACATTTAATTACAAACTGTAAAATAAAAACCTGATTAATTGGATGATGTAAAGCAAAAATATAATAAAAATCACTGTATTCTGCATGAGAGAGCATTTAAATAACAGTTTTTAAGAATCTGCCACAGCTGATGCATTTTGTCTTCATGTCAAAATATGGCAATAAATGTATTTAAATATCATGACAAAACATTTTACCATATTACTAGCTATGTCAGTGCATGATTAAGTATACCACGGATGATGGCACTCATACCACCCATATCAATGTTCAAATACAAAATATAAACTTCCAAAAACACAGAAATCACATGAGAAAACTGTTAAAGTAAACATCAAACACACACACTGGCTCAAGGACACTAGTGACGGGTTCACTGCAGTCCACAGTGACCTAAAGGCATGAACGGCAGTATCAGATCAGAAGCTTTAGCCTAAACTATCAAAAGTCTGTCTGTACGTGGCCTTGGGTGTGCTGTGTGTGTGTGCGGTGTGCGTGTGTTGTGAATAGCTGTGTAAAGGAAGTCACTGACAGGAGCAGCACAGTGATTTCCTGTGAGTCACATGAACAGAGATGGTGAGCTGTATATGGACACTACTTTAGGACACCATGTCTTAGAGGGAATCTGGTTTGTACGGGGTGAAAAATGCTCAGGTGCAGCTTTACAGGCCTCAAACAGTCTAACATTCAACAGTTTAATTTTTTCTTACTGTTTTCCATTTAGTTTAGTAAAAAATAAATAAATTCCATTTGTTTAGTTTTTTTTCCCTCTTTCTGCCCCTAACAATCTAAATTTCAGAAAACAAAAATATCTTTCCTTTAATGTTTTATCTTAAAACTAAAGTAGGTGAGATTATAAAATCTGATTATTTTCAGAATATGCTAAATCAGAAAGTCTAGTAAAGATTATTTTTCCTTTATATCTGAAATTCAGATTGTAAATGAAACCTAAAAAAAATGTAAAAAAAAAATATATAATAAGGTTCACATCCAATTTTCTCCTGTACATTTTTACTGCTGTTGTACACAGCAAATTTCTGGAGTTAAACAAAAATATGTGAACGTGTTAAACTGTGTCACCATCAGTGTGAAAGCTTGTCCACCAGTGCTCCCTTCCATAGGGTATTTCATATAATTTATAAAATGGTTTACTCATATTTTATATAATGGTTGTTTGCCAAGCCGACGTGTTGTTGGCTACAAGAGCAAGTTACCATCTTCTGCACTGAAATGTGGGACAAAGTGCTGACAGTGCACTGAGAACTGCAATGCAGGATTAAAGTTGCCATGCAATGAGGCCAAAAAAAGGCCAACTCTCAGAAAAGAGTTCCTTTAACTCTTTAACTGAGTGTATTTGATGGTCATGCATGTACACTTATAATAAATTGATATAAATTAGTTTATAAACTCTTAGGGATTTATTTCAAAAAACAGAATTTGCTGTGTAGTCTTTTACATCGAAAACGGCTTTCCCATTCCCGCGTGTGCTACAAGCTACATGTTCAAATAGAAAATTTGAATTATGCTTACTCTATCTGACTCAAACCAGAGCTGATGTTGAATGTGCTTGGTCATATGAGCTCTGAGCAATAATGGCAAAATATCCATTTTTACCCTTCAGCTCCCTACATACTGACCACACACCTGCATGAGGGTCTATTCCCCCACCATGTATGTGTGTGTGTGTATGTGTGTGTGTGTGTGCGTGTGTGTGTGTGTGTGCTGACCACTACGTCACTCGCTCTGGAGATAATGTGCTTGGAGGACAAAGACAGTCACCCCCACACAGGAGCTTCTTCAGGGTGAAATTAAACTTCCCTGAGAAAAGGCTGACTAACCTCTTCTCCCAAATACCTGCACGCAGTGTCAGCACTACTACAGCCATCAGAGAACACACACACACACACACACGCATTTCACTGTGTGTGGGCTCTATAAAGGAAGGAGGGAAGTGTGACTAAGACACTGACAGTGGAGGAGAACAGGCGAGGGAAATGAAGGGAAACAGAGAGACAGATCTGCAGAACAGAGAGGAGGAATATATATATATATGGTTGGGTTGGTTATACCAGTTTTAAGGGCATGTTGGTACCTGCTGGCTCTCTCCTCTATAGACACGCTGCTTCTAGAGGCTGCAGTTTATGACTGAGGTCTGCAGGTCCTGAGTGGAATTTCCTGAGCTAAAGCTGCCCTTTAACCTCCTGACCCGGCGTTTGTCCCACTGGGGTCTGCTGTGTGTCGTTCTAATGTCTACAGATTTCAGAAACACTCCTTTAACACTGCTGTACATTTTTATCACTGAGGTGTTGGTGGGCATTCCCAGCTAACAGTTTTTGGTTCCCAAAACCTTTTGAAAACAGATAATTTTTGGTTGATCTTTGATTACTCAGTGGGGCATGCCATATAGTTTCAGCCACAATTTATCATGACATAGTAATATCATTATTCAAAAAGTCCATATTGTGATACTGAAATTCTATTAAGGGTATTTTTTTTGTATATTAAATGCAATAACTATTTAGCCTTTTAGTATTTTGCTACATTATATTTGATTTTTGTTTTATACCAAATGCAGAGTCTAATAAAGTAAAAAAAAAAAGTTTCCTCTATCCAATTTATCAAGCATTCTTTATTCCAGCACACCACTAATATAAATAAAATTGAAGTTTACATTTCTTATATTTATTCTTTTATTTACATTTGAATATCCACTATAACAACTTGAGTCTGAATATTGCACTTGTGCTCCCAGCAATGATGATGCTCAAACAATATATTGTGCAACCCCTAGTGTATACTGTTTATTGATTCAATGTAAAAGGATAAAAGCTAGGGCTACTTTGAGAGAAAAAGTGCATAGTGATGCATTTAAAACTGAATAGGACAAAAGTGTGCAATTGTGAAATACAACAATACACAACTGTTTGTGGACACAATTTCTAGTAAATGCATTCAGCTACTATTGCTGACACTAATGCAAATAAGCATACAGAAATAGTAGTGCCAATAGAACTGGACTCCAGAGCAAATAATCATGAATGCCCTTGTTACTGAATGTAATTAAATCTAGCAGAAATAAATAAGCAGGTGGCCCATTCCTTTTGTCCATACAGTGTATCCCCTCACTTATCTGCTGAGTCATATGTTTTTTTTTGATGATTATGGTGGTTCTGACTGATGCTACCCTATCTTATCACAAAAGATGTGTCAACCGGACAAACGTCCGATAAGAGGCTGAATTACAGAGCAGAACCAGAGCCAGGGTCTTACTGTACCACTGTGTGACATCACAGCGTGTTCCTTTGAGGAGCTGCACTCAAAGGCTCAAAGAGATAAAAGACAAGAAGACAGGGATGAGAAAAAGGGAAGAAAGGAAGAGCAAGGGAGGGCAAGTGCAGAATGAAACAGAGGATTCAGTCCCAGACAAGCCATCCTTTCATCTGCGCTAAAACCTGCATTACGGATGATCACTCCCAGATTACATGCAATGGACTGCTACACACACTAACACACACTAACACACACTAACACACACTAACACACACTACATTACAGCTTTAACTTTATTCATGCATGTGCATGTGTGGCTGTGCAGGGTTGCAGTGATGCCAAATTTCCAGCCACAGTTCTAGACACATGTCTTCCTGAGGCATTCCCAGAATTCTTGGAGGCTGGTGCTCTAGTCTACTGTAGCTCTGCTGACCGAAAAAAAAAAACGGCTCCTTTTTTCCCCCTTTCTAAAAAATGACAAGATTCAAAAATATATTTTCAGTAAGGCTGGTAACAGATGGAAATTCTACATATGTACAGTCAGAAACCTTCCAGGAGATTCTAAAGAAAGACTGGGTTATGGAATATCTCAGGTTATAGAATATTTCTCCCCTACTACAAGTCACTTAGGCTACGTTCACATTACCATGTTGAAGTATTTTATCAGATTTGTAACAGAAGTCAATGATCCAGAATGTCATGATACTAGTAATGCATTTCAAATATCTCCATATATCCAGGATTAAAGTAAAATAAATTATACTGGACAGATATAATCTGCCTCTAGTAGATATATAATGGAAATGAGAACAGTGTGAATTCTTCTTTTACAAAAAACACAAAAAAATAGTACCCTGATGTGATAATTAGGGGTGGGTGATATGGCACAATATTTCAGGGTATAATATCGTTCATGACATTCAAAATTTTTGGTGATACGATATGGCACACTCCTATGTTGAAGTGAAATCTAAATCAATTATTTGTAAAAATCAGAATTTTACAGCTCACTAACATTTGTGAATGTGACCCACTAAATCCGATCTGAGTAAAAAATCGGATTTGAGCAATGTGGCTTTTCAAGACGCATGAACACCCCAGGTCTACCCAATTACATGATGCTACATATGCAAGGAGGGTAATTGATATCACTGCACCTTCCACTGTCACTACTACTAATCAACTGCTAATGCAACACCACTGTACAGCTCAATACACTTGAAGGTAAATGCTAACACCCATAATTCATAACTAACAAACAATATTGGATTTTCCATCCTTTCATTTTCCCTGATTTTAAAAGGATTAGATAGATAGAAAGATGTTAACACTTCAGAATACTGCAGTTTTACAATCAGAAATCTTCCATGTGTAGGACTCTCTCTTTCACTGTATCTTAAGCCCTTTTGCAACATCACTGTTAACACACTTGGAGGAGAATGCTAAAAGCAAAATCTCTCAGCTCACACACATCAGCAACTAAAAACAGCAGATTTACCATCCATCACATTTCAGCAAATTATAAACATATGCAATACCTGCAACAAAAGTTTTCCTGAAAAAAAAAAAAAAATTAATTTAACCATCAATCCAGTCTACAACATTTTGAAACATAACTTTAATATAAATGGGTGGGGTTAAACTGCTCTAGATTAAACAGATGGATATATATATATATATATATATATATATATATATATATATATATATATATTTATATATATATATATATATATACACTATGTCCAAATGTTTGTGGATTCCTCATTCTAGTTAATTAATTCAGCTACTTATAGCTGTATACATTGCTGACACAGATGTGCAAATGCACACACACACAGCTTGTCTATAGTCTGTAGTCCAACAGAGCAGAGAAACCTGAACCTCATGAACTTGTTGACTCCATGTCTAATGCCAGATGTTAGCTAGATGGGAACTCTGTTCTCTGGAACGATGGAGCTCCATCCAGTATCATCCTGACCTTACTCTTGTGGCTCAATGCAATCAAATCATCACAGCAATGCTCCAAAATCTAAAAGAAAGCCTTCCCCAGACAGAGAGTTACTCCAACAAATTCAGCATAAACTTTCTTTATATACATTTGTTTTTTAGAAAAAAGAATGAGGTGTCCCATTACATTTGTCCACATGTATGTAAACATTTTGTAAGATAATTACAAAAATCTAATCATTTAAAACAGCTTAAAACAACCTGCAAAACATTAAAGATGATTAAAGGTCGCACTATTATATTCTTTACTCAAAAAATATAGTGATTAACATTAATTTGTCTACAATATAAAATTTTACTCTAAAGTTACTCCACTGCATGTAGTTAAAGAGATTTTAATATAGTTGTGAATGATTCTGTGGATGACAATAAATTAAACAGTGGCGTTGCGTAATGAGACATACTTTTTTTGGACTTGAGAAAGTAAACTTAGCGAGCCCAGACAATGCCACAGCTACAAACAGCAGAAACCCACACTGTGCTCCAAATTACTAGTTGGGCACAATTCACTTCCCATGTTTCAGCCTCATGAACTTCTTCTATTGTGAATGTTTCTATGCCAACATGCAAAAGACAGCACCGCTTACACCAACCACTAACCCGCACACTTACCCCCAACAATCTTAGAGACTAATTATAAACGAATCAGGAGGAAGGTGTGCGTTTCTCTGAACGTTTAAAACCAGAGGTTCTCTCCCACAACCCCCTGGAGCAGCATAATAAAAGCATGTCCACACAGGCAGCAGGGCTGACTGACACCCAGAGAGATGCAGGATAAAAGCTCACAGGTGTTTGGGGCCTACCTTTGCCCTCATTTACAACTCCACACCATGACGAGTCGTGCCCAAGACAGGATAGTGAGTGCATTACAGATGAGGTTAAGTGACGTTAATGAAAAGGGGGAAAAAAATGTACACAATATTTTCCATTAAATCCCAAATATAGTTATTAACAGTTAGAAACACTAATGGGGCTAACTACTCTAGGTTGGCCAGGCAGATATATACTCTATGGGCTGGTCTCCTGAACTACACAGCACTGTGAATGGAGATTCTCCATGGAGAGCTGAAATAGATATGTAATTTAGGACTAGGCTTAAACCTTGTCTGAGAGAGCAGCCCATATGTCCACCTGTGGATCTAATGAGTCTATGAGGCTAATTTAACAAATAATTAATAGAAGTCCATTAATTCAAACATGCCTTGACCACAAGAATGTGAGGGAAATTGTAGGCCTACATTTAATAAAAGAAACAGTTCAGTGTACTGAGCTTTAAGCGTTGGAGCTGTAGAGATAAGTAGTTGCAAAGTATTTAAATTAACTTGTCATATCTGTGTTTAATGGCTGTACTGGTGGTAAATTCAAAGCAGGGTTAATCTACATTAAGTCATTTTTGCAACAAGACCTGGGCAATATAACGATATTTTATTATATAATCACGATAAATTCGCTATTATGATTAATGTATATTGTAGATTTTATTAGCGCATAAAAAAAATCAGACTGACCAACAGACCAACTCATTCCATTACAGTCAGTGTAATAGTGCTGTTTAACTGGATGAAGTGCAGCACATTTTAAATAAAAATCTATTTATTCACTTAAGTGTTTAAATAGTGTTTTTTGTAAGAATCTGCTTTCACTAATTCCATGCATGTCATAATATAATGCTAAATAGAGTGTATGGTGACAATCAATCAATATCATGATATAATATTTTTACCATATTACCCTAGGGTCAGTGAAAAATTAATCAGTTAAATTTTGTGTATATGGTGCTATTGTTTTATAAAGTAGAAAATAAGGTGTAAAAGTTTATTTTTCCTTTTTATATATATTATTTATTTAGGGATTTTAATTTCTACAAGTCATGAATTTAAGGGAAAATGAAAAAAAAAATTATTCAATGTTAAGATTTTGCAATAAACAATATAATTGCTTATTAACGTCACTTATATAATATAGTGTAATAATGTAATACAATACATTCTAACATAATAAACATAATGAAACATAATAAAATAGAAAATAATTAGTGTATTTTTAAATAGGTGAACAAAAATTACCTATACAAAATAAGGAAAACATTGTTTTTAAACAAACTGACAAATCAGAAAATTGAAGACATGTATAAACTCCTTTTTTCTTTACTATGCCCAGTAGACACACACTTATCTATGTACCTAAAATATTAATATCCTCAAAGAGCCAAACATTTGTCTGCCCAGCCTAATTTGCAACCTATCTAGCTACAGCATATTTATGGTATGTAGAACTGGGCAGTAATTTCACCCTATACTTTGAGGCAAAAAAACAACCTACAAATCAGAATTTCTACATCCCCACACACCATTACATTACCAGCAACAGCTTTTATAAACCCATTTATTTTATGACTGGCTCTGAGGTGTTGTTATGTTAGTGCTCCTAGCTAACCTACACTAAGACTCTTTAAGACTAAAGCTAATAAACACACCTGAGGAGGGTCTTCGCGTGCTTACCTGAGACCATCTCTCGCCTTCCCTCGTCCAGGTGGGTAGAAACCACGTCCCCCATGGTGACAAGCAAGAGTTATTGTCCAGAAAAACTCAAATATGGTGTTTAACAGATTGAAAGATTAAAAAAATGAAACTTTTTTCGCGCGTTTTCTCCTCAACGCCTTCCCAGGAATCACCATCCCCAGAGCGGCGAGCTGCTGCAGCTCCCCCCGGCCGGTGCGGCTCTCTCCCCGGGTCTTTTCTGAGTTCAGCTCGGTAAAAGTTCAGCTAGTTGAAGGTGGAGAAAACAGAGCCTCAGAGCAGCAGCAGCACACTCACACTCACACTCACACTCACACTCACTGCTTTCAGGAGGCTCATTACTGACCTGCCCTGCCTGTGCTGGGGTAAAGACTGTGTGTGTGTGTGCGTATGTGTGAGACAGGGAGAGAGGGTGTGGTAAAGTGAGCAGGCTCTGGGAGGCACCTCCCCAAACTTCTACAGCTACCACACATCACTCAGCAGTGGACCTGATCTAAACACTGAGCTCCTTTCAGCCTGTAAAGAACACAGTGCTGTAGTTTAAGCTTTAACTACCTGAGTGATTCTTTGAGAAGGGTGCCTTTTGGATCATGTTTTTATTAAACAAAATACCTTATATATATTTTTACGATTATCAAACAAACTTTAATATCAGATAGGGATAATCTAAGTAAATCTAAAAAGCACTTTTTAAATTATAATTTAATAAACTTTTTTTTTTTTTAGGAAAAAAACTATCCAAACCAATCTAGCCCTGTGTGAAAAAGTGTTTGCCCCCTAAACAACTGCAATGAAGCTTTACCAATAACTGCCAATGCGTATTCCACATCTCTATAGAGGAATTTTGGAGGGTTTTCGACCATAAATGTCCTGTTTAAGATCATCCCACAGCATCTCAATCAGACTTTGACTAGATTATTCCAAAGTCTTCATTTTGTTTTGTTTTTTTAGAGGTGGACTTGTCGATCGGCTGTCCACTCCTGGGAAGGAAGTGTTCGATGTTTTCTCCATTCGTGAATAATTGCTCACTGTGATCTGATGGAGTCCCAATGTGTTAGAAATGACTTTCTATCCTTTTCCAGACTGATAGATGATCAAGGACTTAATTTTCGCATCTGTTTTTAATTTTCTTAAATTTTATACTTTTGTAAGTGTGACAAAAATGCAAAAGCAAAAGAAATTTGTAAGGGGTAAATACTATTTCATGCCACTGTATAATTTTGATAATTTTAAAAAAGATTCCATACAAGCCTACCATACATGTCTACTACCGTACAAGCCCTTTTTTTATTAAACATATTTTTGCAAAGTCTCAAGTTTCTAATAAATGATGACTTTAAGAATCACTTTATGGTTTCCATTAGTTGAAAAATGGTGTGGTTTCTTATGAGTTTAGCAGACTAAGGTTTATAATCCAAGATCATGTTGCTTCTCCTTCAGCAGCTGGAGTCCGAGAGAGTACAATCAGCCTTGCTCTCTCTGGGTGGGTACAGTAGGTGATGCTCTCTCAATACATCTTCATCACTCCCAGTGTAATGTTGTTTAGCACAGGCGTCTGTTTGCTGATGTATCAGGGTTGGGTCACAGTGCTATGGTGTGTCTCCGAGTGTGATGTGATGCTACCCAGAGATGCTGCGTCAGCGGCAGTCGGAAAAGGTGCAGTCTGACATAGAATGTTTTGGAGGAGGCATGAACTAATCTGCACTCTCTTAGTGTTGGGAACATTACTAATGATTAGGGGAGCCCTAATGAGTGGGTTGGGTAATTGGCTCCAAAATGGGGAGAAAAGGAGAAAAAAGTAAAATATTTAAAATATTTAAAAAAAGGATCGGGTCAGTTTATCATTTGTCAGTTTGATTTTTTGACTGTTTGAAGCAAAATTTGAAAATTGTGTGTAAAACTTGTGAAAAAATCAGAAAATAGATCACTATGTTACACAGAAAAAAATAGTAGTTGCATTTTATTAGCATTTTTTTTAGGAATCCAATTATTCATTTAGCTATTTGTTTAAGTATATCCAAGAATTCCCTATCCACCCTGTAATCTTGGGATAACCCCGCCCCTTTATGAAAGTAATCTTGGATATCAGTGACATCCACACAACCATCACACTGTCTCACTTTAAAAGGACTGAAGACACTTGATTCTGTATGTTCATCAATTAATAATATCACAATAATTGAATTTAATATGTCTCATGTAGTCTCCATATTTTACACCCTGTTGCAGTAAAATATCAAAATGTATGTCTATAACAGAACAAGAACAGTCACCATGAAAAATTAAACATATCTGCAACTTTAGCTCAACCACGCTTTTTTTTAATCAAATGCCAATTTTTGTTAAAATTGTCCACCCTGTCATGCCTGTCATCACCTTATTATTCATCTTGTTATCATGTCAATAGAAAGCAAAATAAAAAAATAGATTAAACTGAAAAATATGATTGTTGTGTACGTTGAAGTCTAAAAACAATGCTGCATTAGTTAAAGCTATACATCAATCTTTCTTAACACTTGTGAAATCTTACCTTTGCTTTATATTAATTTAAATCAAAGTTTGAGGCTTAAGGTGTGAGAACTTTTCTAATAAACACAGGGAGGAATTCTTTAACAACATCAACAAAATTAGGCCTGGAGGAATATCACATTGTAATACTGGTTTTACAGACCTCTCTTAGGCGTGGTCCCCTCCCAGATATCACACCTATTCTGGGCCGGTATAGAGAGCCCAACTGGTAACCAGAATTTTTTCTTTCCAGCTCCCATGTTGGAGCTGTATTTGGATGTCAGTGATGGGCCCAGAAGGGGTTAAACATGGACCTTATCAGGATTGTACTGTAAACTACAAGGTCTAGATGGGACCCAGGTGGGATTAATGTGGGCTATACAGTACACACGGAAAAATTAGGGGTGGGAAAATACATCATTCTTATTGAATCGATATGTGGCATTAAATATCAATATTTTTACTGAAACATAGGATCTCTAAACTCCCTAAAAATCACCCACCAATTTCACTTAGTAAAGTTCCTGCTTCATTACTCCACACGGGGGCGCTATAATCAAACAAATATGGGTAAATCTGCGAAGAATATTGGTTGTTAAATTCTGTAAAACTGACACAAATAAATGAAGGTATTTATTCTCTTCAGTAACACAGATGCTGTGAAGATCGTAGAGTACTGTCTTGTGATATTTATCATAATCACTGTATCATGATATCATTTTAATCATGTGATGCTCTGTGAACCCCCTCAGAGCCCATAATGCTCAGCTAAAACCCACTTAGCCCACCTTCCACCGATGTGACCCCCACATGAGCATGTGGTTCTGTTCCATAAAAGTCACATTTAAGAATTGTACATAATATTTACCCATGTAATATAATATAAAACTGAAAAGTGTATTTTGCACTAATTATCTTGACATCTAGAAAAAAAAACTTCATTATTTTATTGTTCTTATTCTAAACATATGTTTTTTATATGTACAGGTTATTATATATAGGTTATATAGGTTATATATAACATTTAAATATGTAATTTTAACCTTTAAAGACAATTCCTAATAGGTTGTAAGCTTCATTTTTAATCAGCTGCTCCTTTTTGAGAATTATTATTTACTCACATAAGGAAAAATGGTAAATGTCATCTATGTTTTAATGTTTTAAACTATAAATGTTTTAATGTCTAATAAATTAAAAACATAAATTGATTTTTTAAATAAAAAGGCAAAAGAAGCAAATAAGAAGCAGATATAGAACAAATACTGTGCTTCCCTCTAGAGGACACATTTGGTAACATCATGGTAATCATTTACCTGCATTTTGTTGCTAATCTCTGTGTTAAAATGAAATAAATCACACCATCATGTCACTGACATAGAAGATGCATTTTAGTACGTAAATAATGTAAACATGCAATTTGCAATAAAAAAAACATACATAATCATGTATTAAAATAATACTACATTATTATTTTGGGTTATTTTATGCAATGGGTTGAAATATTGTGTTATTTTTCAAAACAAACAAATTAGATGCATCTAAATATATACAAATAAAAATTGATTAATTAAATAAAATATTTAAAAAACAAAAACTAATAAAATGGGTTAATAAAAAACATAATTTGCATTTGTGCTCTTGGATCTTGAGACTTAGTTGTAAAGGGTTAAATGTTACATTTTACCTCCTTTATTTTAATTTAGTTAAGGAGGTTTTTTAAATTGACAACAAACACAGTATACCATATAAAATGAACGTACACTAATAATATAGTACAATAATAATACCAGTCAAAGGTTTCAACACAACTTTTTCATTAAATGTTTTTATACACTGTAGATTAATCTTAAATAAATGAAAACACGTAAACCTGATTAATGGAGAAGATGATTTAGAATGAGCGGGAGCTTCACAACGTGAAGGAAAAGCAGCAACTATTGTTCAGCACCTTCAGGAACTCCTTCAAGACGCTGAGAAAACTATTCTTCAGGTGATTCTCCCTCATGAAGACACTGAGATTAAAATACCAAGAGTGTGCAGATCTGGCTTTAAAGATATATGTGATCTAAAGTATAAAACAGATTCTGGTTTGTTTAACAATTTTGTTTATTAAATAATTCTGCATGTGTTCCTGCATAGCTTTAATATTGTCTTTAATATTAAATTTACAATGTAAAAATTCATATAAAGATAGAAAACGCTATAATAAGAGAAGTGTCCACACATTTGAATGCAACTGTATAATACAATAAATAAAAATGCTATGCTAGTGCTAAGAGGATATGCATAGTTACATAAATATCTTAAAATACATCATATGTTGCATAAAATGTTCCTACTCTTTTTCAAAGGCAGCAAAAACGGTATTTTGCGTTTACATTTATGTATTTGTGTATATGCTATGCTAAGTATAAAATGTATTATATAAGCATTGTCATTTATCAAAAGATAAATGAAAAGATAACCACTGCACCATTACCTTCTATTATAAAATTAATAGAGCAACCCTTATTATTAAAGTGATCAGGTAGAAAATAAGAGTTGTTGCTTAACAGGAAAAGATCTGAGGAATATTCTTTTTTAATACTTTTTAAATAAAGTAATTACATAAGTAAAAATATGAAAATAATCTTAAAATGGAAATGCAATAAACATACTAAAGAAATAAATCAATAATACATGTAAATTACAATTGAATGGGAATTAATCTATCTGTTGACATGCAAAAAATATGGGATAGCAGTATTTTAGTTTATCATAAAGGCAATGTGAATTTTGAAAGTTGGAAAGAGGCCTTATATATATATATATATATATATATATATATATATATATATATATATATATATATATATATATATATATATATATTACATATTTAAATAAAATAAAATGGTTTACTAAATAATTCCATATGTTTTTCTTCATAGAGTTGATGACTTTAGTATTAATCTACAATGCAGGACATTTTAAAATAAATAATGAAAAAAGAAACACTGAATTTAAAATGTGTCACAACCTTTGACTGACAGTGTATAATAAATAACCTGTATCATATATATTTTTATTGTAATGAGGCGTTAAACTGCTCGTTATTAACAGTGGTGGAGGTAGAGAGATGGAGTAGGGTGTAGAGTAGAGAGTGATTTGATTGCAGAAGAGCAGCAGCAGTGCTGGAGCTGCAGGGCGGGGCTCAGTGACGCTCCCTCACTCAGCGCAGCCTCCGCAGTCTCTCCACCACACACACAGAGAGAGAGAGAGAGAGAGAGAGAGAGAGAGAGAGAGAGAGAGAGAGAGACTGTAGTCAGTACTCTCTATCATCACTCAGCAGCAGCAGCATCATGGCACCCATCGGATTAAAGGCGGTGGTCGGCGAAAGTAAGTGCACCCTTATTAACCTCACATCCCTAATTCAGTTACATATACTGCGCTATAACCCGCTATAACAGTGTATAATAGCGTTGCTTTTATCATCCGAGCTACTAGAGCATTCGGCAAGGTGTGGAGGGGCCCAGTGTGTTTGCGTGTGTGTGTTCATGCGTGTGTGTTTGTGCGTGTGTGTGTTTGTGCGTGTGTGTGTGTGCCCTCTGCGCATTTACTGCTGCTGGCGTTGTAGCCTATGTAATTGTGTGTGTGTGTGTGTTTGTGTGTGTGTGTGTGCGCGCGCGTCTCGGATAAATAGTTCCATAGCTTTATATCTCTCTGTATATATCCTTACATCCCTGTATATAAAACTATATCTGTTCTGCAGTGTAGTCAAATCCAGGCAGGGCGTCTTCTGTAGCTACTAATCACAGCCTGTATCTAAAGCTCGCGAGCATCATCACTGCAGCTGCTCGTGTATCAGGAGGGGAGGAGATCAGCAGAAACGCCCTGATTGTACAGTAGATGGATGTTAGGATGGTTATGTAATATATTATATTTTAATAAGCCTGATTTAAGCGATAAATGTGGTTATAATCGCATTATGAAGGGAGAGGAAGAGCTGTGCAGCTAATAACGGCTGGGATGGGGTTAGAATGGAAGGGCGCAGCAGAACAGACGCGTCTGAGCCCTGCTGCTGGAGAGCAGCACTGCAGCGCTGAGGCTCCGCATACAGAGCAGATCAGCCCCCGGCTCTCACTCTGCTTCCTCATGGCTGCTTTTAATGGCGGACTGCTGCATCCTCTCTGAACGGTGGTGGATAGAAGTGGGAGCATAAAATGCGCAGCTCCCTGCTGCACGAGCCTGTGTGTGTGTGTGTGTGTGTGTGGGAGAGAGAGAAAGAGTGATTGCAGCTTCCGTTTCTCCATATTTGTCTAGAAGCAGCACATTACACATGTAGCTACTGATTTCTACAGAGAGGCAGTTAGGAAGCAACACTGGAGATCTAAGAGCACTGGTAGATCTAGCTAATGTAGAATGAGTGTAGTGTAGTGTGTGTGTGTGTGTGTGTGTGTGTGTGTGATCAGCATTCACAAGATGGCCTGATACAGAGATGCTGGCTATGCTTGGCTCACAGCCCCCCTTAGGGACCACAGGTCTTGTACGTGTTTGATATCAGCTCTGTTTAAGTCTTTAGGTCAACAGATCACCAGCTACTGGTATCTCTTGTATGAAATGCAGATGAAACTCTGGCTGACATGCTGCTAGAGCTGAGGGATCTGAGGGGAATACAACACAACCCCCTTCCAGTAGCACAAAGCAATAAAAATCAAAAGCATCCACCCTTATAAAACTGCCATCCCTTTTTGTAGCACCCTCCTTTGGATGAATGCAGTGTTAATACAGAGATAATATGTCTGTTATCCTCATTTTGTGGAGACAATGCACTAAAGACATAATATGAAATTATTGTCAGACCTTCACTCTTTACAGTAAAATTGCTTAGTTATTATCAGTATTACAGTATGAGAATCACAGGGCGTATCACTTTACGATATTGTCATGATATGTTTCCCACAATAACAATGATATCAGGATACTTGATGTATCACATGACAATTCTCTGATATTTTATTAAATTGGTGTCCTCCTCAGAAGGACTAAATACTCCTCTAATTTGATTCTATACATTTATATAGTGCCATTGCGGAGTAATGAAGCAGTAATATTAGTAATTCACATTAGTCTTAGAGTCTTAGGGAGTTTTAATAGAAGATATTCGATAATATATTGCAAAAGATATTGCAATATTTGGTCCCACTCCTTCTCCTAGTATTATTCAGTCTAGGCCATCGTCTCACATCAAAAGACCAAATTTTTACAAAGATGATTTCCCTGTGGTTAAAAATGTAAAATAAAGAGATAATGTGCACTGATTCTATGTTTTATTTTTCTTACAATTCGGCTTTAGGATCACATTATACAGATTGGTGGTTAATGCACTAAATGGTCTGTATACTACACATTTTCTAGGTCCATTCATGTTTGTGTTGATATATATGGAATCACAGACGTGTCGTTATTGACTAGCAATTATCCAATTTCTCTCTCCCTTAAACTTAAAATGATTCATTTATGTATGCAATTGGGGCTGTATTGTTACTGTTATCGCAATATGAATTTTCACAGTAAAAACATAAAAAGAGCTCAAATAACATAGTGAAGAGTAGCTAACTAAATTGCATTGACCACGTGCAGCAGCAGAGAGAGCTCTTCACACTAAAGAGTGTGCTCACGTGACGTAACTAGATTGGAGGCAGAGTGAGGTACATTAAGGTAGTGTGAGGTAGAGGTCAACAGTGAACACACTCATTAGCCTACTTCTTAGCCTGGGAAAAATGAGTGAGATTATTACGGGTGAGATTATACTCCTGTAGGCTAAATAGGAAGAACTATACTCCTGTAAGCTGAATTGGTAGAACTATACTCCTGTAAACTAAATGGGTAGGACTATTCTCCAATAAGCTAAATGGGTAAGACTATACTCCTGTAGGCTGAATGGGTGGGAATATACTCCTGTAGGCTTAATGGTTGGGAATATACTCCTGTAGGTTGAATGGGAAGGACTATACTCCTGTAGGCTAAATGAGTAGGATTATACTCCTGTAAACTGAATGAGTAGAACTATACTCCTGTAGGCTGAATGAGTAGAACTATACTCCTGTAGGCTGAATGGGTAGAACTATACTCCTGTAGGCTGAATGGGTAGAACTATACTCCTGTAGGCTGAATGGGTAGAACTATACTCATGTAGGCTGAATGGGTAGAACTATACTCCTATAGGTTTAATGGTAGGACTATACTCCTGCAGGCTAAATGGATTATGACTATGCTCCTGCAGGCTAAATGGATTATGACTATACTCCTGTGGGCTAAATGGGTAGGACTATACTCCTGGAAGCTTAATGGGTATGACTATACTCCTGTAGACTGAATAGACAGGACTATACTCCTGCAAACTGAATAGGTAGGACTATACTCCTGTAAACTGAATGGGTATTCTTATACTCCTGTAGGCTTAAGGGTTGAGACTATACGTGTGTAATGTGAATGGGTAGGACTATATTCCTGTAGGCTGAAGAATGGTTGAGATTATACTCCTGTAGGCTAAATGGATGGAACTATACTCCTGTAGACTGAATGGGTGGGACTACACTCCTGTAGGCTGAATGAGTAGGATTATACTCATGTAGGCTAAATGGGTGGAAATATACTCCTGTAGGCTGAATGGAAAGGAATATACTCCTGTAGGTTGAATGGAAAGGACTATACTCCTGTAGGCCGAATGGGCGGGACTACACTCCTGTAGGCTGAATGAGTAGAACTATACTCCTGTAATCTGTATATAAATATATTGATTGTCTTAAAACAGGTTTGGACTATTTTAAATGATAAAAAAAATCATTAGTATATTTTCAACCAATGAGAAATTACACATTTAAATGCCTGTGGTGTTTTTTTGAGAAAATGTATCACCCCTGAACCCCGTTCCCCTATTAATATCTGGACAAGGACATTTGAAGTACATTTGAAAATCAGCTTTAAAAAAAGGTCTGCAAAAACATATTAACATGATTGATCACTGAGGCTAAAAGCTGTTGATCAGCCAGGATGTGTTTAATATCTGATGTGTGCTTTTGTAGTTAAGAAATATAAGGTGCTGGTTTACTGTTGCAAACAAACAATAAACTAAAGCCCTCTATTTTACATGAGGAGGTGGGGGAATGTAATTTTTTTTTTTTACTTTTTTTACGCACTGCACACTCCTGTGCCAGTAAATATTCAACTGCCATTTACCTTTTGTAAAACATGCCATAAAAATAACATCAGGTTATATATCTCACATTAACCCACCTGTGGATAAGTATTCCATCATAAAATACTCCTAAAAAAGCAAAACCCAGAAATGATTAGTGTCAGACTCACAGAATTTCAGAACCAATATTCTTTACCGCAGGTTTACTCTATACATTTGATTAGCATCAACACAGGGTGATGAAGCAGTAATACATTGAATGAATGAATTTGGTGGCAGTGTAAATTTAGTGTTTGTTAGCAATGTAGACCTACCACTGTAAACTGAAGAAACACAGTCATCAGATACAGTCATCTCCTGGCTGAAATTGATTTTATCTTATTAAATAATTTTAATTTAATTACTTTTACTGTTAAAGAGAACAACTCAGAGCTTCAGTACACACATATAAAGATGCATTTACTTTAGGATGGATTGGACTAAATGGTAAAACATCACAATGAGCAGACCTCTATTTGCCCTGAGTAAACGTGTGTGAGGATATCAGGACGGATATGTGTATTGTGTTGTAATCAGTATAGTTTGTGAGGTTGTGTAATTCAGTTTAGTGCAAGAGAAAGAAAAGACAGCCGTGTTCTATAGATGCTGGATGTTGAATGAAGTGCATTCCTGTTCCACTGTATTAGTGATGCGCTGAGGAAGGGTTTGGTGTTTTTGTAGAACATGCTGGGCCTTTTCTCCTCTGCACGCAGCACACACACGCCCAGCAGTGGAGTGTGTGTATGGATGGGGGATGGGATGGCTCATGTTCATCTCTCTGCCTTCTGTACTGCTGTAAGAGCGTGGCTGGGTCATGGAGACAATTAGAGGATGGCAATAGAGAAAGGCATCATGTCCTTCTGTATGATAGGAGTTCAGCAAGCACTGGACATGGTTTAATAGCAGTGGGCTGATGAGGATCTTATATGTGCAGTGCCATTATGCAGAAATTACCTTCAGTCAATGACAAAAGTGACATTGTGATTTGAATTTACTTCACTATTAAATTAAAGTCTTTATCAAGCATAAATTATGTATAATTTATATCTTGACTGCAGAGTGTATGCAGCAAAATAAAGGGTCCAGTTAACCCATTTACAGGACTTGACAGGAGCTGACCCTAACCCATCCCATACAGTATGTCAGGATATAGGCCTATATGAGCCACGCTTGCATTGCCAATTCTTACTGCCTAAATTAAGCATTAGTTGAGTTTTTACACTGGTCTCATGTCAGTCTGAACTAGTATAAGACATTGGTTTGTGTTGGGAATTAAACAATAGGAGATGTTTTAGTAACATTTTTAATGGATTTTTTATGTGAAGCTTTGGCTAATCTGTTATTTGTGTTCAATTATCACTTATAATGCTGAATTAGTAATTTTACCATGTTGATTTACCACAGGTAAATTTACTCTGAAAGTGTTTGTAGATTTACAATTTCCATACCTACAAGCATATCAAGGTCAAATGCTAAAAACATCACATTATTCAAACACAAAATTTTATTAATGATTTTATTATGTAAATACAGCTGCATGACATTGTAAAAAAGTTTCATTGCAATATTTTGTTAACACAACATTTTGGTAAATTAATGATTCAACATTTTTTGTATCATTGCACAAAACTGCATGTCCTTCAATGTGACAATTGCATGTATGTACATTGTGATGATGATGCTGAAATGATATATTGTGCATCTCTAATCTACAGTGAGTAAAATATGTACAGTTATTCTACTCTAATTATCTAAATACCATATAATAAATGTGTCTTTCTGTGTAGTATATACTTTTCCAAAAGAACATGATATTGCAGTCTGTAGTCATCACCCTGGCTTCAGGCACAGAACACAGACACCATTCTGTCACTGCACACACCACCCCGCAGATCTGAACACTGGAACTGTGCTTAATCAGGGTTGAAATGTATAAATGTAGGACTGGATGAAGCTGCAGAGTGAGCTGGTTTTGGAAGTGTGTTTTTGCTGTTGTCTCACTCCAGACTGGATGTGCTGTGAGGGTAGAAAGGATGTAGTGCAGCTCGCAGCATGAAAGACTAGTTGTAAAAGCAGCTGTAGAACTGGGCCAAACCTGGATCTCTGTGAATGACTCACAGTGTTGTCCTAAAGGGCTTTTATTGTCATTAGTGCTGCTCTTGAATGAATCTCTCTCATCTCCCTTTATCTACCTCTCCCTGCGTTTATCTATTTTTTATGTAGTCTCTTATCAATGACAGCTGGGTAACTGACTACACAGTGAATTCAGCTTAGGATCAACAGAGCGAATGATTAGATGGTTAGTACTGTAGATTGATTCACAGAGCTAAAGGTGATGTTACACAGCCATATGTCATGCCATTACCATTACCTGTTACAAAGTGAGTAACCTTCTACACTTTAAATTCTCATAATTAATAAAGGTGGGAACAAATATCAATATCCCAATATATTGCATTGTTTTTATTTGCAATACATTACCCAACATACATACAGGTGCTCTATATATTTTTCTCTTCAGTAACACAGATGACGTGAAGTATCCTGGAGAATTATGTTGTGATATATTTTGAGTATCACAGAATCACAGTATCGTGATAATATTGTATCATGAGATGCCATGCCATACACAATTAAAATTACACATCAGTTAATGATTTTATTGATTAATGTGCTCATCTTTATCAGCATTTATTTCATGCAATTAAATTTATTTATATAGCACAAAGCAGATTTACAGAAATCTGTAGCAGGACCGCGAATCAGTTAAACCTACAACACAGAACATAGAACCTCCAGTAGCTGGAGGAGGAAGAGACACTGGGAAGAACCAAGAATCAGACAAAAAATGTATTATATATATTATATCCACATATATGTAATATATTTAGGTGAATAGCCATAACTACAATGAAATCATTTAGAAAATTCCTAGTTGGAGTTCATATAGGGTGAGCAACTATTTCAAGGCAGGTGGCATAAACTGGACGGTGACAGCTGACCTGTGGTGGGTGATGGAGAAGCCCAACTTCCAGAAACTTCCACTGGTATCAGGCCGGACAGGTGGGCAGTCAATAACTTGGAAGGAGGTAGAAAGATATAATTATTTCTGACTATATTTCTGAAAAACTGACAGTATGCAACTTTATCAGTCTGTGGCTAATGACTGAATATAACAGTCTAACTAAAGGTAGAGAGCCAGAGGGTAACATAGACACGGAGGCACCCTGAAACACCGACATCCGTCCGAGTGACCGTGTGCAGTGGGCAGGATAACAGCACCAGCATCTCAGTTTATCACAATTCCCTTTGATATGCATCTATCTAAAGGGAAATATTAACTATCCAAAGTTAAAATAAAAAAGTGAGTTTGTTCCCTTTTATTTAGGATACAGAGACTTTTATAACTGCATTGCATTCTGAGTGAGAAAGTGTGGGCAGCAAGGCATCAAGGCTGCTTTTATTGTGTTTCAGACACAGCCACGTCATTCCATTTTACCTCAGATATCAGATGATTGTGATGGGAATGACATCGCTCCTGAGCTTACTGAATTTTAGTACAACTGGTTTTATTAATATTTTCTTTGCATTGTCCCAGGTTATCATTGTAAGCAATACCAGTTGATAATTATGCATTATTTTAGACCCCACAATCACTGCTGCTTCTGTTGGGCTTCAGATTGGTGCTGAAATAAAATGGCTCTGTATTGGGAATGCAAAGCTTTTGGCAGTGATTCCAGTTTCTCCATTATCAGACTTCCTCCATACAATATACCCGAAAGATGCAGCAACATACGCTGTGATAAATATAACTAATAATGAGCAGAAACATGCCTGCCAGGCTCTGAGCTGCACAGTATAGCCAGCAAAGAAAGGAAGGGGATGCAGAAGATGAAGAAATGGAAAGGAGATGAAGATGATGAGGGGAGGAATGTGATGTAAGGGGAAAGAGGAGCAGTTGGAATTAGGGACAAGAAAAAAGAGAAAGGCAAAGGCAGCTTAATAGAACAGTAACAGAGAAAAGCAGGAGAGCATGAATCAGTCTGCCAGAGATACACCGATATGGGAATTCTGTTAGTATACTTGTATATATCTGCCGATGCCAATATACATATTTATAACTTATAGTGAGAGTACACACACTTCAGGGCTGTTGAATACTCATTTGTTATCATTACAAGACTCAAGGATCATTATTATTTAAATAAGCCCAGTCTGTCAGTAGTTCCACATGCATGATGAGAAGCATCTACAGAATATTTTATTTGTGAAAAAGCTGGGTCACCAATTACACCATTTTCACTGTGGAAAAATGCCAACTCCTCTAGCTGCTCTTCAGAAACAATTTTTTTGCTGAGAACATTTCAGAACTAAACACATGCGAGAACTTGCGAAGCCATGCAGAAAAATATGCTGGTTGGACACATGGTTCTCTCTTTATGCAATCTCACTGGCTGTAGGTAATCACTGCTTATGATTCACAGTCGCAGACTGGTGTATATATTACAGTTTTTACAGTTTTTTTTAGACTACATTCACAAAACCTCTGACTACAAAACTATTGCCTCAAAACTGACCCAGAGTCAAGCAAAATGGAAAACACTACTGAACAGTCATTACACACAAAAGAGAAAAAAAGAAAACACAACAATCAGATCATAAAGCTTTAGGAAATAATCTTTACTGTTTACAAAATGCATTTTCAAAAGAAAAAATCCTGTTTAGCACTTGTAGTACACACACACACACACACACATATATATATATATATATATATATATATATATATATATATATATATATATATATATATGTATATAATTCTACAAAAAGAACAATTCTACAAAAAGAAAATGCAGTTACAAAAATATACATGCAGCAGTAGTCCTACAAGTATATTGGACAGTGAATGTAATAAAACACCTTTGTATTGAGTCATAATGCAAACATGTACGTAATGAAAAAAGAAATTCCCTGTTTTCCTCTCTTAATCATCAGACTATAGTGGACACAGTGAATCTGCTTAGGTTGGGCTGAACTCGATGTCCTGCTTCCCTTATTGTCAAACTGTGGACAAGAACATAGTCTACAACAGTTGCCTGTATTTCATCTGAAATAATTGTTTTTTGTCTCATGCCTGGTGCAAACTACCTTTTAGTACTCATCACAGTAATCTGAACTGAATCAGAATCACAAATATGTTGTTTTTTTTGTCAAGATTGTCAAGATTCTACTTATTAACCATCTGCCTATAAAAAAAGCTGTTTTTCGCCTTTACTTGTGTAATAGTAAAGGGAAAAAATATTGCGTGAGTATGAATAATTTACTGAGTCTTCTTTTTTTAACAGTTCGTGGACACAGTTTTGGCTTTTTATATATTGTAGTTTTAAATTTTTGTTATAGAAATGAATCAAAACAAAGTGTCATATTTTACAGACTATAGGGTGCACCGTAATTTAAGGTGCACTATCAACAAACGTCTATTTTCTGGTCTATTTTCTTACATTACGCGCAGTGGATTATAAGGCACATTTAAAGCAACAATAGTAAAAAACAAGTGTGTTACCATGCTTCATTTCTAATGGGGAAGCTGGGGAAAGCACCTAAGTAAACAAAAAAAAAAAAACATTTTCTTAAATGAGCAATGGATGTGAATCTACACAGATTTCTCTCTTAAAAAACGTTTGTTTGGATGAGTAAAGCGCTTCCATTTATTTACAGTAAGTTTAGATTTATCAGCAGCAACATTAGCTGCGGTTAGCAGCAGTGCTAGCCGCATTTAGCAGTGCTTAGCGCTAGTAGTAGCGCTTAGCACTAACCGCCAGATATCGCTACACTGAAGAACCTGTGTATTCTGGTAACTCAGGGCGCTATCAGCTAGCAGTTCGTTCCACGTAGCTTGTTTTAACACTGTAAACACAGACTATAGTCCAATATACTCACCTCCGAATGGCGAAAGAGCAAGAGCTTAGCGTTGCGGTTAGCGGCTAGTGCTAATACTGTTCCAGCCTCGGTACTGGAGAAATAATCTGAAACTCCTGTATAACTCTGTACTTCAGCAGAGTGGCTTTACTGCTCCTTACAATCTGAGTGATATAATTCATACATAAGGTACACTGGATTATAAGATACACTAATCATTTTGGGGAAAATTTAAGGATTTTTAGTGCACTTTATAGTGCGAAAAATAGGGTACATAAAATCTGAGTAACAAAATTATCAAAATTATTACGGTGTTTGTGAGATATTTACACAGTATTACAAAACAAAAAAAAATAACTGATATTTTGATATGCAGATATTTTCTGCATGGATGAAATGCACATGATTTTTCAGAAATTTTAATAATTTTTCTAGAAACATTCTGAAAATACATACCAGTATAATATCACGGTGTTATTTTAACGTTATGGAAATGATAAAAGTAACATTCCCAAAACTAAACAATAAAACACTGATAAAAGTGATGTTGCAGCAATGTTACCAGAACGCTGTAAGAACAGTTAACTGTAATGTTTATAAAAGGTTCTACTAACCAAAAATTGTTCTGAATTATTTTACTTATATCTCTGCATTAATGACAGCGATAAAGAAATAGTGAATTTCAGTACTCTTTCCAGACGCTGCCCTGCCTGATGAGATCGTAAAACTCCCTCTACAGCAGCCATTACCAACACACAGAGCTGCAGCAGGCTTCACTGAGCCCCTGTTATTTATCTGACAGCGCTGCTATAAAACAGTGCACTGTTAAATTTACTGTTTCAGTTGGTCCTGATGCTGGAGCAGACTGAGCTGTGATTGGGCTGAGCTGGGACAATGTTGTCTACAGTATAATGATGGGGAGATACAAGTGTGCTTCTATATCCCTGCTGTCTTTCTGGGGAATACATTACCCAGAATTCCTGTCCTGCACACAGGGTTTATTGCCAGGCTATGAAAATGAGCCCCAGCTCAGAGCTCAGGGACCCATAAATCAGACCTGCAGATACAAGATGCAGTTGCTGCCGGGGTGACTCGTCCACAGAGAGAGAGAGAGGGGGGAGCAAGGAGGGGAGGGGAGAGAGAGAGAGGAGGAAAGAATGAAAGGGAGAGAACCAGAGATGCAGAGCACAAGAGATGCAGAAATGTATAGATAGGGATGAAAGGGAAAGAGATATGGAGAAAGAAAGAGAGATGGAGAGTGAGACATAAATGAAGAGTGAGACAAAGAAAGAGAGAGAGAGAGATGTCTGTGTGTTCAGGCCTGTGTGTTCTGAATATGTCAAAGCAGCAGCTGACTGCAGAACCGAAGTTCAACACCCGTATCCGATTCTCAAACCACTTACAGTCCAAAAGCTCTACAAGTCTAACTCTCCTCATATAAAATGCAGTAGAACACAAAAACAAGGCCTCAGGCTGAATTATTCACAGCACTGTAAAATGTACGTGTTACGTAACAGATGTAGGAAGCAGGAAGTGAACGATTATTCTGAAAAAGAGCCATAAACAGAATTCCAATATATGTTTAAACAGAAGACTAAAACTAAAACCTAAGCTACACATTTATTAGGGCATTTTAATCTCGTATTTAATATACCTCATATTCTTTTACTTCGCAGATCTATGTTTTCAACTGGATCAATCCGATGCCTTATCGGGATCGCAGTCGATATTGACGTACCACTTACCAATCCAGATTCCTTTTCCCAGCTCACTCTAGTTCAACATCTATACCATAAACCCACAACAGCAGCAACCTTAAATATCTAGCTGCTGCTTTAACTAAAAAGTTGTTTGGTTTTGGAAAATTGGAAATATTTTAGTGTAGAAATGCAGAAGAGTAATACAGTTAGGCTATGTTCACATTACCAGGCTGAAGTCTGATTTTTCTTGTGTGAACGTGCCAAATCCGATTTTTTCAAATAAGACTTTTATATGTGGTCCTAAATCAGATACGTATTCAAGCCATGGACATGCAATATGAATGTGAAATTGGAATTCATGTGTCTTTTGGCTTTAACGCTGCAGCCTTTTTTCACCTCCTCGACCTGAGCATGAACTTCAGACCAGCTGTTTGCTGTTTCTCCACTCCAGCAAAAGATGCTTCACATATGAGCTGCTAACAAACGCATCCATTTCCCTTTACAAAGCTACGAGTTGACTCTCATATATGATTTTTTTTTTTTCTTTGGTCAAGAAGGCAACATTTTTACACGTATCAATGTGCTCATGTGAGGCGTTTCAGGGACAGTTTTGTTCACATTACACACGGATACAGGTCAATTTCATTTGTGAATTTCATTAAGTGCAAATTCCAAATCCAATCTGAGCAAAACATTGCATGTAAAAAATGTGGCTTGTAATGTGAACGTAGCCTTAATTGTAATATGAGTAAAGCAGGTGTGAAAAGTAGCCCATTTTATTTTATGCTTTGATGGCTAATTGCTGTTGGAATATGTTTAAATTCAGTGTATTTCTGCTTTTCTAATACAGTTCTGTGCTGTACCTCACGTTAGATGTCACTTTAGACACAACACCAACAATAATAGTGATAATATCAAAAACTAATAATGTTAAAAAAGGTAAAATGAAAAAAACTCATGTATCGGTATCAACAGTTGTGTATTATAATCGTATTGGAATTGAAAAAACGTAGATCTGCTCTATCCAATCCTCGAAGTACCAGATGCGCATGTGTAAAGCACGCCTCCACTGGACCCTAGTGTCCTCTGGAGTGAAAAACTATAAAAATGCATCTATCACATTGCAATAAAATATTGTCATATTGCACACCTCTACTTTCTACCTTTTAGAACTGAATAAACTGCTGTGACTGCTTGACTGCTTGACTGCACCCCTACACCATCCTAACACTTACGATTCACTACGTTTCGCTCTCTCAATTGTTATCTAATTTCAAGTCCAGTTGAATCATGCGACTATTCTCAGAGCAACTCTGGCATGTCCGAATGCACTTTGACCCGAATGTGTAGCAAGAGCATCGTAGCATCACAGCATCACGCTTTCCTCAGCATCACTGTCCTCCTTTCCATCAGAGACGCTGTGTTTCCATTGGCTTGTTCAGCTCAGGGAGCGAGGGATGAGGCTGTTGCGTAATGACTCAGCATGCTGGATCCTTACACTGAGAGGACAGCAGAAACCCAGCTCACTCTCAGTGTGTGTGTGTGTGTGTGTGTGAGTGTGCGAGTGTATTTGTTCTCTGTCCTTGGACTGTGTAATAAAGGGGGAGGGGCTGAGCATGGTCTCTCGCTCCTCTCTGCTCCTGAAGGACAGTCATATGCAGCCACAACAAGGACACCAGCATCTCCCCCAGCCTCCACCTGCAGCCTCACAGAGGACACATCTCAAACCAATTACCCCCAGTAATTCCTCCTCCTACACACCACACAGCAGCTGACGGGGGTGATTTATTTGGCTCATGCTGTGCATTATATGGTGTGTATTTATAGGCAGGGCCAGCTCAATTATAGAGATGCCGTCTCAGGTTAAAAAACAGCAAAGGAATTCAGGAGGGTTAAATGATCGAAATGAGAAAAAGCTTTAACGGAAACTGCAGAGAATTTATTATAGCTGCAAAATTTATTTCAGTCTAGTGTTGCATTAATATTTCTCTCCAAGATCTTGCATTGATAATGGCAGAGTCTGACCACTGCACACAGTCTTACCAAAGATTCTCAGTGGGGTTAAGGTCTGGACTATAAATATAAATATATTATATATATATAGGTTGCACAAAATTAAAAATAAAACAATGAAAAAAACAGGAAACTCCAACACAAACCCACCCTGCAGAGCTGTACACACCAAAAGAAGATCAAACAATATTTAAAGGATTCACATGCCATGCAGAGGAACAAATCAAGCCTATCACAACATACCGGCATCAAATCAAACCTAAAAAAACATAATCATATATAACTAAAACAAAACACTTTCAAAAAGAAAGAAAGAAGAAAAAAAACGGTAGGACAACCCTCCACGTTTGTCACCACTGGCTCAACACCGTGACAAATAAATGAAGGACACACAGTGTTTAAATAGCAAAACATGGATTTAATGAAAAAAGATGGAAAAAGGAAAGAGAACATGTCCAGACCAGAGATTGTAAAAAAAGATGGACGCCGTGTAGCTGTTCCCATTCATTCAATGAAAATGAAGCCAAAATCTTCCTCCATGTTGGCGATCCTGAAACCCGAGTCTGCGCAGTAGAGACAAGAGGAGGGAGAAAGACTGTGGAGAGACAGCCTACTCATTTAAATAACCCCACCCCATACAGTCATTTGTCCCACCCCGGCTAGGTGTAACCCAGCCCTTTTACAATAACCACACCTTTTTGAATAGAGATGAATAACGGTTTAAAAAGCGAATTATGTGGGGATATAAACATTTGGCAATATAAGCAGAGGTTACACTAGCTGTTGCATTTAAATAAAGGAGGTAAAATTACAGTATATTAGAAAAAAACGTGAAAAAAGTTGTCTGTTTTCCAGACATTGTAGAAACAAATGGATGCCAACGGAAATTGTTATGGTAGCACATCCAATATCTGTGTCATTCAGGAATTAGAAGGCACTCAAAAAAGTAAAAAAATCGTGAAACCGTGAGTTCAACAAAAAAAAGTCTTTATATAAGAAAAATGCAAATCCAAAATCCTCTTCACACAGTTTCCTTCCGATAACTTCCAAACATGGTAAGCACGGTCAAAAAACTGTGAATCTGTGCTCTCAAAACCTTCACTCACTCAGCTAGTGCTCTTCAAGCTCAAGAGCATCTTTTTTGCACACTATCAAAATAAGAGTCCCAGAGTATTTTTTTTAGTTAAACTGATGTTAAGTTTACTTACATGAAATAAAACAAATCTAAAGATCAACAAAAACAACTAAAGCATAATGCCAAACATAACTAAACCAAGCATGCCCAAAAACTGAGCTACTTGCAGCAAACCAATGAACAAAAGTAAGGGCTGGCAAAGCACATCCACACAAGTGTAAATAGTCTACTGATGAGGTCTGTAGCCCCACCCACTAACACCAGGGGAATGGCACAGGCATGTCACTATATGTATATTTTGATATACTCACCCATCTAAAATTTAATTTGCAAAAACACATAAAGGTATGTTTTGCAAATGAACTCTTTATGTATATATGTCAGTTACTTAGTATGCTTGGGATTCGTCAACTCTTCACTCTTCAGAGCTGTACAGGACTAGGATAGTAATGTTAGCTGAGGAAAATTAGCCTTGCATCTTTTTTTTTACCACAAGATTATTTTTCTTAAAGAGATTAATGGTAGATTAAACAGACAGGATATAAAAAGGTCAAACTTAACAGAAGCAGCAATGTGTACGCGTATGTATGTGTGTGTGGAAGAGATGAAAGTGAAGAGTATCCATATTGGGGGAATTTGGGAATTAAGGAATAATGTTGGAAAGGAGGATGAGGATGATGAGGTGGTGTGAGGATCATACAACATCCTGACTGTTATAAAGCTCTGGTTGCTGAATGCAATCAAATCCTTAAATCATATCTACTACAATTTAGAGCAATGCTTAGGACGGTAGACACAGTTACTCCAAGAAAATGAAAAGCTTTGCATAATAGCCATGTCCTATTTCTAAAATGCACTGGTTCACATCATATATACTCATAATCATATTAGATCTATACATGAACCATTTAACTGAATTAAAATTATACATATTCTCATATAGAAACATCACAAATCCATAGACCAGAAAAAGCCATCGCTGACAAACCACACTGCATGTTTTACCAAATCAAATCAGATTATATGAAGAAAGCAGTGGAGAGTTATCTTCCACAGTGGGATGCTCAGCCCCCTGTCTCTTTAAGAGGAGAGGAAGATGAAGTGAAAGTGGGTCATGATATGTGCGCTGAGAGCCTCGGGGGAGCCATGGACAGCAGAGGGTTAAATCTACATCCTTGCGTGAGATGCGCAGGGGGGGGTGGGCTGAGAGGTCATACAGTCTACTGCACTCAGATCACCCAGCATTCACTGCATACTAATGCAGCCAACCTGCAGCTGATGCAAAGACTGATCTGTATGCAGGATGTACGCAGATACAGTCATGTGGAAAACATTAGCACACCCCATGGATACATTTCTCTTTTTAACGAATGCAATTAATAAGGAAACTTTAACACACTAATTTACTAATTAATTTGCTAATTTAATATAAAAGATGTTACCAAGTTTATAAAGCCTGGTGACATATGAGCAGTTTTATTTAGCATTTTTATTTACTTATGTTTAGAAATTTTTTGGTTATGCTGACAATTTTTTACATGATTTTCATCCAGATCACAGAATATAGATGTGATTTTAAGTAAATGATACCACAAATCTAAATATAACTCCATTTTTCAAAAGTTACATTAATTCTTTTACTTTTCATTTATAAATTAATTGTGATAAATTGTAGAATATTGTTTATATTGCTTTATTGATGACATCAATTTTTTTCATTGATACCAATAATAAGAACATGTGCAAATTTAATCTTCATTTGAACAGTATTGCAGTATTGTGAGATTGAGGTTATATAACTAAACACATAAAACTAACAAAAATGTTTTTAATTATGTGCAAATTATGTGTAAAATAAAATTTATATTTTTGTTGTGTTTATCTTCAATTATCACACTCAATCAGTTTGATAATTCCTCAAAAATTGGGTGTTTTTCAGTTGAAAGTAAAGAAAGAGCTGTACAGGACTAAGATAGTAACGTTATCTGAGATAACTGAGCCTTAACATTGTTTCTTAACCACAAGACTGACTTAATTTCTCTGTATAAATTCCGATCACATGTGATCTACTGTGATTTAATGTGGTTTTCATATGGGCAAGATGTGCTTTGGACAAATTTTTCATTTTCAGTGTCTTGTCCTGATTAGACGTGCAATAATTACAGCATCTACAATATTATATTATATAACTTATCACAGAATGTATTAGCTTTACCTCCATAATTATATTGCTTAATGTTATTAGGAGAGCCTATTAACAAGGGTAAGTTTATATAAAAGTGCTTTGTTTAAATTATTGTTTATTGGATTTGTTGGTATGTTCTTCACAAAACGTAAAGGTCAGCTGACGCCTTGAATCAGCCAGCACATTATTGTGAGGCTTGAAGGATTTAAAGGCTGAGTGATTGTGTGTGTGTGTGTGTGTGTGTGTGTGTGAGAGAAAGAGAGAGAGACAGAGAGAGCGAGGGGGGGGGGGGATTTCGAATTGACAATTGGCAATATTTGGTTGTTCTGCAATATATAGAAAATATATACATACATTTTCACCAAATTTCACATTCTACATCATATTTAAAATCCACTCTGTGATTGTCCAAGGACTTTCATCTATTAATAAATAGGTCAAATAAATGGTGTTAGTAGATATAATTGTTATCTGGCGTGTGATTTTTTTTATTTGTATCAAGCAGCAAAACATGTGTAGACCATTTACATTGTTGAGGAATAGGCCTGTCACGACAACTGATTTTTTAAATGGACAATATATTGTTACAGAAGTACAGTCAATAAACTGTGTGAATGTAATTTTAAGATACATGTATGCCTTTAATGTAACTACATATAAATAATACAATAGAATAATAAGGCAATTACACTATAAAACATATTCAGACATTGGTATTCAAATAAATAAAGATTTAAAACCGTTGTCTTAATGACTCATTACTGACATTAATGGGTTAACCTTACTGAGCAGACCATTAGGAACAAAACATTACATGTCGTGCAATGTGACCATCGTGTATGTGTACACTGATATATCGATGCTGAACGATATATATGGAGCAGTCCTAGTGTATGTGTGTGTGTGTGTGTGTGTGTGTGTGTATGTGTGTGAGAGAGAAAGTTGTAGTGAAAGACAGAGTAAAAGACAGCTGGTTGTTTATTGTTAAGCAGACTGCAGTCCACCCCTGTGGAAACATCTGCACCCTCTCCTCCCACCTCACTGCTCATACCCAGCTGATCGAGCTCAGCTTTCAACAGAGAACTAATGCATCAAGAGTTTATATCAGGTCTTTCTAGCATAAACATATCACAAATAATTCATTATTAAAAGTGCATTATCTGGTCTGTCTGTTAAAATCAGGTTAATGTAGATATCTGCAGTGTAAGTATACATAAATTCTGAAGGTCACAGGAAGCTACAGTACCCTCTCTCCAGTCCTATCACAGTGTAGCTTTATTACAGTACCCTCTCTCCAGTCCTATCACAGTGCGCTTTATTACAGTACCCTCTCTCCAGTCCTATCACAGTGCGCTTTATTACAGTACCCTCTCTCCAGTCCTATCACAGTGCGCTTTATTATTACAGTACCCTCTCTCCAGTCCTATCACAGTGCTCTTTATTACAGTACCCTCTCTCCAGTCCTATCACAGTGCTCTTTATTACAGTACCCTCTCTCCAGTCCTATCACAGTGTAGCTTTATTATTACAGTACCCTCTCTCCAGTCCTATCACAGTGTAGCTTTATTATTACAGTACCCTCTCTTCAGTCCTATCACAGTGCGCTTTATTATTACAGTACCCTCTCTCCAGTCCTATCACAGTGCTCTTTATTACAGTACCCTCTCTCCAGTCCTATCACAGTGTAGCTTTATTATTACAATACTCTCTCTCCAGTCCTATCACAGTCCGCTTTATTACATTACCCTCTCTCCAGTCCTATCTCAGTGTTCTTTATTACAGTACCCTCTCTCCAGTCCTATCACAGTGTAGCTTTATTACAGTACCCTCTCTCCAGTCCTATCACAGTGCTCTTTATTACAGTACCCTCTCTCCAGTCCTATCACAGTGTAGCTTTATTATTACAGTACCCTCTCTCCAGTCCTATCACAGTGCGCTTTATTACAGTACCCTCTCTCCAGTCCTATCACAGTGCGCTTTATTACAGTACCCTCTCTCCAGTCCTATCACAGTCCGCTTTATTACAGTACCCTCTCTCCAGTCCTATCACAGTGTAGCTTTATTACAGTACCCTCTCTCCAGTCCTATCACAGTGTAGCTTTATTACAGTACTCTCTCTCCAGTCCTTTCACAGTGCACTTTATTAGGCATTGAGTATTATTATGCTGATGAAAAGAAAAATAACGCGATCAGTGGAAGTGTCACAATACAAAATGAACCAAACACGTAACCTCACACAGCACCGGGAGAAGATAGCATCCAAACCAGCAGTTGAAGTGATCGTATTAGTGTCGCTTCAAGTTAACCCCAGACCCTTGATTTCAGGAGGACCGGAGATCAGTACTTTGGACCACTCCTGGCTCCAAAACAGCTTTGACACCTTACAGAATGTACCAAACTCATGGAGCGAGTGCTCTCAACTCCAGAATCTGACCGCTTCCTGGTCATCAGATGGCGTGCACTGTAAATGCACAGTCTGCTGTTGTGCAGGTTTCTCTGTTTATACAGTAATAAGCTTTTTTGTGGTGTTGCCCAGTCAGAGGAAGGACAAACCTTCAGCTGTTCCCTCTGTCTGTGCTCACTGTGCTGACCCCCAACGACCCCCCATCCTCACTCCTCTCTCAGTGGGGAGCGGGTGTTTGACTTCGAGGCGCTCTGTTATTTCCTCACTTTATATGTCTATTAACAGATCAGAGGAAAAAAAGAGCTAAATGAGCTGCTGGTCTGGAAAGTGAAATAAAGACACAATCTTATAAAAGTGGCAGTAAGGATCCAAGAAATCTCACTGTTATACTTTAAAGAGAAGGAAAAAAACGTCTGTATTTGTTTTTTTATTTAAATAAAAATTTGAAATACATTTAAATATTTTGTCACATTTATCACATTAAGGAGCATTTCATTGTACAATCAGCATAAAAATTTACATGATATACAATGTCATAAAGTAAAATTAGTGTTCTTTTATATAGTATAGTAATAAGGAATGGATAACTGCAAGGTAATTGTCATTGCCAGAGGTTCATCCTGCATACTGATTTTGGAGACTTTAATCACAAACAGTAACTGAGGCAACAGGCCAATTTACTTGCTGTGAGATCAGCCTCTCAAATTACTCACCTGAGCTAATCTCTATTTTACGGTACAAAAGAAATTTGCTCAGGAAGTAGAGGCACTGTTGAGCTTCCTTGATTATTATGCTGGTGTTGAGGGATCAGGTGAGGTTCGTTGCAATGCGAACACCAAGGGATCTCCACTGCAGATCCATTGCAGATGTTCAGCGGGTGGTGGTTACCTGGTGCTCTCCCGAAGTGAACAACTATGTCTTTGGTTTTATCGACATTTAAAGATAGGTTGTTGGTTCTTCACCAGTGTGTGCTAGCCACTGCACCTCCTCTCTGTATGCTGGCTTGTAAAGCCGCCATGAATCAGCAGAGTGAACAGCAGCATTATGTTGGTGCTGAAGGGGTTGTTTCTAATCCAGGACCTAGTTGCAGAGAGAGGAGTTTAGGCACAGCAAGGTCAGGTTTCAGTAAGAAAGTAAGTTGATGAACAGCATTCGAACATATCAGTCTTTGTTGTCTAGGTGAGCGGGAGCCACTTGGAGTTTGGTTGAGATGGCATCATCTGTTGAACTGTTTGAAGGATACACAAACTGCATTGGGTCCAGTAAGAAGGGGAGCTTGTTTTTGATATGGCTTATGACCAGCCTCTCAAAGCACTTCATGATGATGATGGATGATAAGTTCAATGGATAGTAGTTATTGAGGACACTGGGGACTTCTTTGGCCCAGGAACGATGGTGGTTGGCACAACAGCAGTGCTCAGAGATGTGTTGAAAATGTTTGTGAGAACATCTGCAAGCTGTTCTGCACAACTTTTGACCACATTTTGCCAGTTGTTTGTCATATCCGGCATTATTATGTTAATTTTCCTCTTCGACCTCAACCAGGCTTCACTGAGTAATATCTGCAAAATAACTGACCTATACTGGAGGAGTCTATCAACAGCTTTTCACTTTAGAATAGTTTGGAGACAGATGAGAGATCAGTGTCTGTTTGAAACCCGTTAAAGTTGGGGCTGCACAGTTTATTGTTTCAGCATTAAATTCTTAATATGTGCATGTGTAATAGTCAAATCACTGGGTGTGCAGTGTCACTCAAAGTGCATTGTTAATATTTTGTGACATGTTGTATTAATTCCTTCTGAAGCAGTATATACCTTGAATAATTTATTGAAGTTTTCCTGTACATAACGATCTGTCACGATGTTTGTAGTGGAGTGTGTACACAAGGGGATTTTGTAGCACTTTCACCGTGTTTTCAAACCAACTCAATGTGATAAAGCTCAGTGATAAACACTGCAGTAGGTGTAGTAACAGCTTTATTCTGGTCTGATTCTGCAGTAAATGGCTGATTAAATGCTGCAGTAAGAAGTTGGGTTTTATTTGGTTGCTGGTTTGATCTCTGACATTAGGCTGCTGCTGCTATTAACGTGTAGCCATGCTGGATGTACTGCCATGGTACATATTTTTTTTGTGCTGCAGTGGAACAATTTTATTTTTCCAAGGCCAACTCACAGTATGATATTATCATTATATGTTGCCCACGATAACAGTGATATCATGGTACTGTGATTCTGTAATACTTGATATATCGCAATACAAATCTCTATGATACTTCACAACTGTGTTACTATAGAGAAAAAATATATTGATATTAAAAAAACAAGACACTTTCACCAGCCATCCGCCATCATAATTAAATACTTTTGTAAATGGCCACCAACAGTGACAACAATAAAAAAAACAACTCTTGTTATAGAATAAAAGTCTTCAGAAAAGAAATAAAATCTTCTTCTTTGTAATTATTTATAGTATTTTCAACCTACTTCAAAAACACCACAAGTTAAAGATCAAATATGACATCATAACAATAATGAATACTGTGTTAAGTAAAATGCACTCAAAATGTTATTAACATTAATTAAACTGAATATCTACAGTTTTGCAAATATTGTAAGGTCATTTAAGTATGTATATAGGGTTCGGTAACACACTAACTATAGTGAAATATAATTCAGAAATGTAATGAAAAAACATTTTTACTAGATAATTCTTTCAAATAATGTATTCTGAAAAAAAGCTATATGGCAGTTATTAACAGCTCCTGTATTTATTCTCCAATACACTCTGCAATAGATGGGGCCACCAATGATTCATTGGGGACCACCATGAGAAAAGCAAAGGGAGAGAGAGAGAGAGAGAAAAAATTGCTGAAAGGTCATTTTGCATGTTTTAAAGGCTATAAATTACTGCAATTTTTATATATATACTTCTGAGGCTGGCCTGATCCTGGCATAGAGCCTGAGTGGAGTGAGCTGAGGCTGAGATTACAGAGAATCACAGGCCGTGAGAAAGAGATGGAGTGGAGGACACTGCAGGAGGGGACTGAAACAGCATTGATAATGATTGATCTTAAGAATTTACAAACAACTTAACTTTAAGAACACCAGCCGTAACTTAAAAAATAACTATTTCTTGCTCGTTTCTCAAAAACCTTCTTGGTCATCCAAGTACTGAAAAAGTTAAGTAGTTTTTTATTGCCTCCAAGCACCACCAGAAAAAATAGATACATATTTAAATAACTGATTTGGTTGATGTGTGTGAAAGCAGTTCTTAGGGAGTTATAAGTGATCAAGAATACTCTTCTGTTATAAATGAGTTTAAGCAATATGTAAATTTTGGGAAATATTTGTAATTAAAATATTTTTTATAAGTAAGAAGTTACGAATACTTAGCATTACAAATGTTTTAGGAAAAGCACCCCTGTTCAGTGTGGAGCCCAGAGCCTGTAGCCTGATACAGATTTAATTTACCCTAGGAAAATGCAGTGAAAACCCCTTTTCCACAGAATTTGATGGATGCTCGTTTTAACCAGAGTTAAAAAAGCTCTGCAATCTTTACTGAGATGGGTGTGAAAAAATGACTGTCTGTTAAAATTGACTGACATGGCACATTTGGATGGAACCATTTGGATGGAGGATGGCCGATAATAATTAATTTACCCCACTGCCCTAGGTAAAATAAATCTGAGATAAGCCCTAGTTAGTAGATGTGTTATTTGGGAAAAATTGGGTCAATATCTTTAAAGATGAAATCACATAGCAGTTTTTGAAATCTGGTAGCAGAACAGAAAATAATACAAAACATACAACATATAACATAGAACACAAAACCCGCAGTGAGCGACAGTGGCAAGGAATTAACTCTGGGAGGAGCCAAGCATCAAATACGGGGGATCCATATTCTCTGAGCAGACTACTAATAAATGAAGGGGCACGAACACAGATAGCAAGTATATATTGGATTAACGTTGGCTTAATGTTATTGTTTATATTGGCATGACATTGGCTAAACACATTGGTCCATTGTCATTTTGCCCTGATGTTGGGTGCCAACCAATGTTTGACATTGGGCCTATGTTGGCCTGACTTTGGATACCAACCAATGTTTGAAGTTAGGACTACCTTGACCTGATTTGGGTGCCAACCAATGTTTGCCGTTGGGACTACATTGGCCTGACGTTGGGTGTTAATCAATGTTTGGCGTTGGGACTACATTGGCCTGACATTGGGTGTTAATCAATGTTTGGCGTTGGGACTACATTGGCCTGACGTTGGGTGTTAACCAATGTTTGGAAAAAATATACACATAATCTTTATTTTAATAATAACAACTCTTACCCTGATATTGGTGACTGATATGTGTGTAATAATGCGTATTTTGGTTGGAATCCTAGGTTGCGTAATGTGTATCCTAGGTTGGAACTAGCTGTGGTATAATATGCAGCATTATCAGGGTGTGGCTAATGACTCCAGCAGATCTGAATTTAACAGCCTAACTAAAAAGAGAGGGCCAGAAGGTAATATAGACATGGAGGCAGCCAGAAATCCTGGCATTTACCCATTGTCCTAATACAGCAGAATACAGCACATCAGCCCAACACATGATTAAAGCACAGATATCAGGTGACAGGCATGTTGAAAAACAGCACTGCAGAGTTTATTTTTATGGTGTTTAGTGTAGTGTGGCATTTACTCAACCAGGGAATTAAACTGTAGTCTGCCACAGGGAATTAGCAATGTTGTTCCCCTCTCTGCAACACCAACCCCTAGAGTTTAGAGCTTTGCTTTAATAAACACACCTGATTCAACAGATCAGCCATTTAGCAAAGCCTTCATTTGAAATTGAAAGCTTGTCAGAATTCTTTGAATAGGTAATATGTAAATATATGTAAAAAGAAGAAAACTGAAGTGTTATACTTTACCCTGTCATGCCCTGTTCTGTCTCCATGTTTTTACTATTCTCTCTGTTCATTTGTAGCTCTGTCCCCTTATTACCTTTTTTCAGGCGTTTCCTGTTTCCTGTCCTCTTACTTATATATAGCCCTGTTTTTTAATGTTAGTTTGTCAATTTATCGTCAGTGAGGTTTCGTGTTTCCTGTTATCATTTTTCTTCATGTACTCAGTGTTTCTCTGTTTCTTCAGCTTTTGGTTTGTTAGTTTGTTTATTTGTGTTAATTTTAATAAATACTTGCATTTGCGTTCACTCTCCATGTCTCCTTCCTGCTCCACCCTGACACACCCATGTCTGAATAGGTTGTAAGGTGTTATCTTGTCAGTGTGGCTGAATACTGGCCAATGTACTCATGGCAACATGAGATGAATTATGGGAATTGGAGTAAGGTCTTCAGATGGATGAGATGTTCCATTTTTGAAGTTGAAGTGCAGGAATTTGAAGTTCCTCAATCCACAGTGTTATGTGTGTCGTGAAAATACACCATAGAATGCTAATGTTACCACCCACAGTATACAGCACAGCTGGTTGTAATGATCATGGCCAGCAGCACCTGGGTGAACTAGAGCCAACCAGCACAGACTCAGCCAGACTGGGAGTCAGGGCTAGAGTGTGACCCCAGCTTAAAGCATTTTTTTTAGATATAAAGATCTCTATATTCTTTCATTCCTTACACATGATCGTTTTAAACATTAGTCTGTTCAGGTGCTGAAAGCTCTTTCTCTTCTCCAGCATATCAGGAATGTAATGGTCATGTTAGTAATGGGTGCAGTTCATATGCACTCACTCCTTATTTGATTAGCCAGATAATTGGCTAATCATCTTCTTTCACATAACCGATAAAAAAACGACACAAGTAAACACTGACTCTCTGCTCAGCCTGCTAATCTTCAGCATTCACCAGAAACTGCAATGCATATCAGCATCAATAATCCGCTGCAGCAGCCCGAGCGAGCAGGGCGAGCCAGCGTAAGGCTTAACTCCTACTGCAGTGCTCCAAATGTCAAACTGCAAACAGAGCCGGAGATTATTTATTGTAACACTGCGGACAGATGGCTAGCGCAGCGATCAGGCTAATAGTGGCCCCAGCATGCAAGCAGCACCGCCTCACAGTTCAATCCCCCAATGATGGGATTACTTACAGAGCAAATCAGAGAAACTGAAAGAGAGAGAGAGCATTGGGAGAAAAGCAATAATTCAGATTAAAAATATAACCAGCCTACTTAGTTACTGGCAACAGATATTGAAATGAAAGACAGTAAATGTAAGACATGATCACTGTTCTTAGCCTTGTATTTTAAAGTAAATATAATGTATATATTTGTAATTTTTATGCATTTCCATTAATCAGATCCTTATTAAAAATCACACACTGTAAAAAAAAACAAATATATATAAAATCTACTTAATAAATTTGAGCAAAATTTTTGTGCTCATAATTTTGAATAAATCACATAATTTGAGCAGCTAAGACACTAAGTGAAATGAATTATAGGGCCCTTTTTTAATGATATATAGCACACTGCTCAATTACGTATTGCGCAGCTGGATTTAGGGCGTGTTGGTGTGTCTTTGGTATTGTGAGGGTGCAAAAAATACACATTGCACCAAAGGCATAAACTAATTCTCTTAATTTATCATGGGTGTATTTTGGGTGTAACATGAAATAAACCAATCAGTGTGCCAGTTGCCATCCCCTTTAAGCGCCAGGTGTGCTCTGACTTTGCCGTGTTTTTGACTGTCTCAGCAGAGGACACTAACTCAGTACTTTCATACACCCCAAACAGACAAATTAACATAAGTAGTGTCATAATTGTAAATACTGCAGTATACTGTTTTTACACTGTATTTATAATATATGTGCATACATTTATTATATTATTTTTGAGGGGATTTTATATGTTATAAACTAATATCTACATACACCAGAGGATGTACATGTGATAATTATATATCCTCACAAGAAGTCTTTGTATAGGGATATATATATCATAGTGGAAGGTACTGATATTTCATTCTGAGGAATCCAGTAAATCTGGTGCATCAGCAGTCTGAGCTGCTTCAGCAAAAATAAACCACCTCTATTTAACCCAGATTAAATTTTCATAGATCCAGTCTTGTCGTATGACCTTGGAGAGCAGGGAGCAGGCGCTCAGTGCTATCTGAGGATCAGCGTGTAGAGACAGACTGATGGAGATACTGTCGCGTGTATGTGTAATGTGCTCTCGCGTGGCCTTGCCGTTGGATGCTGGAGATGGTGCTGTCGTGTTTTCTGCCCTTCAGCCCTCTGATCTGATTCTCTCCTGTTTTCCAGACTGCAGTGCTGGCATATACACACACACACACACACACACTTATGTTTTACTGCTCTGTTTTTTTTTCGCCTAAAGCGATGGCACCGTCTGCGTGAATGATTTGCCTTTTTTTGGCAACACTGGGCCACTATGGCTTTATGCTTCATTTGCAACTTGCTGCTGAGAGTAGATGCATTCTCTGCCACTGAACTAAACTCATCCTGTTAAAGACACACAAAAAAGCAGTCTGCATTGTGATAGAACATTATTAAGCTTAGTGTACTGAATAGGATTACAGCCCCTTCATTTTACGCTCACTCACACGCATGTACAGGCTCCACAATAACGCCAGGACCAGTGAGCACAGTCAGATCCAGCAGATCAGTGTAAGATGGCTAACTGCCCTAGCTAACAGAAAATGTTTAAAGAACATTTAGCAACATTTTGAAAAAAAAAAGAAGTTTCCAGGAAGGTTATCCTGTAATTTTACAGGAAAAATTTAGATTCAGGAATTCAGAAAACGTAATAATGGTTTGCATTACAACGTTATTAGAATGGTTTTTACCTAACATTCCCAGCTACACGAATAATAACATTATGCAAACCTTATGTTAGAGCTGGGCGATTAATCGATTTTATCGATTAATTTGAATTTACAGTTAAGGACAATGTGTTTTAATGAAAATCGATTTTTAATTTTCACCGCCGACGCTCCCCTGAGCTTAGCCCCGCCCCTCTCTCCAGCGTGCAGCCCCACCCCTCTCTCCCGCGCGCAGCCCCGCCCCTCTCTTCCTCCCGCTTATATAAATATAAAAGTGTCTTCAGTGTGAAACAAAAAAAAACTCACTGAATTTAACTCACACTCTGAGTCAGTCACTCACCTCATTCACCTTGTAGCCTGTCCCTCACCTCCTCCACAGTGTCTCCCTCTTTGTAAAAAGCTATTCGACAATTTGTCTATAATAGGTTTGAAAATAAAGAAAACTTAAGAAGGCTAAAAAAAATAAAAAATAATAAAAAACTGCTCTTATAATAACATTTAACAACATGGCAGAAACTGATTTATGTAATTTACGTAAAAATAAAGTTATTTTGAGACGTGACTGCCTATTTAAAAAGCAACAGAAGTTGTTCATTTGTTGAAGTTTATTTGTATAATTTCTAACATATTTAGAGTGTTTTTACTCACTTTTTTCTCTCTCACAATGTTAATCCTTTACAGCTTCAAAAACACGTATTATGCAAATTAGGTGATGACGTCATTTAGCGACTTCTCGCGACTGGAGATTTTAGAAGGGAAAAAAATTTATTTAAATCGAAAATCAGATTAAAAAAAAAAAAATCAAAGATTTTTTTTTTGGGCCATATCGCCCAGCTCTACATTATGTTACAAGTAACATTCCCTAAACTAAAACTTCAAACATTGACCCAAGTGATGTTGCACTGGTTTTAGCAGAACGTTAAAGAAATGTTTAATAAAACGTTGACAGATTAAACATTCTAAGAATGTTTTGAGAATTGTAAAATTCAGAAAACATTCTACTAACCGAGCATAGTTAGCTGGGGTGCTGTAAAACAGAAAAAGCACCAGGGGATTGTGTGGGAACTTCTTTTTTTGTTGTAGATCTCAAGTCTGGTCTTAGTCTTAAGACTGCTCTTAGAACCAAAATGTCTAGTTCTTGATACATGATTTTTGCCAGGTTTTCCACACAAAAAGTGTTTTTCTTGGATTGTGTCAAAAACTTTTGCTCTGAAGCCAATCAGTGATCACTCGACACTCCCTCATTCGTATAGTGTGAGCTGATGAAATAACGCTCGCCAAGCAAATATCCAGAGCAGCGACTACCTACAGCCAATGGGATCTCATAGAGAGAGAGAGAAAGAGAGAGAGAGATAGAGAGAACTGTGTGTTGAATAAGCGTATCTTCTGCATTAGCGGAAAAAAAAATGGATTTCATGAAATATCGTATTGATTTCCATTATGATACATTATTAATATGTGGTGTAAAATATGGATATGTTTATTGAAACATAGGTGCTCTAAACTTGCTCTAAATTAAACTAGCTTAAGTTACTGCTTCATTACTCCATGTGGTGGTGCTAATCAAATTAATAGTGTAAACCTGTGGTGAAGAATGTTGTTTGTATAATTCTGTGAAATTTACAGCAAAAAATACATAATTTTTGGCATTTGATTTTTTTAGTAATATTTCCTTCAGTATATATTGAGACTCACAGTATTATGTCTTGGAATTTCCAACCACACTAGCAGGTATTACTCCCAGAAAATGCCACTGTATGATCTTGTGAGCTTATCTTCCTTAAGAGCTCCATATACAGTACTGTGAAAAATTCCCCTCTTACAGATTCTTTTGTTTGTGCTTTTTTATGATATTTACTTTTTTTCAGATTATCAAACATCAAACAAACTTTAATATCTGACAAAGATAACCTAAGTAAATACAAAAAAAAAAAACATTTGTACACAAAAGAGCTGTATGAGATCTTTTAGCTACTTCATTTTGTCACGAGATTGATGACAGGAAAATGAATGCAATTAGTGTGTGTGTGTGTGTGTGTGTCTTTCCACCCCAGTATTAATGTCACTCATTCCACACAGAACTAATCTGCTTCCTGCCACCAGCGGAGCATTAGGATCTGAATGAGTCTCGCGTCTCAAGTCATGCTGACCTGTGCGTGATCATCATTAGAAAAGCAGACGGACATTAAAACACTTTTTTTCTTGATTTACAGAGATCATGAATGATGTGATCAAGAAGGTGAAGAAGAAGGGAGAATGGAAGGTGAGTCTCAGACATTTAGCATGAAATAATGGTAAATAACACATTCAAAATCAACATTAAAACTACAGGAAACTGTATGAATGAATGAGTCTCCAGTAGGGCTGGACCATAATTTCATATCAATATTTATCGCAGTATAAAATATTTTAGTAATTTTAAACACATTTTTAATATATCTATATCACTCAGAACCTGCCCGAGGTTCTGAAACTGGGGACTACATGCTGATGTTCTGACAATTCATAATTTATAAAAAAAATATATACTACAAAATAAAGATTAAATTTTTATTTTGTATAAATATATAAGTATGTAAAAATATAAAAAATCTATAAACATTTATTTATTATTTTAGTAGTAACTTACCAAGTCCTTGATTTTGTATGAAACAAAATGCAACAAAAATAAAGTACTAGAACAAAAAATATACAATATACTGCTTTTAAGAATATTGCTATATATTTTCATAATACTGTGTATGATATGATATGGCACACCTGTATTACTGAGCATTACGTAGATTTGGATTGAACACAGAAAGAATATTCAGTTTGTTACAGCAGTCAATAAAAAAACACATCTATCTCTTTTAAAACAGTACATTCAGTTACAATACATTCAGTTATATACTTGAATTTACCTAGAAAACTAAAGCTATCGGCTTGGTTCTTGTCTGTAAAATACAGACCTATAAAAAAGAACTCTGTAATTGGTATTTACATTATACTGAGTCCTTTAAAGTTCAGGGAGGTTCTTCACACTCACCCATCTCATTTACAGTAATGACTTTCCCTAAAATATAAGTAAAACATCATTGATTCTTCTATTTTCTTTTATTTAAACAATGCAGGTCAGTGTCAACCTTGGTCAGAACTTATTTGAATAAAGAAAATAATAAGTGGCGAAGGTAAAAAGTATTGAATTGTTTGCCACAACAGATTAAAGAAGATAAGATAATAAGATTTATTAATTCTAAAGCAGGGAAATTTGCTAATATGTTACAGCAGGGCAGAGGACAGAACAGAAGTGTCAGGACATATACAAACAATATAAAAAAATCTATATGCACAAACAAATACAAGAAAATATGGAAAATATAGAAATACTAAGAAAGTTACATTTAGAAGTTTAGTATAAGAATAGTGGATGCATGGTAAGCAGGGACTAGTGATATTGCACATTTACTATATAGCACTATATTCGCTCACCCATCCGGATCATTGAACTTCAATCACTTGACATTCCAATCTCTTTCATGGCCACGTGTTTATCTATTCATGCAGACTCTGCTTCTACAAAAATTAGTGAAAAATGGGTCGCTCTCAGGAGCTCAGTGAATTTCAGAGTGTTATCGTGATAGGATGCCATTTGTGCAACAAGTCCAGTCGTGATATTTTCTCGCTACTAAAATTTCCACAGTCAACTGTCAGGGATATTAGATATCACATAGATATATACATACTTCCAAACTTTATGTGGTTTTAGATTAGCTCAAGAATAGTAGAGGCTAGAGAGCTTCATGGAATAGGTTTTCATGACCAACCAGGTCCATTATTTTGATTATAAATTATTTATTAATTAATTAATTAATTAGTAATGATTTTATTATTATTATTTTGATTAAGGTGTGGGGTTTTTAAGGAGTTGCTTAACCCTTGTGTGGTGTTCGGGTCTGTGGGACCCGTTTTCATTTTTCATCAAATGATACTAAAAATATATATTTTTTCTAACTCAAACTCATTGGCATTGGCTCATTTTTTGTGAAAAACATATATCAAAACACATTTTCGATAAACACACACTGTACCCCCCCCCCCTACACATTTATATTACATACAGTATGTTTGGCTAGGGGTTAATAAACATTGCTTCATTTGTAAATTTGAAACTAAACACATTTTCTACTCATATCTTGAGTTTAATTCATTTTCTTTTACATTTTATAAAAAAAAACTAATAAAAAAAGTGTAGCACTTTTTGAAAGAAATGTAACATAAGAAAGGTAAAGGGCAAATATTAACCATGTGAGCTGTTTATATTGCTTGTAATTTAGGTGAAGCAAGCATGTGTAAAGAATTTTAATGTAAATTTGCTTAATTTTGCTGAATTAAATACAAGTAACAAAGTAAACAAGTAACAAAAATATGAACACCACACAAGGGTTAAGGCCTTTTAGTTCCAGTAAAATGAATTAATCCTTCATTTTTCATTTTAGAGAATTTGGACAGTTTCATGCTCCAAACTTTGCAGGAACAGTTTGGGGACGATCCCTTGTTTTCCAACATAAATGTGCACCAGTGCAAAAAGCAAGGTCCATAAAGACATGGGTGAGCAAGTTTGGTGTAGAAGAGTCGTGACCTCAACCTGATATAGCAGCTTTGGAATGAATTAGAGCGAGGACTGTGAGCCAGATTATCTTAACAAAGTCTGTCTGACCTCATAAATGCACAAATGCAAATTCTGGAAGAAAGGTCAACAATTCCCATAAACACACTCATAATTTAAAGCTGTTATAGCTGCTTAGAATGGGCCAACATCATATTAAACTCTATTAATTAAAAATAGGATGTCACTCATATTGTTCATATATGTTTTAACAATATAGTAAATAAAAAGCAAAATAAATAGTGATCAAGTAGTGATTTTGCACATATTGAATCGATCATAACTTTCTGCTCCTTCTGAAACTCTAGTGAGTAACTCCTGTCTGCTGTGTCTTCTCAGGCTCTGATTGTGGATCAGCTGAGCATGCGGATGCTTTCTTCTTGCTGCAAGATGACGGACATCATGACAGAGGGCATCACAAGTAGGTCACCCTGCTCTTTTTTTTACTGTATCTTTAGCTTATGCTGTGTTCCATTTTAATTTGAATTCCAGAATTTCCAAGTTTTATGAATAAAATTTCAGCTAAAATCCTCCCACACACTAATTTACTGAAGAAAGTCGGAAGAGCCGCACCAGGTTCAGAATCCAAGAGGACTGCCCAGCACATTCACAGTATTAAAGCAGTAGTATTATATAGTTTATTATTAGCACTTTCATCTATTAGCGTCTGCACAAGACATTGTTGTCTTGCACCTCGCCTACGGTCTATTTTCATGCCTTGCATCTGCATCATTTAAATAGCAACAGCGCTTGTGAATATATCTACGCCAACGGGCATAGTGGACTGAAAGTGAGGTGTATTCAGGTGAATTCCTGGCGTATTGCTATCTTGGCAGCAGATAACACAGGTTCGCCGCTGACTGATACATACATTTATTGCTATCTTGGCAACGCAATTGCACGCTGCATGTTCAAAGTGTGTACACCCCTGTCTCGTTACACACATACAAGAACACACAACAGTGCATAAACACATGTTTTACATCAACAATAAACAGAATACAAAAATAAAATAACATTGCTGTTCCCATAAAATGTTACGGCCAAAACACACCCTTGATCAATTAAGAGAATGCCTTTTGCGCATTTTGAATCATGCAAGGCATACTAATTTATGCAACACAGAAAAAGCTTCAAAGCTTTCAAATGCTATACATTTTTTTCTGTGGCTAAAATAATAATATCTCATCTTCTGGCTGGGTGGGCAAGATGCACATTTAGGTGCCATTAGCTACCCTGGTATCTGAACTGGTAACCTAGGACATTGCTAGGACATGGTAACCTGAAACAGAAAAAATGAAACATATTTTGGCTGGATTTGCCATAATGCCATAATGATATAATAAATAAGTGATGGTCAAACCGGTTGTGGTAATCTCCAACTGTTTTTGGAAATGTGTAGAAACTGTAAAAATGTATCTGAATGTTAACTTTAGATGTTAACTGGAATGCAATCCAATCAGGTGTGACATCTTTTTAATCTTCAACAGCTGACTTCTGATCTAAATGGGATGCAGCGTGTAACTCAGAATAGGAAAATAAATGTAACATTAATTCTTAAAGTCCAGTTTAGGTTCTTTTCCAGCCTTTTGCAGCAGTTTTAAATTATACAAAATGTTTAAGTGATTGACTCTACTAATATACATATAATTCCTTGTAGCCAAACATATTTTAATGTACATTTACAGTACCAGCCAAAGTTGGGTTACATCTTTAATTCAGTTTATTTTTTTCATTATTTTAAATGTTCTGCATTGTTAATTAATACTAAAGTCACCCAAACTATGAATAAAAAAAACATATGGAATTACATATGGAATATATTTTAGATTTTAGATTCTTCAAAGTAGCACCTCTTGCTTAGATGACAGCTATGCACATCTTTGCTTTTACCTTTTGACCAAGTAAAGAAAAAAATATGAAATGAAGGTCAGTCAAACCAAAACATTTAAAGAAGTTCAAAAGGATCCTCAAGTGCAGTCACAAAGACCAACAAAAACAGTATGATGAAACTAGCTCCTCCAGGAAGATCAAGGGTTACCTCTGTTACACAGGAGAAGTTCATTAAAGTTACAAGCCTTAAAAACCGCATGTTAACAGCTCCCTGATAAGAGCACCTAAAAGCTTCACAGAGTATTTTGGTTTGTTTAACACTTTTAAGTTACTACATGATTCCTTATGTGTTCCTTCACAGTCTGGTCGACTGGTACTGTACATATTATTTTTTAATGCTTATGTCTTTAAAAAAGAAACAAGTTTGTTTAATCATAAATATTTTTTTATTAATATACATTACTAATTTATACAAAAAATAAAAAATAAAATTTTGGCCAGGCAAATTTGGTATAAAAAAATTATTTAAAAAATGAAGGCTGTGCAAATCAAATTCTCCTCCACTGACAGGCACTGTTAAATGCAGGGCCTCATGCTGTATCTATTTCACTTTCTCTCTGGTTATTTCTCCCCCGCTTCAGTTGTCGAGGACATAAACAAGCGGAGAGAGCCACTTCCCACCCTGGAGGCCATTTACCTGATCACTCCCACTGAGAAGGTAGGAGCTTCTGGCAATTACAGCAGCACTGCAACACCTCGGGAAAAAAAAAACCTAAACGAACAATAAATACAGACACGCACACACACACACACACACACACACACAAACACATACATACACACACTCACTCTAACAGTGAGTCAGACTGATACAGCAAACACACAGCCAGGCTCCACAGCGCTTCGTCTCAGAGCTGTACGTCTTTTCACACTCGCTATCTTTAGTCACTCAGTCGGGAGGCTGCCTGTTCACACGGCTCGCGCTGACCATATGTCACACACTGAATGAAGCAGCACATCACCAAACACAGTATTGACTCAGCCTACACAAAACAACCTCCCATTCCCCATTAGCATCGCTGCTATGGTAACAAGAACATGTACGTACTTATGCATGTGCACACACACACATTTAAATATACATATACACTGTTAACCCACAGATAAAGTAAATAAATAAAATAAATGATTTTATGTAAAATTGAATAGTTCTAAACATTACTCGTCATGGGTTAGGTCAATATTTGCAGCCACATATACATTCAATTGGAGTCTGATATAAATCAACTTATATAAAAATTGGGTTCAGTCTGTAGTCATTGGTAGCTTCTCTTCCATTGCACACAAGATCTCCAAGTTTCTGACACTCACTGTCAGTGTGTAGTCATTCCCCTTGGCTACCTTAAGTAAACTTCATAGAATCATAGAAAATGATTAACTAAATGGCCTCAGTGTTTCAGGCCATCATTTTCTAAGCTGCTTCAGTAACTCTGTGTTGGCCGTATGCTATACTATTTACTCATTTTAGCATTTTCTTTCTCAATCTAACTCTCTAAATTCTAGTATTTCAAATCCTTACTTGAGTTCAATTAAATAAAAAAAATTACAATACAAATTACAACTTACAGTTTAGTAACATAACATTTTAAGTTTAATTAACCCTAAACTTTATGAATTTAAGTTTAATAAAAAAAAATAACTTAATTAAAATTTTCATACACATTACTTACAAATGTCAAAATTTTCCTTTAAATTATTTACGTAAATTCAAGTTAGTCACATGTATATACACTGTAAGATGAGCCTAATTAACTTAAATAATTTGAGGAAACCAAATCCCAGTTTACTGAAAATAAAAACGATAATCGAGTTAATCTTAGTTACTGCAGCTCAGAAAATGATGCTTGCTCTCACAGCCTACAACATAAAGGCCAGGAAGTTAATTATAATATATGATCATGTTTACCTAACGTAGCCTGGGGGGAATACACACTGACGGCAAGCGTCAGAAACAGATAGACACACGCAGTATACAAAAAAAATTGTGCCAGAAGCCAATGGAAAAGAAGCAGTCAATGGCAACAGACTAAACTCAGTTATTTCCATTTGAATGTATATGTGCCAGCAAATATTCTCTATAATTCTAATATACTGAATTTGAGTAATATTTGGAAATTTCCAATTTTTTTTTATTCAAACTAATTGCCGGTTAACAGTGTATGCAAGTCATACAATGTAATTTATAATAATAATAATTAAAAATAGTGTTACTTTTTAATTTATAAATGTATATAAAATGTATATAAAACTATTTTTGTGCCTTAAATATATTATTAAATGTTGTGCCTGGTAATGCGACCGGTTTGTAGAATGACACTATACAGTTCACTATACAGTATTCTTCCTGTCTGTTTGCAGTCTGTTCAGACTCTAGTCGGTGACTTCAAAGATCCCCATTCATCCAAATACAGAGCAGCTCACGTGTTCTTCACTGACTGTGAGTATCACACAATACAGCGGTACACCAGCATTATGCTACTGATAGAGATGGGCAATTAATTAATAACAACAACCAGTATATATTAACTACATAAAATCTCGTACTATTACCTTATTTCATTCTTTTTTTATTCTTCTCTTTCTAAATTGTATGTTGTTGTAAACATTGAGTGACCTGAAAATTACTGTACACAAATTACTGAACAGATTTAAATCAGTTTTGTTGAAGGGTTTAAATGGGACCTATTGTTTTATTGATTTAAAAAGTACATTTGCTGATTACAGTTTTTTGAGTTACTTTAGTTCTGTGTTTCTTAACCTTAGATTCATGACCACCAAGGTGGTCCTGACACCGGCATGAGGGTAATGTTACACTGTGTATGTGATCTGATCTATTGACGCTTGTCAGAGTGCAGTTTAAACATCCAAACAATGATAAGCAACAACGTATTACAATTGTCTGTACTGAACTTTTATTTTTAAAATTAACTTTTTTTAAATATATTTGACCAAAAATTAAACAAAATCCTGCTGCGCTCCCAGGTTTTCAGTATTGAGCAGGACTCATCTGACAAAATGAGTAATAAATAACTCTATTTTACTTTCACTAAATATGACAGTGTGATGTTGGTAAAATATATGTGTATATTTCTTTGTGTTGTACCATTGGTTTGATACCACAAGGTCACATTTTGAGAAATTTTTGATTACTTATTTCATCTGTTATTTCTCCCAGAGTCCCTAAAGTGCCACGTTGCACTGAAAATGTGGGAGCACTGCAGGATTGTGCCCTAATCCTGGTCAAATATAATCTTATTAAACTAAAAAATTGATAGTCAAATATAAAGGAGAGGTTGAGGTTTAGTTTGCTGTTTTCCATCATTTAAAAGTGAAACTGCTACTGCACTGATTAATGTTCGTTGTGATAAATGATGAGGAAGAGCAGGATATTAAATTTAAATCTAAATTTGTTACTGTCAAACGCAAAATTAAATTTATCTCAGACTCGTACTGCCTGTTAGTTATTTCTCTTCAATGCGTTTGGGCATTTCAATTTCAGTTTGGTTAACAATACAGACACATTTTGTGTCTAAATATGGTTGTTTTGAGTTGAGAATTAAATTAGTTGGTAAAAAAGCTGAAGCTAAAATATTTATAAGATGTTTATTCTCTGTTCTCTCTCCTCACTTTGTTTACTGTTTATTTCCAGCTACAGTTTTGAACTCCCTCTGTCATGGGGCAGACACACTTACTCTCAGATTCATGACCATGGAGGGTCTTGGTCTTGGATTTAAACTCCTAAGCTCTTATCCCTAGACATATGAAAGTAAAAATGTAATTTCTGTGTCCAAGAAAGAACTAAAATATTCTATAGGGTGGCCCCATGGTCTAACTGCTGCTCATCAAGTGTGGGGAGATCATCCCATCAGGGCTCATTGCTCTGTTGTGTTGTCAAAAGCCTCCCAGTCTGGTGACCATGTGATGGGGAGTTCCAATCTACAGAAAAATACAAATGACATAAAATAGTTAAGCAATTTCATCCACAGTTACTCTTTTCTGTTTCAATTCAATATGTGTTGCTTACCAAATAAAAAGGAAAAAGGAAAAAAGGTTTATCATGCATGCATATAAACTTCTAATAAGAAATTAAATAAAAATTAAATATAATAAATACACATACAAAATTCTCTTCTGCCAAGAATATTGTTATTATCACAATATAGAGTTTTTCTCAATTGTATCAATATTTTTTTATTTAATTATAGTATATGACACAATATGGAACACCTCTAATTTCTTTAGAATTGAATGGGAATTTAACAAGGGAAATGAATTTTCTACAGTCACTGGTTTCTGTATGACACAATATGAAAGTAGATGAAAAGGTTAGATTTCAGTAGACTGGCAAATTAAACATTAAACATTGTTGATTAAAGAGGTGTTGTTTGAACCCTGTGTTTGCAGCTTGCCCTGACCCTTTATTCAACGAGGTGGTGAAGAGTCGGGCTTCAAAGTGTATCAAGACCCTGAATGAGATCAACATCGCCTTCCTGCCATACGAGTCGCAGGTGAGAAACAATAAAGAGTACACAGAGATAATAGGTGGCGACTTAGACCAAGTCAAGCCAATAAACCGCATCATGGCTTTAGTTTGGACACTGTACTGTGTTGTTATTGTGGTAGGTGAATTATTCCATTCCATGTGCCATAAGCTGATGATGATGATGAAGTTACACTTATATTGCGCCTTTCTAGACAAATAAGGATGCTCTGTCACATTCTACACACAACCATTTAAATCTGTCACTCAATCAACACACACCAATGAGAAATGGCAGCCAATCGAACACAGCTTACTCTCAACCAGAATAACCGTCCACCTGAAGGACTGCAACAAGCACTAAAGGCATTTCTTTAACTAGGTTGGAGTGCCAATCCATATCTAGGTGTACAGTCTTACACACATTCACACGCAGCACAATTTAAAAGTATCCAATTAACCTGACATCCATGACTGTGGAGGCCGACACAGACATGATGAGAACATGGAAAGTCCACCCAAATAAGAAGCCAGTGTTAAACCAAGCCAGCATCTTATAAAGGTCCTTCTATAGAACCCTGTGGAACTCCATATTTCACAAGTTTACCATTAGGATTGATAGCTAAATAGTAGACCCATCCTCTCATGCTCCTGTTATTTCTCTCCTGTTATCTTAAGCTTTTGACCAGAAACAATAATCAACAATTTAAAGATTGCAAAAGCCAGCAAGGACCATACATTAATCCCAGTAGGTCGTACATAGAAGTAATTGCATTATTGACATTGGTTGATATGAAAATGACCTCAATCATTTTTGCAGACCTCAATTTTGCCCATTGTGTTCACTTGTGTGTTTGTTTGCATAGTAATGAATGTCAGCAGTATTTAATCAGTCACACTGATTACAATAAACCACATTTAAAAATACTTTTGATAGGTAGAATGAAAACAGAACAAATTAAAAACATACACACATATCTCCCACTGTCTTATCAAATAGTTAACTGATTTGAGAACAATGGACTAGTCCAGGCTCCAGAGACAAGATATCATCTTGCTTTTAGTGTCGCAATATATTGGAATAGACGGACAGAGATGTTATTAAGGAAGAGGTCCACTACTAAATAAAATAAAATGTTAAAAAAAAAATGTCAGCATTTCAGCAATGTACAATAGTCACATCACAGGACATGCAATATATGGCCATATGATTTATGCAACATGAAGAACACTGACAGAATCATCAAACTGATAAATAAGCATGTGAGTAACAAAGTATGTAAGTAAGTAAATGGATTTTAAGGATTGTATTTTGAGAAAAAAAACGAATTGGGCCATAGGGCCCTGGCAAGGTCACACAAGGCCACAACCTGCTTAATCAAAAATCATTTTTCGTTTTTTTTCATGACATACAGTATCTACCAAAGACAGACTATATTTAATTACACCAATCTTCAATACACAGAATGCATTGTTATAATATTGTGACAGGTTGAGTCATTGAAATTCTGAAAAATCTGCTTAAAAATAATTTTTAATATTGAAATATATATTGCAGAGCAAGTAAACACTGCAGTCTATTTATTTCCAGAGTCATTCAACCCTGTTGTGAACACACACCTGGCACTAGAAATGTCACTAAATTTGAGGCACAAAGAGAATCTAGTGAAGGACAAGGGTACCTCGGTATTAAGCAAAACAGTATGCAGTAGGAAGATGATCAAAGGAAGATGATTTTGGGAAGAGTGACGAATCAGATAGATCACCAGTACCTGACTCAGAGCTCATAGACGAATCTGGCTCTAGTCACGTATATCTCTATAGAGAGAGAATTCCAGAACAAGCCAGCTTGGCTTGGGTTGGGTGGGGGGTTTGGAAGTCCCACAATGCTTTGCTGCTGATGCTGTCTGTAATGATTAATTCAGTGGAGTCAGAGGAGCTGTGCAGCTTTGCTCCTGGCGTGATGCTGCAGCTTTACAACCTCACTTAAGCCCGCCTCCTCAGAGCCCAGCCATTGGCTACTGCGCCATCCGCACACACTGACCACCAATCAGGCGAGGTTATGAGGGGGAGTCGGTGTGTCAAGGGGAACCCATCTGCTGAACAGAAGGATGGTCACGTGAACGTGTGGAGATGGGGGGAAGGGGCTGGCGAAGGAGCAGTGCTGCAGAGAGATGGAGAGAGAAGGCCTGCGGGGGAGAGGATGGAGAGAAAGAGATGAGAAAAGAAAGAAAGAGAGATATAGATAGGGCAAGGTGGGAAGTGCAGGAAATATAAAAGCAAGACCAAACAAACTGGAGAATGTCAGTGTGGGGTTGCCATTACTTCACAGGCTGAGAGAGAGAGAGAGAAAGTAAAAAAGAGAAGGAGAGGGATAGAAAGAGCAATTCCGGTGTTCCATGGCAAATGCCAGTCGAGCTCTATGGTGCTGTGCAGTGAGGGCCCACTACAGGACACCCTCATGAAGCTGGTTCCTTTTTACACCAGTGGCCTGCTGGAGATAATGTTATAGGGCTCTGGCAGTAGGATCAGATACAGGTTCTGCTGAGGGGTTAAGAACCTTCTACTCTATAAACCCACAATTTGTTTTAACTCAAATAAATGAAGTTTGTTTTACATTACTCAACTATTATAAGTTCGGACATTAACATTTGTTAATTAACATAAATACATGTGTGGCCACATATACCTTCACTGAGATCTTTGAGTTAAAACAAGTTTAGTTTAGTTACCATTGGCAGCTTTTTTCTGTTGGCTTCTGGCACCATCTATTTGCATACTGGGTGTGTCCCCCATTTTCTGACACTCACGATCAGTGTCTATTGATTCCCCCCAGACTACCCTAGGTAAACTTGTAGATGATATATTATGATTATCTGCTTGGTCTCTGTGTTGTAGGCTGTAAGAACAAGCATCATTTTCTGCGCTGTGTCGGCTGTGCTCTCAATACTCTTCACTCTATAGCTAAATTATGTAAACAAATGATTTTAAGAAAAAGACTACTAATGTAAGCTTGTTTTGTCTCCTGCATCAGTAGCTTTGATGTCATTGTTTATTTAGATTATTTTAGTGCTGCCCCTTTAATTTAGATTTTTTGCCTATAAAAACAACTACAGTCTGCATGTGTTGAGTGAAAACAACTTAATGTAATCACTGCAATAAACTTAAACAAGTGAAATAGTTACTTTAATTTAAAGAGTTTAGTTTAGGTACACCACATTTTGAGTGTCAAGTACTTGTGGTTTGTCAGTTGAAATTAAATATGAATTAAAAAAATGAAGTTTTGAAAACTTAATTCATTTGAGGCAACAAATTACCTCAAAAAATGATTTGATTTATTAGGGTTTCTTAGGGTTTACAGTGTTGACCGCTTCTTTTTTCATGGGCTTTTTTTTGGCGTGTCCCCCATTTTCTGACGCTCACCAACAGTGTGCTGAGATTTTCCCTCAGACTACCTTAGGTAAATTAGATAATATAATATGATTAACTGACTGGCCTGTGTGTTGTAGGCTGTAAGAGCAAGGATCATTTTGTGGGCTGTTAACTCTGTGTTGGCTGTGTGCTCTTCATATTCTCTATTTATTTTTTTATTTTCAAATCTATATGTTGCTTAAATCAAATAAAAAATAAGCCCAAATACAAATCTATTTCATTCACCTGAATTTAAAGTAGAATAAATGTACAAAGCAATTTATATAACAAAAACAGCAGTCGAATTAAGTTAGTTTTCAGGTAAACATTACTTAAAAAATTGAGACACTGAATTACCTCAAATGATCTCAAAGTAAATTCAACATATCAAGGCTTACAGTGTATGGCCTTGCCCCGCTCTCCCAAGTAACTGTCTATCTCCTGGAATCTCTGGTTGGTCATCCTGCTGGAGTTGGACTACCTGTGCAGGTTCTGTAGGGTCTAGGTACCGCACCATGGTGCTAATAGTGACTACGACCCTAGCCAACTGCAAAACTAGTGAAAATCTGACAAAAAAGACAAGAAGGAAAAAAAACATCAATATTCTTCACCTTTTAAACCATTCCTGTTTTGGGGGATTGTACTGATGTTGCTCCTCAAGTGCACTGTTAATGTCATTAACACTGAAGCACCTTTAACTGATTAACACCCACCTGCTACTTAACTGACCAGATCATTTTCCCAGAAGTTAAACTGAGTTGATGATAGAAAAATGTTTATTGTCTTAATATTAGCGGTACACTTTTATTTGTCTACATCCCTTTGCAGCAGCCTTTTTGTGGATTGGATGTGGTGCTAAGGCAGAAGAGTGAGCAGAACAGGGTATTTTTCTTACAGGAGAGGGACGCATAACATTTTACTGCACTGAACTTGTGTTTATGTGACATTCATGTTAAAAGCTTCATTTTAATTGCCACCCTATTACCTTTAAGCTGATGTCTGGCAGTGCATCATATTTGCAGCAGAACATAACAGCAAAAGGGTGATTTACTAATTAATAATAATGATCTGATATGATTTCAGGTGTTCTCTCTGGACAATCCTGATGCCTTCCAGAGTTTCTACAGCCCCCACAAGACCCAGATGAAGAACCCGGTGATGGAGAGGTTAGCTGAGCAGCTGGCCACACTGTGTGCCACACTGAAGGAGTATCCTGCTGTACGATACAGAGGGTAAGACACAGTAAATTAACATACATACATTTGAGTGTTGTCTGTTATTTGGTCTTTATATTACACTACTTGGCCAAAAAAGATCACATACTTAGGTTAGTCTTACTCATAAGTGGTTTTCTTTAAAGCTACACAGCTGTTTAGTCCAAATCCTTTGAGATCCATTTGCATTGTGAATGCGGAAATGCTCTTACTTTCACTATTAAACATATCCCTGGGTCCTAGTGTTGGTTTTCTATAGTTAGATTTTACCAATTTTCTCCACTGTCCTTCCACTTTTTAATAATGCATTGGACAGTTCTAAACTATTGAGATCCTCATACCTTAAATGCAGACAGTGATTTTTTTTGGCCAGGCAGTGTATTGAGCATTAAATGCAGAGTGCTGTTGTTATTAGGAGAATAATAAGGCACTAACAGAATCTCTACTAGCTGAGGTTTGAATTAAGAGCAGCATTGGATCAGTTGTTATCAGTTTGGAGAGCGAGACCAAAAGAGCTTATTCATTATGTTGGAAAACAGCCACTGGTTATCACCATGACTACAGTAAACAGCCCCCGCCTGTGCACACTGTGGTCTGACTGTCTGTTTCTCTGTTTTGTCTGTCAATGCAGAGAATACAAAGACAACGCCACTCTGGCGCAGCTGGTGCAGGACAAACTGGACGCCTACAAGGCAGATGACCCCACAATGGGAGAGGTGAGAGAAAACAGGCTCCTGTTCACATCAGCTCCAGTGATTTAAATAAAGGAATGTTAGAAAAGCATTCTTACTAAAACAACAAGTCAAAAGTCTTTATAATATATTTAAGGAAAATAAAAAGAATATGAAAATTATTTTACAAAAAAATCTCTCAGAATTTGCTTAAATGCAGTTTATGGTTTTACCATTTAATAAATAAAATCCCCTGTATTTTTTCTATTTACAGGGTCCAGACAAGGCCCGCTCTCAGCTCATCATTCTGGACCGGGCTTTTGACCCAGTCTCTCCTGTTCTGCACGAGCTGACCTTCCAGGCTATGGGCTACGACCTGCTGCCGATTGAGAATGATGTCTACAAGTGAGACGGACATGATTATTTGTCAAAATTAAACTCTTTATCAAACCTCTACAATTCTATTTGTTTTCTGGCATTGGATTGGTTTCCTGAATATAAATGTAATGACAGAATTTTGGAATCTAAGATATTTATAATGTATACTTTGTTTATAACTCTGAGCACATATAAAATGTCAAAATAATTACACAGCTGTAAAATTGCAAATGCCACCTATACACTGACATGTCAAATATCATGGGACAGGAAATAACATTGTATCCAATGACTTTTGCTATAAAATCCCTTAAAAGTCACTATAGTAAATTATTGCACTTGCACAGTTCAGAAATGGAATGTCCCATCATCAGTTGAAAAATATTTAATGTTTTAAACACTGATTTCAAATATTTGAAAAGATCACTTATTGAAGAGATGTGTGTGGTGAGATGATTGGTGAGATTGTGTGGTGTGTGAGATGGCATGTGGTGAGACGATGCATAGTGAGATGGTGTGTGGTGAGATGAGATTTGGTGAGATTGTGTGTGGTAAGGTGATGTGTGGTGAGATAGTGTGTTTTGGGATGGTGTTTAGTGAGATTTAGTGTTTGGTGAGATGGTGTTTGGTGAGACAATGTGGGGTGAAGTGGTGTGGTGAGATGGTGTTTGGTGAAATGGTGTTTGGTGAGATGGTGTGTTTTGATCTGGTGTAGAGTGAGATGATGTTTGGTAAGATGGTGTTTGGTGAGAGGGTGTGGGGTGAGAGGGTGTTTGGTGAAATGGTGTTTGGTGAGATGGTGTGTTTTGATCTTGTGTAGACTGAGATGATGTTTGGTGAGATTGTGTGCTGTGAGATGGCATTTGGAGAGATGATGTGTTTTGATCTGGTGTAGAGTGAGATGAGGTTTGGTGAGATGGTGTGTGGTGAGATGGTGTGTGGTGAGAGGGTGTGTGGTGAGAGGGTGTGGGGTGAGATGGTGTGTGGTGAGATGGTGTTTGGTGAGATGATGTGTGGTGAGAGGGTGTGGAGTGAGATGGTATGTGGTGAGATGGTGTGTGGTGAGAGGGTGTGGCTTGAGATGGTGTTTGGTGAGATGGTGTGTGGTGAGATTGTGTTTGGTAAGAGGGTGTTTGGTGAGATGGTGTGTGGTGAGATGGTGTTTGTTGAGATGGTGTGTGGTGAGAGGGTGTGGGGTGAGATGGTGTGTGGTGAGATGGTGTTTGGTGAGATGATGTGTGGTGAGAGGGTGTGGAGTGAGATGGTGTTTGGTGAGATGGTGTGTGGTGAGAGGGTGTGGCTTGAGATGGTGTTTGGTGAGATGGTGTGTGGTGAGATTGTGTTTGGTAAGAGGGTGTTTGGTGAGATGGTGTGTGGTGAGATGGTGTGGGGTGAGATGTTAGTGCTGAAAGGTGTGTGATAGGATGGTGTGTGGTGAGATGCTGTTTGGTGAGATGGTGTGTGGTGAGATGGTGTGGGGTGAGATGGTGTTTGGTGAGACGGTGTGGGGTAAGATGTTTGTGCTGGGGTGGTGTGTGGTGAGATTGTGTTTGGTGAGATGGTGTGGGGTGAGATGGTGTTTGGTGAGATGGTGTGGGGTGAGATGTTTGTGCTGGGGTGGTGTGTGGTGAGATTGTGTTTGGTGAGATGGTGTGGGGTGAGATGGTGTTTGGTGAGATGGTGTGGGGTGAGATGGTGTTTGGTGAGATGGTGTGGGGTGAGATGTTTGTGCTGGGGTGGTGTGTGGTGAGATTGTGTTTGGTGAGATGGTGTGGGGTGAGATGGTGTTTGGTGAGACGGTGTGGGGTAAGATGTTTGTGCTGGGGTGGTGTGTGGTGAGATTGTGTTTGGTGAGATGGTGTGGGGTGAGATGGTGTTTGGTGAGATGGTGTGGGGTGAGATGTTTGTGCTGGGGTGGTGTGTGGTGAGATTGTGTTTGGTGAGATGGTGTGGGGTGAGATGGTGTGGGGTGAGATGGTGTTTGGTGAGATGGTGTGGGGTGAGATGTTTGTGCTGGGGTGGTGTGTGGTGAGATTTTGTTTGGTGAGATGGTGTGGGGTGAGATGGTGTTTGGTGAGATGGTGTGGGGTGAGATGTTTGTGCTGGGGTGGTGTGTGGTGAGATTGTGTTTGGTGAGATGGTGTGGGGTGAGATGGTGTTTGGTGAGATGGTGTGGGGTGAGATGTTTGTGCTGGGATGGTGTGTGGTGAGATTGTGTTTGGTAAGAGGGTGTTTGGTGAGATGGTGTGTGGTAAGATGGTGTTTGGTGAGATGATGGGGTGATACTAAGGCTTTAGTGTGTTGTGTGTGGCTCAGGTATGAGACCAGCGGAATGGGAGATTCTCGGGAGAAGGAGGTTCTGCTGCATGAGGATGATGACCTGTGGGTGTCTCTGCGACACAAACACATCGCTGAAGTGTCTCAGTAAGTAATAGCGTTAGGGTCATTGTTTGCTGGTTTGTTTTCACACATAAGAACTATTTCATGCATCACTTTTGTATGCATCACCATGTAGGATCAATAAAGCTTCAGCCATTTGCTGCTTTTCATTATTTTATTATATTATTTTACAAGAAGAGATCTTTTGGGATGCTCAGCATTTCACCATGCAGGAGCTTCTCCAAAATACCAGCCGTTCTTGTATGGAAAGATGTTTCTCCAATAGACCAGCACTACGAGCGCTTATCATCGTTAGTCAGAACCTGGACTCACTTCACAAAGTTGAGCTTATTACAGTATCTTGCTCTAGTCCTATCACAGCGCACTTTATTATGTATTAGATATTATTATACTGATGCACAGTATAAGTGTCATGTTTAAAATGACCCCACATGCAGTACCGGAAGCCAATTAATTTCCACGCCTGCAGTGGAACCAACTGTACCAGAGTCCACTTAAGGTGAACCACTAATTTCAGGGGGACCAGAAAGTTTTTAGCTGGAAAGCTGGTTAAATTAATGTTTTTTTTATCTCTGCTGTTCAATGTAAGGTAATGACAAAAAAGGCCTTGTTGTTGTTGCTGATTATTTTTTGGAACGACTCTACATTCATACATCTAGCAGACATTTTTATTCAAAGCAACACAGTGAGGTGAATACAGTTCACACACAACATCATGGTAGAAACCAGCTTTGATGTGGGTGCTACATTACTTGTTATTTTATTTTAGAAATAGTGAGAGCTGTAAGATTAAATGATCATTAAAGAGAAGGGATTTTCCACTTGTTTTTAGTTCTTTGTTTCTTCCCTTGTAGTTTCTTTCTCTGCCAGTTTCTGACTCCTCTCCTCTTCTCCTGTTTGAGCTGTATTTAAAGATGAGAAGATCCTTGTTCCAGTTATGTCTGTTCCTTTACAGGGAGGTGACAAAATCCCTGAAGGAGTTCTCCGCTAGCAAACGGATGAACACTGGAGAGAAGGTGGGTAAGGGGAGGGTGAGGGGAGGATTCTGCACTTGTAGGATTCTATGTTATTGTGACAATTAGATTGCTATAATTAGATAGTGGAAGCATATAGGCTTGTACCTCAGAAATTATCACTGGTGCTATGAGGCTAATGTATCTATTACAAGTTGTAATAGCTTGTACCATAGAAATTAGCACTGGTGCTATGAGGCTAATGTAAGTTATTTAACAAGTAGAGAAAGCTTGTGCCTCATAAATTAGTGCTGGTGCTATGAGGCTAATGTATCTAATGTATGTAACAAGTTGTGAAAGCTTGTACCTTAGAAATTAGCACTGGTGCTATGAGGCTAATGTATCTAACAAGTAAGAAAAGCTTGTACCTCAGTAATTAGCACTGGTGCTATGAGGCTAATGTAAGTTATTTAACAAGTAGTTAAAGCTTGTACCTTAGAAATTAGCACTGGTGCTATGAGGCTAATGTACGTTTTTTAACATGTAGTAAAAGCTTGTACCTCAGAAAGTAGCACTGGGGCTATTAGGCTTATGTAAGTTATTTTACAAGTTGTGAAAGCTTGTACCTTAGAAATTAGCACTGGTGCTATGAGGCTAATGTAAGTTTTTTAACATGTAGTGAAAGCTTGTACCTTAGAAATTAGCACTGGTGCTATGAGGCTAATGTAAGTTATTTACAAGTTGTTAAAGCTTGTATCTTAGAAATTAGCACTGGTGCTATGAGGCTAATGTAAGTTATTTACAAGTTGTTAAAGCTTGTATCTTAGAAATTAGCACTGGTGCTATGAGGCTAATGTATATAACAAGTAGTGAAAGCTTGTACCTCAGAAATTAGCACTGGTGCTATTAGGCTAATGTATCTAACAAGAAGGAAAAGCTTGTAACTTAGAAATTAGCACTAGTGCTATGAGGCTAATGTGCACTGGTGCTATTAGGCTAATGTATCTAAAAGCAGTAAAGCCTGTACCTCAGGAATTAGCACTAGTGCTATGAGGCCAATGTTTCTAACAAGTAGTGGAAACTTATACTTACACTCAGCAATAAAGCTAATGTAGCTAAAAAAATGAATGGAAAGTGGTCCTTAAACTGCAGTCGCCTGGGGGGCAACTGCACTGGTTATGTTTAAGTTTAAACGTAGGCTAGGTAACAAACATGTTTAAATTCAGATTTATGCATTAATAAATCAAAACTAGTAGCTATATATATAAGCAGGAGTTGGTTGGAACTACGGTAAACCAAGGAAAACCAATATATTGCTGCGGGTGTTGAGAGACGGGGTTACATTGTATAGATAACTATTGCTTATAACACAAAATATTTTGTATACTATAATTAGAGCTAGGCAATGTATAGATATTTTGTCATATCATGAACAAATGTCTTATCATGTTGACTATAAGCGTCATAGGTACTTAAAGAATACAGACAAACATGTACATTTTATTACAGAATGTGTTAAAATCCTGTTTAATTGGATGATGTGCAGCAAGTATTTTATAAGAATCACAGCACTATTTATGAGATAATTGTGAAAATGTAGGGCTCCTGGAACTGCAGTCCTGAATCTGCAGCTTCCTGTACAACAGTTATATATGTGCGTGTGTGTTTGTGTGTGGCAGACATATCTGCCTTCTGAGTCATTTTAAACCCACTTCAAAGAGGTAGCAGGATTAGTATTGATTGGCTTACTGACACACTGCATACACACAGGCACGTGTGTGTGTGTGTGTGTTAATGCAAGGTTTAGTATTATGTTTACACACACAATTTGGACTGCTTGATACAGCAGATATACAATGGCGGTGAAGCATAATGATACGACATAACGTTGCCGTTTAATTTTCTAATGACTTATCTTAATTGGTAACTTCACTTTACTTTTACTGTGTTTTTTTCTTTTTTCATTTTCTATTTTATTAATGTTTGGATTACCCCTTGTATTAACAGCACTTCGAGCTGCATTGTAGTGCATTTAAGTTTCTTCTTCTGCTTCTTCTTCTTCTTCTTATTATTATTATTATTATTATTATTATTATTAAATACCAGCAATACTATATTTATTATTTACCGCAGATTTATCCGTTTCATTTGATTAACTTCACAGCGTAGAGTAATAAAGCAGTGACTAAGTTAAATTAGGGGGAGAGTCCTAGGAAGTTTAGAGCACTAGTGTTTTAATAAAAAATATTTTTAAATATTTGACACCACATATCGATAATGATACGAAATATAACAATATCAATATTTTGTCCCACTGTTAACATTGAGTTTGTTATTGCAAAGGTTATATGAAGAAAATTCTCATTTAATCTTATATATTTATACTGACTGTAATAAAAATGAATGTTTTTTCTCATGTTTCAGACCACTATGAGGGATCTGTCCCAGATGCTGAAAAAGATGCCGCAGTATCAGAAAGAGCTCAGCAAGGTGAGAGAGGACACTGCTCAACACAGCAAGCCTCCCTCTATCAAAGTCAGGTTAAAATAACATGTTTCAAAGACATGGTGCTCACAGGGGTGTGCACTGCCACTAATGCTGATATTCAAGTAACCTCGAGAAGGATGGCACGTGGCACTGCAGGTAGTGTGTGTGCCGTGAAGCACCAAGGCCCCGGGATTGTGGGTTCAATCCTCAGTCTGGATTCTAGTCCATGCTGGTTTGTATTGGGTTTCACTCTATCAGTAAAAGTTTTTTTTTATGTCAGGGAGGATCTCTTATCTAAAAGATTATTTAGTTAACTAATAGATGCAGGTAGAGGATAAGGGAGGTAAAATATGATATTATTTTTTTTATATTATTTTCACAGCCTGCTTTTTCAAGGTCATGTAATATATAATGTTTTATATGCGTAAACATACAGTACATTTATTTGAAGGAGGGCAACTAACAGGGCAACAAACAAAGCTGATTTTTTTTCTCACCTGTAATGTCTATTTTTGCAGTACTCCACTCATCTGCAGCTGGCAGAAGACTGCATGAAGCACTACCAGGGCACTGTGGATAAGCTGTGCCGTGTGGAGCAGGTATCAAAACAAGACTTTCATAGATAATATGTACATTTATTTAATCTATACCATCACAATAATAAACATTACTTTGTAGAAGGGCTGTCAGAATATCATCATACTGTTTACCAATTATTATTTTGCAGTACTGTATTGATTTTCAAACACGTGGTATTGATTTAAAATCTCAAAACAAGACTGTGTGCACAATCCTTTAAACTTTTACATTTCATGGATTGTCCTATAATTTCTAATTAAACAATCCAGGTTTGTAACAAAACATTACCAAAAAAAAGATTGTGAGTACAAAATACTGTAAGAAATCTAGTTATAACATCCAGTTTAGATCTAAGCTTCTTTTTAACAGTTCTGTCTGCAATGCACACATGTAAAGAACAATCTAAAATCTATGAATATGTATTTGCTTTTTTGTTGTTAATTGTATTTTATATTTGAATGTTATATGATTAATGATTTATTTTGCAAACCATTCCTATACAGTAAAATAAACATGATAAAAAATGTGTTCTAAATCACATACAATTAATAAAAAATAGCTCTCAATTTACTGTAGTGCTGCCATGCCCTAATGTCTGAGTTTTACAGTGCAGGGGGCGTGGCTAAGCTACTGTTTCATTGGCTTGTAAACTTGTTCATTGGCTGGTTTATGGTCTAATCTGATGGACAAGAACTCTGAATTAGTGTCATGAGCAACAAAACGAAAAATGAAAATGCATAATGTCCATTCTAATGGTTGTGATGCAACACTTCAATCAAAATTATTAAGGATTTGCTTCAGTTTCTTAGATGAGTTTACACAGCTAACCTTTAATCTTTTGCTGTTGTGCATCAGGATCTGGCCATGGGAACAGATGCAGAGGGGGAGAAGATTAAGGATCCTATGAGGGCCATCGTGCCTATCCTGCTGGACGCCAACGTCAGCACTTACGACAAGATCCGCATCATCCTGCTCTACATTTTCCTGAAGAACGGTGAGGGAACGAGACGAACGCAGTGGAGGTCAGCAGTGCCGGCAGTGTTTTTAGATGTCTGGAATGACGTTTTGTGTTTGTTTATGGTCACTTAGGTATCACAGAGGAGAACCTGAACAAGCTGATCCAGCATGCACAGATCCCTCCCGAGGACAGTGAAATCATCACCAACATGGCTCACCTGGGAGTGCCCATCATCACAGATGTGAGTTATCCTCTCTGTTTCCCTGCATTCTGATTCCAGAAACGTACAGTGCAGTATGACGTCAGCCTTGGCACTCAGCCTCAAGGGAATCCCTTTACAGTCTTGAAGAGCATTCTGAGTCCAAAAAAGTTGAGGAAGGTTCTGTGGACAGCACCTTAAATTCTCTATTTACCTACAGGGACAGAGTCTAGGAAGTCAGTTGTATATACAACATTATTAACTAACATACTTACAAGGGGGTACAGCTTTTGAAATAACTACAGTTTTATACTTTTGTTGGGGGCCAAAAGTAAGCGTTTTTAATTTACTAAGAAACATGATTACAATCAAAGACAATTAAGTAGTAGATAAAGACAAAGTTTAGAATTATGGGGTAGTGTACAAGAAAATAAGTAGAACTAAGTCTTATTTATACTATCTAAGGGCATTCTTATTAGAATTGCTATTTAATCATTATATAAACAATAATATTATATTTAAATTTTATTTTATAAGAATTTTCTTTATAATAATTGCAAATACATGAAAATAGCATTTGCTCTGCTCAGTCTTAGTGAATCACCACATACAATATGTATAGTTCCTAAAAAAAAGTGAGATTTTCTTGATGTAGTATCTGACAATTATTTCTCATTGAGATATTTGTACTCTTTTTATTATTGGAATTATTTAAAGGCACATTAGGCAACCCTTGGTTAGTTTTGGGTTAGAAAAGGGTTTGTACATCGCATAATAGAAAGCACTGGACTGAACTGAACTGGACTGAAAGTTGGCCAAATAGCAAGAGATGGAAAGGTAGTTACGTAGCTTTTTCCAAAAAAGTTTAGCCAGTTTAGCTAGCTAACTAACTATCTAAACAAACATCCCCACTAGCCACTTATCTGTCCAGCATCAGATTACATCCATAAAAACAGTCAAACAAACACCTTTACAAACAATGACTACTATAGAAAAAGCACAAACATGTACAGAAACACAGAAATCATCCCAGTGTTCATTACAATCAGCCTTTTAGTTTTTTAGTTTTAGTTATGTTATTTTGGAACCAATAATTTGTACTTAATTACTAATTTAAGTATATTTGTGTAAGCTGTCTGCCTGAACATTAAAAATCTATTAATAATCTGATTAAAATATAGATTTAACATCACATTCATTTTGAGGAGTGTAAAACAGATCACACAAATATACTTAAATTATATTAAATAGTGGCAAAAAATAACATACGACTAGTATACTCAATATGAATTTAGTGCAAATTTATATCATTTTAATTACAAATAAGTAGTAATTAAGTACAAATTCTTGGTTCCAAAATAACATAACTTAAGTATACTTCTTTTTCACAAGGGCTGTCATGATAAACATGCATGTCTACAGCTATTGCCATCATGATTTTAGCTAGAAACTAGCCTGCCTCTTGCTCTTTACTGAGGGTGTGTACCTAGTACTCCTAGTACTCCAGTAAAACTGTAATATTAGTTTTTTTATAGTTTTTATAAGAATTTTCTTTCATAGCAACTGCAAAAAAAATATGGACAGTGTCAGTAAATCGACACATAAAAAATCCCTTTAAAAATATGATTTGTGAGCTTTCTTGCTGTAGTTTCTGCCAAGTACAAAGTTATTGGTACTTTTCTGGCAGCTGTAGCCTACTAGATATATGCTGCCTCTCCCCACGTCATCAGCTATTTAAAAAGACAGTAAATGTTTTATTTTGAACAGTTTACAGTAAAGGCTTTTTGCCGGCCACAGTACATTTTAGAAATAGCCCAAAACCTTTGCATTTATATATTTAAACAAACCCAATATGGCAGAAAACTTGCAAACCTGGCAACTCTGCACTTAACTGTTTACTGACTGCTTGTGTATTTTAGTCCACCCTGCGCAGAGGGAAGAAGATGGATAGGAAGGAGCGCGTAAGTGAGCAGACCTATCAGCTCTCTCGTTGGACCCCCTTAGTCAAGGACATCATGGAGGTAAACTTCAGAAAACTCTCTATTTGCTCAGAAATGAAGTGATCTCACTGTGCTTCTTCATGTGTAGATGTGTATCAGTCTGTTTACTAACATTTCTTTACTGTTGGCAGGATGCTATCGATGACAAACTGGACACCAAGCACTACCCTTACATCTCAACTCGCTCTTCTTCCTCCTTCAGCACTTCAGCAGTCAGGTACACACACACACACACACACACACACACACTCACAACACCACCACTGTCTTCAGTTTTGGTAATTTACTAATTAACCTAGTTATCTCACACTGTAACGAACATACTTATTTCTTCTCATTCTTGATATTCCTATTATGTTAAAAATCTAAAGAGACTAAATTCTCAAGCTTTATTACTGTTAAGTAAAGCTGTAACTAATCATTACGTAGGTAGTCGACTAATCTAATGATTATTAACTTTTGGCACATAAATAGCTGTTGGCATGCCATGCCATATTTTATGTTTTCATTAAGTCTGAAACATTGATTCTTTCCTTTGAAGTCTGGTCTGGTCCAATTAAATGTTTTGGAATTTTTGTACGTTTTAATGTACATACTATTTATTTGAAAAGAAAAATATAGAGTGTACAAAGGTTATGGCAGGTTTTTGTTGTTATTTTAAAATAATAGCTTAGTTTATATTGTGTTGTTATACGTTCACATTTTTCTAGTATGTCCAATTGTTAAAATAAATAAAAACTGTCTTCTAAACATTTTGTAGGGAAAAAATGCTAATATTGGGAAACATACTTCTGAGTCCTACCCCTAGAACACACACTTGCCTTCACTCTTTTACACTTTGCATCAGCCGTTCCAGAACAGAAGAGGCTGACGTAGAAAAATCAATAATCATTTGTGTGTGTGACAGAGAGAGAACAGATCAATACTATGATTGGTAGCTGGTGCTGTGGGGGCTGCAGGGGATGAGGCGAGCCCCAGGCTGCAGGCGAACAGAGGCAGTCTAAGAAAGAGAACCCAGAGAACAGCAAAATCTACCTAGCTCCGGTCGGGCGCACCCTTCTGGAAATGTAATATATGTACATATATGAGATTGTCATATATGAAAAATATGGCCTTATAATATAAAACATATGTTAGTTCTAAAATTGCAGAATTTTCATATATTGACATATGACTGGCCCATAAAATAAAGAGAATGTTCATACTAAAATCCTCTGATTTATTTTAAACTTATGGAGCTTAAAGCACTAGGTGGATGAAACCAGACATACCAGTAAGGCTGAAGAGAGCAGAGACAGGACTACTGGTGATAGTGAGCTACTGCACGGTGAACTACGTGATGATGCTTTAACAACAACAAACTCATCACACATTTCAAACCTTAATCACCAGTTACAAAGAGTAATCAAAAACAACTCAACAATATTAGAACAGTAAATACAACAGTAACTGCAGCACAAAGCTTCAGAGAGAGACCACAATGCATTATGGGGCTAGAACTAGAATATACGTCTAACAAATATAGATTCAACATATAATGCCATATCAGGATAAATCCTACAGGTATTAGTAATATATGCACAAATACACATTTTTATAGGCATTTCCTATGTTATAAACTTATATCTACATATATCCAGAGGATGTATGTATGTGATAATATATCAGCTTGTGGGTAGCATACAGGGGTTGGACAATGAAACTGAAACAACTGTCATTTTAATGTAGGAGGTTTCATGGCTAAATTGGAGCAGCCTGGTGGCCAATCTTCATTAGTTGCACATTGCACCAGTAAGAGCAGAGTGTGAAGGTTCAATTAGCAGGGTAAGAGCACAGTTTTGCTCAAAATATTGCAAAGCACACAACATTATGTGTGACATACCATTCAAAAGAGTTCAAAAGAGGACAAATTGTTGGTGCACGTCTTGCTGGCGCATCTGTGACCAAAACAGCAAGTCTTTGTGATGCATCAAGAGCCACGGTATCCAGGGTAATGTCAGCATACCACCAAGAAGGACCAACCACATCCAACAGGATTAACTGTGGACACTGTAAGAGGAAGCTGTCTGAAAGGGATGTTCGGGTGCTAACCCGGATTGTATCCAAATAAACATAAAACCACGGCTGCTCAAATCACGGCAGAATTCAATGTGTCTCTCCTGTTTCCACCAGAAGTGTCCAACAGGACAATAAATTATTGTGGTCTAAAACCATGTGTTTCAGTTTCATTGTCCAACCCCTGTATAAAATATGGGAACACCACTCTTGATACAGAGACATAAATGTCATATATTACATTTTGTGTGGACACACACTTGAACACCTCAGCCACACCAGCGTGTATAAAAATGTATACGTGTGTGTGTGTGTGTTCCTCAGAGGTGCAGAGCTGAGAGAAATTAGTGCAGCTTGGTTCTCTGACCCGTCCTGCAGCGTGGGTGTATTGATCTGACTCCAGATCACCAGCACTCAGTTCCATTTCCTCCCTCGTTATGTTGCCTATTGACTCCTCCACAGAGCAGGTGTGAGAGGGAGGGGTGTGTGTTATATCAGCGCTGAGAGACGAGCATGATAATGGGTGGACAGGCAAATATCAACACCTACTTATTCACACACTCCACTTTCGATCTCTGCTGCGTAGATGTTGCTAAACTACTGAAATCAATAGCAAGCATGCATGCAATGCTTCAGTAATACTATTTAAAGCAAAACATGCTTCCAATTATATTGAATGCTTTTGAAACCTTTAAATAGGATGCGGTATGAAATATTGTTATGTACTTAAAGTACCAGTAAGAAATATATTTTCTGTAGCAACTCAGAAAATGATCAGGATGTATCATCAGATATTAAGGAAACAAGCTAAGTTTGATCACTAGAGTTACTTGACAGCTGTGCTTCAGCGAGTATGTTCTTATTTGAACTGTGTGGTACATCACAGTATTCTGAATGGGATTTAGGGTCTGAATCTGCCCTCCAACCATTCCCCCAGTCCCATTTCCACACCCCAGGTTTCCAGATATTGAAGACAAAAGCAAATCAAACTGTTTTCAGTATTAGGCGTTACACAGCCTTAAAAGCCTTGGCATTCTTTTAAAAAGCTCTATGAGCAGAGACAGAGTAAAATGATAGTAAATATTTAAACAGAAGGAAACAGTTTAGAGCCCAGAAGAACCTACAAGACCTACTTAACATTAACATTAAGACAAACCATGAATGTCAATTACACTTTCATTCTTCAGAAAAAAATGGCATAACCAAAATAAAGCTTAAAAACAAGAAAATTCCAAAATGGTTTCAAGAATGTTTGGGAATCCATCCTGTATTAGGGACCATTTTCTAATCCTGTTACATTAAAAAATGCTTGTCTTGGTTATTAACATCTCCCTTCCTTGGTAGTGCTCGGTATGGCCACTGGCACAAGAATAAGACCCCTGGAGAGTACCGCACTGGACCACGTGTCATTGTCTTCATCATCGGTGGCGCATCCTTCAGCGAGATGCGCTGCGCCTATGAGGTCACACAGGCCAACGGCAAATGGGAGGCTATTATCGGTGAGTTTACAGCTGAGGGGTACTAGCAAACACTTGAGAGAGACTAGACTATAACAAGTTAGAGTCACATTTTAGGAAACCTTCTCTTCTCTAGAGGTGGATAATTTAGGTCCAAAAATAAAAAAAAAAACAATTTCAGCATTTTGTTTTGATTGGCTGGATGGCTGTGCTGCAGTTTAGCTTTACACATTGGCCAATTTTTACTTTCTGGACCAAGATCACCCACCTCTACTGTCCACTAGGAGACACTAAGAGACACTAGGTGCTGAGTGGGGTTTATGAATGTTTTTACCTATTCAGAGCAGTGTTTCCCAACACAGAAGCACTTTCTGTATAAAAACAGCATCGCCTGAACTGTTCATTTGAGTAAAAGTCCACACGCACCCTATTGACATAGTTACTGTGTAAGCGGAAACATCAGTCGATAATCTCAATTTAGGTTTTTTTTCTATGCTTATGGTGCTCCGTTTGGTTTACCAAAAGTATTGTGACATAGAGATTAAGATAGTACTGTAGAGTCAGTATTAATTGCAGCAGCAATGTGAAGGACTGTTTCCCCATACAGATTCAGCTTAAAGCAACAGAATGTAAAAAGGCACACGATTAATCTGGAAACCATAACGCAATATTTTATTTCTAATTCTTTTAAGTTTTATTTAAGTGATATAACAGAGCATCGCTTACTGTTGTAAGAAGTTTTCTCTTCTAAAGTTGTGGAAGATGGAATATGGAGCTACAATAGCATTCATTTCCCCATTAAAGCACTCTGGTACTGGTACTTTAAAATATTCATATTTAATTTTTTAATAAAATAATAAAGTAAAATATACCTTATTTACAGATTAGTCTTATGGAGAAGAAAGTGTGATTAATAACAATTAATTACAGTCTTCTGTTTTGATTAATTCAAGTAATTGTTTTAATCGATTGACACCACTAGTAAAAATGTAATTTTAAAATAATAGCTATAAATCATATTGATGCTCCACTGACTCCACTGACTGCGTCTGGTCTGAAATGCTGTTACTGCATTGTGTAACTTTGATGAGCTACAAGACTTCTAGCCATAGCTCTGTAAAACTGAGCAGTCTGACTCGTAGTTACGTACAGTTCAGTAATATAACTCTGCCTCCTCATGCTCAGTCCACATGCTTCTTTTACCTTAGTTGCTGGTTCTGTTTCTCTCAGCATGTGTACAAAGTGTGACTAGTATTGACGAAAGTGGAGAAACATTGAATTAAACTCTGCACATGTGGGGGAGCCCAAGAGCAACAAATACAAACAGTTCTTGCATACTGCTGCTTTAGATCTCAGCCAAAATGATTTACACAGTAAGTAAAGTACTGTAGTTCAATAATAGGCAGAATGAAGTGTTTATTATAAAGGTGTTCCTAATGTTACGATGCTTTTAGAAAACTGGTCACTGTAATGTGTGTAAACTCTTTGATTTGCAGCGTATTTTTTTTGTTGGAGACTTTATCAGCGGTGTTTAATTCTCTGTGTGTTTGTACTTTCTTTCTTGAGCTTTTTATTTTTACATGTACAGAAATCATTTTAAGTGGTTTTAGACAGGGTGGCCTTAATGTGAGTATTGTAATACCATTGTGTCTAAAGCAAACCCAAATTTAACATTTCTTAGGGATTTCCTGTTTTTAAAATGTATGGATGTATATAAATGGTTGTTTAACCCCATCTTTTCTCCGAGATGACTGAAAGTTGGAAAAAGAAAGAGAATGGGGATGCGATGTTGGATGAAAACTGAGCGTGAAGCCACCTTTGTTCCTTCACAGGTTCCACTCACACGCTCACCCCAACCAAATTTCTAATGGACCTGCGGCACCCCGACTTCCGAGAGTCCACTAGGGTGTCCTTTGAGGACCCCGTTCCCTCAGACGAGTGAGAGAGAGAGGGAGAGAGAGAGGGAAGGGTGGGAGAGACTCTGACAAAGTAAAGGCAGCCGCTCAAAGAAGCCCTTTCTGAATCCCCACAGCACAAGGGCTTTCTTTTCTTCCTTATTACCACACTCTATACACCGTTTTACTCCTTCAGGGATGAGTTTTTGACCCCGAATTTGATGCATGGACAATCTGCACTGTAAAAAATTACAATGTCTTGGCAAGTGAAATTATCTTAAGTTTAGTCAAATATATAGACTATTTCTCAGTATAAGATTGTTATGTAAGTGTATTAGGTTTAGGATTTAAGAAATTAGGTCTACACTTGGAAGTTTGCAGATTTAATGAAGCAGTCGTACATGACTGAGACTCTAAAAGAGAATAAATGGACTCACTTTCTTAACACAGAACTTAGTGTTTCTCTCCAAGCATGTGGAGATGTCAGCTGGATTCAGTGCATGTGCAGGAGGAGGCAGATGCTGGTAGTATAGTATTATAAAACTCATTGCAAGCAGGTGGGAACTAGAAATGACTAAATTGGAGGAACAAAATAACAGCTTAGTTTTACATAAAAATCCTTTATATTATTGTGTATCCCTAGTTTAATTCCCAAGTTTGATCTTGTTCCATTGAGCAATATGTCAAATCAGATCAGTAATCTCATAATGAGTGATAATAGATTTATTCTGACTCGATTTAAGATGATTTCACACAGTCCTAAGACGTCATTTTTTGCAGTGCGCCAGTCCAAGAAAGGCCCCACCTGCTGCTGACCAGAGGATAATTAGTGTTAATTATGTGCACCACTGATGAAGGACACGTTTGTCAGCCTGCTGGGTCATTGAGATCTGCAGTGGGTGGAGCCTCTTTGGAGTGGCCATGCAACGGGTGCTGACCCCATCCCTGCCGTCCCCCATCCTCTCAGCTGGGTGGATTAACCTGCATTTTCCTTGGCATACGCCCTCTTAACCCAGTGGTGTCTCTTCTTCGGGTGATGAGGAGCTACTACATTTGCCCCCCAAATTTTTTTTTGCCTTTCATTTTTACTCCACGCAGATTAATCTACCCTCGAGATTCATCATATTCCACTTCTTTTTGAATAACAATCCAAGAACGTCACTCACATATAGTTTAACAGTTTCTTTCAGCAGAGGTCCTTGATTTGATTCTGGATTTCAGCAGAGGATGATTTGATTTCTGTTTCTTTTACTTCTACGATCCAACCCTCTCAAACCACCACACATCACATGTCTACATGAGCAAGTGGGCGTCTGCACAGACTACACAGCACAGTACTCTCCATTTGGTTTAGTGCAGATTTGCCCTGTTGCCACATTTCTGTTTCTAACTGCAGCTATTTTGGCTGAGCTCTGTGTGGGATTCTTCTGCAGATGCCAAAGCTTGAAATGTAGCTGTGTTCTTTCGATATGCTTTAGCAATAAACAAACACCACAAATCTAATCTAAATCACTAATATTCTACAGTATCAATCCAGTTTGTTCCTGCCTATTGATAAAACATTAGAGGTACCTAGGGCAAGTTAAAATTAAGCTATATAAGCGCATATATACAGTGATTGTCAATTTATGTATGTACATGTCCTGGTTGGGCAATGTTTTAGATGTCTGTAAATGTTCTTGCAGCCAGTGGTTGGAATTCCAGTAGGATTCACTGCACAATCATCAGCCGTACACTCTTAAAATTAAGGTTCTTTAAACGGTTCTTTGAGAAATGCCATAAAAGACCACTTTTAGTTTCATTAAAAATCATTCATGCAAAAAGAGACCATTATACTGTTGCTGTCCAATAAATAACACTTATATCCATTTTTGATGATTTGATGAAAAGTTTTTAATGACCTCAACCCAATAGAAAATCTTTGGAATCATTTAGATTGAATGGAGACTGTGAGCCAGGTCCTCTCGTTGAACATCTGTGCCTGACCTCACAAATTTGTTTCTGAAAGATTAGTCAAAAAAAGTGTCTTTAAACACACTCTTAAACCTTGTGGAAAGACTTCGCTGTTATAGTTGTAAATGGTGGGCCGACATCTTATTAAACAGTATCGATTAAAGGTCTCATTCCATGTGAGCTGTTTTTTGTGAAGAAAAGTGCTCCGGTGTTTCTGTTTAGCCCTGCTTTAGATCACTGAATTAGTGGTCTTTGCGGAAAGATTATGAATCCTCATACATGCAAACATATCGCCTTTGACTGGCTAACCGCACTGCAACAGAGAATGCGACCTGCCATCCTCCACAGTCAACAGTTCTAAAACTCAATGGACAAAATGTTTTCATTTTTTCAAAATGCCTTATTGTAAAGATAAAGGTAAAGGTAAGGTTATCCTTTAAACTCTCAGCGTCGCACACTGCAAGGCGAGCAGCCCTACGACCAAAAAAAAAGTTATCAATGACATGCAGCGAGTGGAGTCTGCCCGCCAAGGCATTGATAACATTTATTTTAAATAAACTAACGCTACTAAACTTTTATATCAGACTTGGTGATTCAGTGCTTAGGTAGTTTCATCATGTTGAGTTCTCTTTATATCATAAAATCCGACGTGAATGCGTCTGTCAAACCGTGCTAATTTATAATAAAGAGAAATCAACCGGAGATCCGATTTAAACCTATAGTTACTTACACAAGATAGCTAACGCTAACTAGCTGGTGTAAACAGAGCTGGAAGCTCTTTAGCTGACAGTGTTGGCTCTGCTGTAGCCCAGGTTTAGCTCTGTCTGTGGGTGATCCCGAGCCGAGGTGGACGAGGTCATGAACTCACGAGTTGACATAGACATAGTGGTTTTCCTGATCGACTGACATCCCAGTCAGTCAAGGATGTGCGAAGGCAGACGAGCAAATACTTTTGGAAGTATAGTGTATGTTTCCTAATGGAAGTAAAAGTGGTTTATCTATAATATTTCTTAAAGGAACATGTTTTACAGTGTTTTTTACAACTGTAATTGGCTTCCTCTGGTCTGAATCAGTTCAGTGAGAAAAATTGTGCACCAAAATGCATCAAAACTAAATATTATTTTCTCTTATTGGTCAAAACTGTGTGGGGCAGGACAAGAAAGTTTGAATAACATGGAGAACTGGCAGAGAGACCATTCGACTGCACCAAGGGTGGAAACAAACTAAACTAAGACTAAACCAAAACACATTAATTTAGTGCAAGCTTGGTTTTGGTGATGTGCGGTGAATTCTAAACCTAATCTCCCAAATGCCTTTTTAGCCACGTATGAACTGTAGATTCTGTAGTTCATGAGGCTGACTGAGGATTTTATATTACAATGCAAACTCTGAAATTCTTTAAATGACAGTTCTCTACAGTATTACATTTCTTCAGTGCATTTACAAAGCTGTGGTTGTGCAACAAGTGTTTTATGTATATGTAAAACAAGAATACACAAACAAAACACTTGCCGCACTGATTATTCACACAATTTGTGTTAAATAGTTACTGTAATGCAGTAATGAGTCTCTGAGCATGTGAATCTCATCTATAACTGAGGAACCAATCAGATTTAATGATTATGTAGTAAAGCTACATATTATTAATCATCTGCTAAAGCTATATCCCTTTTTGTATCCTCTTTCTTTTGAAATCGGTTTATCATTTTTGGATTTCCCCAGTAATACTGATCACCATGTGCAGTATGCCAGCCCTCCTAACCCATACTGCCACATTAAACACTTCCTAAACTGTACAGTCATTTAATTCCATGATGAAAGTTTGTTTCTATTCTGGTTCTTTATTAGAGGTCTTTTCATCTAGTCTCATTTAGGAGAGCTACTAGTAGAAGCACTAGTAGTTTACAGTGCTTCTAGCCAGAGCTTAGCAAAGCTGCATATTTGGTTCTCCTGAGTGAATCGAATCAGTCTCCCATCCGTCTGCAGTAGGTTCTCAATGTGAGGCTCCTCCTGGGTCTTCCTATACTGTAATGCCAGGTTCACGCTACACAACAAGGTCTTTCACCAGGAGGAACTCTCAAGATATGATGTCATGTGCACCAAAAAGAAGAAAAGAGTATGAATGAGATAATGGCTATAAAAATCTCAATATTTTCCTCACCCTTTGTCTTGTGCTGCCAATGGCTATGAGCTGTTCCAGTCACAACACTTGTCACACTACCGGGTTTAGAGTCAACGACAAGTCCAGATATTAAACCTGCTAAACCTGATAATCTGGTGTAAAATCATGTTACTTTAACTAGTGATGGGCCAATAAAGATTTTATTGCAGTTCAAACACTTCTAAAACTAACGTGACAATTATAGTAGGTAGTCAGAGTGTTCGGGTAACCAGAGCTTAGCTATCCATAAGTCTAGGCTGCAGTTGCGGTAAGGGGCGGTAGGTAGGACTGTCTTATGAAGAATCCCTTTTAGTAGCCTGGTGGGCCATGAAGTTGCGCCCTTCAAATGACATGCGCCATTCGTCAGCTATATACAGCCGGTAACTTTCCAGGTCTGTAAACCATTTCTGATGTCTGTCTCTAAAGTGCTTTGCTAGGAAGTTAGCAATGTTCAGTGTGTTTTAAACTGACCTCCCAATTTAACCAGTTATCATGTATGATGTAGCCTCACTTCCACCCCCCAGCATGTTGGCTTTACCCACATTATATGTAACAGTTTTGCTTTTCGGTGTTTTCAGAATAAAATATATCCAAACAAACAACATTCTACTCCAAGACACCGATACCAGTATAGGATCGGATCACCCTAGTTCTCACGAGAACCTGGCATAGGCTTCCAATTCGTACGTTACCATGAATCTAGATAATTGGCGAAGACGTAGAATACAGAAATATGCAGCTTTGCTAAAGAAACAAACAAACTGTGCAGTAAAAGGACACTCCAAAACTCCGGGCTCAATCAAACATCTGTTCCACTGTGCACAGAGGTCTACAAGGTCTCTGAGAGTCATCTGGTTTTTATATAGTCTGAGTGGGACATATGTTTGATTAATTGTTCATATCGTTATTAAACTCTAGAAATGTGTCTTCAGCTATTTTATCTTAAGTTAAAACAGACTTAGATTATCTCTTTTGCATTATACATTATATTATATATATTGTAATGTGATTTTAAGATGTTTGTTCTTTATATTTACTGCTGTAAAGTCCCTAAAAGTGGACATGTTGGACCTGGGACTGCTGTGTTGGTTTTAATAGTTTCACACTCCAGTATAGTCCTCCTAACACTTTAAATCCATCATGAAGAATTCATACTGATGTTTTTGTTTATTACATATTTGAATGTTTGTAATTGAATGTTTCATTATCCAGCGCTTCTTCCCCTCACCTTCATTTTACTTTAAAGTGGAGTTAATATCATAGTTTATACATGTAACAGATATAAGAGCTGAAAACACATTTTGACACATTTTTGAGTGATGTGTCCGAGCAGGTCAGCAATGCTAATGCTAATACATGTTTGTTTATCTTCTGTGTTTTCCTCCTGGGTTCTCACCCATATAGGCTCCACCCATATCTTCACCCCTACTGTGCTCCTGGACGCGCTCAAGGCCATGAACAAACCAGACGAGGAGCAGACAAGCTAAAATCATCCCCTCTCGCCACTTCCTGTTACCCCCAATATCCCCCCCCCCCCCCGCTCCTCCTATGTTACTTGTGTATGCAGCTTGCTTGAAAGAAAAAAAAGAAACAATGGCAACATTGACTAAAAAAATTATATATATAAAAATATATATATATATAAATAAATATATACACATACATATAAATATATAAAGTATGTTCACAAACAGAAGAATCATTGCAAGTATTCTCATGTTTTACAACAATGGATGCAAACGACAACACCGCCGTCTAAATAAGGTTTAAATATCCATTTAAAGGCAATTTAAAACTGAAAAGTACCAAATGTAATATTATTGTATGCTATGAAACCTGCTAGAATGTGTAAATGGTAAATTTTTCTTTGGTTTAATTTTCATTTTTGTTTTTTTTCCCCTTCTCTTTGTTATTCGGTGTGATTTCTAATGGCTGTGGGAGCGGGAGGGATAGTACAGTGTGTATGTGTGTGTGTGTGTGTGTGCGGCTGTTAGTCATGAAGGGAAAAAAAGAGAAAAGAATCCCATTATTCCTTCTCCTGCTACTTGCTGAACTGCTGTCCTTCTAAAGCTCTGGTTTTAGACTTTGTATCATGTTAGGTGTGCATGCCATGGAATTTGCTTTGTGGCGGTTGAACTGAAAAAAGCCCCTCGTTGATGACATCTGTGTGATTCTGACCGTTTCTGGACCGGATATCTGCTGGGACTTCAGTAAAAGAGAGAAGAAGCCAAAGCGAGCCGCTGTAGGTCAGAGAATCAGCAGATAAAACCTGTATATAGCTCCAAAGGGGAAAAATCCAAAACGTGACCCTTCCTCTCCCCCCAAGCCGCCACAGGTCTGGCTGTATTTACTTGCCACAACCCCACGACCCGTTCGACCCTTTTGTTTTGATTGCTCTCACGTTTTAGTGTCAGAAAGGCCATTGCTTGCAAATGTTTGAAGAATATTCAAAAAAGGGCCAGTCGTATTTCAGTATTGTATCCTGTCAGATTAAGTCCTATCATTGGTTAGTATACAATGTTTAACCAGGCCATGCACTGAGTAGCGTGTTGTTGTATATGCCATATGTTGATGTTCTAACGTCTCACTGTTGACTGGTGATATTTCTGACTGTGAAGTAGTAAAAAAAACATTTCCTTTTGAAAAATGCAAATGTGAAGCCAATGTGTTTGTGGTGTTTTCGCTGTAGTTGTAGTAGTAAACTGGGAAAGAATAATAGCAGCTATCTATATTTGGTTTATTAGTCTGTTAGTCCGTTAGTCTGTTAGTTAGTTAGTTTATCTTCTGGTGCAATGTTAAATCTTCCACTGGTGAATGGCTTTGCAAAGAAACGTAACCCCCTATTTATAGATTTTCTTTCTACTGTATTTATTTCTATTTATTCCTTTGTTCTGAAAAAACAGGTCGTGTTCTATTGCACTACGCCTTTTTCCGTGACGCAGATGCTTCTTTATTCTCGTTTTGCTCTATTTGTTTTGTTTTGACTTTATTATTTTGGTTTGCTGTTTGTTGTAAAGCACTGACTGTGTCTACTAGATTTCTATTACATTTATTTATCAGAGAAAATATGAATAAATGAGAAAAGTTAGTCTGTCTTAAACCTGTTGAACTTGTTGAGCTGGGATTTCATGTTTGCGAGCGTCGAAGCACAAACTAAAGTATATATAATACTTGTGTACCAATGTACTAAGGCTGTCTAATAAATTGGCTTCCATTACAGCACAGATTCAGTATATTCTCTTACACAACAAAAAATAACAATAATGACTGTATTCACTCACCGGTCATCTCATGCAAGGTTTATCAGTTCAATGTTTGACCACTTGAGGCTAAATTTAAAAACAGGAAATTAGGAAAGTGGAATTTAACACTCTAACATTATTTTATTCCTTTAATTTTGGAATACTAAAGAAGAAGAAAAAGCTTTTCATCTGTTTTCCATTTTTTTTGTTAGTTTCTGCACTTCACAATCAAATTTTTCCAGTTTTGCATCTGCAAATCTGATACTTTTGTTATAGGATGCAAAAAAACAGAAAATCAACTGGTCAGAGAATTGAACTGATAAACATTACACTTACACTGACTCACCTCAGCATGTCATAAACATATATGGTCTGGATTATTGAATGTAAGTGAAAAGGGGACACAATTATATGTTTAATTTGGATCATATAAAAGTACAAAATTACAGATTTCCATTCAAAAGCATTTCTGTCTCACAAGTAATTTAACTTCATTATAAAAAAATTGAATTATCATATAATCTCTAGAACGTCTGAGAAACTGCTTTAAACATAGCTAAAATCTACTGCCCTGGTCACATCATCTCTTTTTATTCTCTTACAGAAATGACAAATATTAGCCCATGACAAGTCCTGTTAGACTGAGCTTTATCTGCTTCTGCTAAAGAATGGCTCAGATTATAGGTTATGCTCATACAGAGTATATTAATAAACAGTATATTAATATACAGAGTGCATTCTGGCACCGCCATCATTTTTTTACATTTTAACGTATTGTGAATCTTGGGAGTTTTTCTCTAAATTGATTTAAAATATCATGATAAATAGAACAGAAACGATTCAAAATGACCTGAAATAAATTCTTTTTACACTGACCTCCACTTAACATATAAAGGTTTTGCATGACAGGCGGAACGCGTGAATTTCCTTGTTAATATTTTATTTATGTAACGTAAAACGATTTTGGAGCATTTCTGTTGGTCCTTTGCTCAAGAGGTTCACATTTTCTCAAAACACTTTTATAATTGAACTTTTTTTTCTTTTTTATTATGATACAGATTTAAAAACTATTAGTAGAGATTGTTGCAGAATTGTGGGTCAATACATTTCACATCTTAAAATCTGTCAAAGTTTATGCTAATGCAGATACATTTACATAAATGATTTATTTGCTATCAATAATACCACCTTTTTGTGCACACACTTCACATTTTATAAGCCTTATTGGTCTTATAAGAGAATGTTGGAGTTGTATAATTAGACTATAGCCCTGTATCTGTTTCTCTGCATACTTTATTATTATTTTCCCTTTTCCCTGTTCTTCAATACTCTGGACACCACAGGAGAGAAAAAACAGCACAGAGCAGCTGTTATATGAATTCAGCACTGCAGTGAAACTGATTGGCATGGTGGTGTATGAGGTGGTAGTGTGTGTTGTGCTGGTACGAGTGAATCAGACGGGAGCAGTGCTGCTAAAGTTTTATACACCTCAGTGGCTCTGCTGGACTGAGAAAAGCCAATCAACCAGATGGACTAGAGGACGACCAAAACAAACTATCTCTATCTTTACATCTAAAAGTTGGAGCAACACCAGTTATCAAACACCAGAACCTCCTAATCTAACCAGCACAGCACCATCCATCTGTTATCAAATCCCAAAACCTACTAATCTAACCAGCACAGCACCATCCATCTGTTATCATTCAAACCCCGAACCTACTAATCTAACCAGCACAGCACCATCCATCTGTTATCAAACCCCAGAACCTCCTAATCTAACCAGCACAGCACCATCCATCTGTTATCATTCAAACCCCGAACCTACTAATCTAACCAGCACAGCACCATCCATCTGTTATCAAACCCCAGAACATACTAAACTAACCAGCACAGCACCATCCATCTGTTATCATTCAAACCCCGAACCTACTAATCTAACCAGCACAGCACCATCCATCTGTTATCAAACCCCAGAACCTCCTAATCTAACCAGCACAGCACCATCCATCTGTTATCAAACCCCAGAACCTACTAATCTATCCAGCACAACACCATCCATCTGTTATCGATCAAACCCCAGAACGTACTAATCTAACCAGCACAGCACCATCCATCTGTTATAAACCCCCAGAATCTACTAATCTATCCAGCACAACACCATCCATCTGTTATCAAACCCCAGAACATACTAAACTAACCAGCACAGCACCATCCATCTGTTATCATTCAAACCCCGAACCTTCTAATCTAACCAGCACAGCACCATCCATCTGTTATCAAACCCCAGAACCTCCTAATCTAACCAGAACAGCACCATCCATCTGTTATAAACCCCCAGAATCTACTAATCTAACCAGCATAGCACCATCCATCTGTTATCAGTCAAACCCCAAACATACTAATCTAATCAGCACAGCGCCATCCATCTGTTATCAATCAAACCCCAGAACCTACTAATCTAACCAGCACAGCACCGTCCATCTGTTATAAACCCCCAGAATCTACTAATCTAACCAGAACAACACCATCCATCTGATATCGATCAAACCCCGAACCGACTAATCTAACCAGCACAGCGCCATCCATCTGTTATAAACCCCCAGAATCTACTAATCTAACCAGCATAGCACCATCCATCTGTTATCAAACCCCAGAACGTACTAATCTAACCAGCACAGCACCATCCATCTGTTATAAACCCCCAGAATCTACTAATCTATCCAGCACAACACCATCCATCTGTTATCAGTCAAACCCCGAACCTACTAATCTAACCAGCACAGCGCCATCCATCTGTTATCAAACCCCAGAACCTACTAATCTAACCAGCACAACACCATCCATCTGTTATCAAACCCCAGAACCTACTAATCTAACCAGCACAACACCATCCATCTGTTATCAATCAAACCCCGAACCTACTAATCTAATCAGCACAGCGCCATCCATCTGTTATCAATCAAACCCCGAACCTACTAATCTAATCAGCACAGCCCCATCTATCTGTTATCAAACAACAGAACCTACTAATCTAACCAGCACAGCATCATCCATCTGTTATCAAACACCAGAACCTATCTAACCAGCACAGCACCATCCATCTGTTATCAATCAAACCCCAGAACCTACTAATCTAACCAGCTCAGCACCATCCATCTATTATCAAACCCCAGAACCTACTAATCTAACCAGCTCAGCACCATCCATCTATTATCAAACACCAGAACCTACTAATCTAACCAGCACAGCACCATCCATCTGTTATCAATCAAACCCCGAACCTACTAATCTAACCAGCACAGCACCATCCATCTGTTATCAATCAAACCCCAGAACCTACTAATCTAACCAGCTCAGCACCATCCATCTATTATCAAACACCAGAACCTACTAATCTAACCAGCTCAGCACCATCCATCTATTATCAAACACCAGAACCTACTAATCTAACCAGCACAGCACCATCCATCTGTTATCAATCAAACCCCGAACCTACTAATCTAACCAGCACAGCACCGTCCATCTGTTATCAATCAAACCCCAGAACCTACTAATCTAACCAGCACAGCGCCATCCATCTGTTATCAAACCTTAGAACCTACTAATCTAACCAGCACAGCACCATCCATCTGTTATCAATCAAACCCCAGAACCTACTAATCTAACCAGCTCAGCACCATCCATCTGTTATCAAACACCAGAACCTACTAATCTAACCAGCACAGCACCATCCATCTGTTATCAAACCCCAGAACCTACTAATCTAACCAGCACAACACCATCCATCTGTTATAAACCCCCAGAATCTACTAATCTAACCAGCACAGCACCATCCATCTGTTATAAACCCCCAGAATCTACTAATCTAACCAGCATAGCACCATCCATCTGTTATCAGTCAAACCCCAAACATACTAATCTAATCAGCACAGCGCCATCCATCTGTTATCAATCAAACCCCAGAACCTACTAATCTAACCAGCACAGCACCGTCCATCTGTTATAAACCCCCAGAATCTACTAATCTAACCAGAACAGCACCATCCATCTGTTATCAAACCCCAGAACCTACTAATCTATCCAGCACAGCGCCATCCATTTGTTATAAACCCCCAGAATCTACTAATCTAACCAGAACAACACCATCCATCTGTTATCGATCAAACCCCGAACCTACTAATCTAACCAGCACAGCGCCATCCATCTGTTATAAACCCCCAGAATCTACTAAGCTAACCAGCATAGCACCATCCATCTGTTATCAAACCCCAGAACCTACTAATCTATCCAGCACAGCGCCATCCATCTGTTATAAACCCCCAGAATCTACTAATCTAACCAGAACAACACCATCCATCTGTTATCGATCAAACCCCGAACCTACTAATCTAACCAGCACAGCGCCATCCATCTGTTATAAACCCCCAGAATCTACTAATCTATCCAGCACAGCGCCATCCATCTGTTATAAACCCCCAGAATCTACTAATCTAACCAGAACAACACCATCCATCTGTTATCAGTCAAACCCCGAACCTACTAATCTAACCAGCACAGCGCCATCCATCTGTTATCAAACCCCAGAACCTACTAATCTATCCAGCACAACACCATCCATCTGTTATCAATCAAACCCCGAACCTACTAATCTAATCAGCACAGCGCCATCCATCTGTTATCAATCAAACCCCAGAACCTACTAATCTAACCAGCACAGCACCGTCCATCTGTTATAAACCCCCAGAATCTACTAATCTAACCAGAACAGCACCATCCATCTGTTATCAAACCCCAGAACCTACTAATCTATCCAGCACAGCGCCATCCATCTGTTATAAACCCCCAGAATCTACTAATCTAACCAGAACAACACCATCCATCTGTTATCAGTCAAACCCCGAACCTACTAATCTAACCAGCACAGCGCCATCCATCTGTTATCAAACCCCAGAACCTACTAATCTATCCAGCACAACACCATCCATCTGTTATCAATCAAACCCCGAACCTACTAATCTAATCAGCACAGCGCCATCCATCTGTTATCAATCAAACCCCAGAACCTACTAATCTAACCAGCACAGCGCCATCCATCTGTTATCAAACACCAGAACCTACTAATCTAACCAGCACAGCGCCATCCATCTGTTATAAACCCCCAGAACCTACTAATCTATCCAGCACATCACCATCCATCTGTTATCAATCAAACCCCAGAACCTACTAATCTAACCAGCACAGCGCCATCCATCTGTTATCAATCAAACCCCGAACCTACTAATCTAATCAGCACAGCCCCATCTATCTGTTATCAAACAACAGAACCTACTAATCTAACCAGCACAGCATCATCCATCTGTTATCAAACACCAGAACCTATCTAACCAGCACAGCACCATCCATCTGTTATCAATCAAACCCCAGAACCTACTAATCTAACCAGCTCAGCACCATCCATCTATTATCAAACACCAGAACCTACTAATCTAACCAGCTCAGCACCATCCATCTATTATCAAACACCAGAACCTACTAATCTAACCAGCACAGCACCATCCATCTGTTATCAATCAAACCCCAGAACCTACTAATCTAACCAGCTCAGCACCATCCATCTATTATCAAACACCAGAACCTACTAATCTAACCAGCACAGCACCATCCATCTGTTATCAATCAAACCCCGAACCTACTAATCTAACCAGCACAGCACCGTCCATCTGTTATCAATCAAACCCCAGAACCTACTAATCTAACCAGCACAGCGCCATCCATCTGTTATCAAACCTTAGAACCTACTAATCTAACCAGCACAGCACCATCCATCTGTTATCAATCAAACCCCAGAACCTACTAATCTAACCAGCTCAGCACCATCCATCTGTTATCAAACACCAGAACCTACTAATCTAACCAGCACAGCACCATCCATCTGTTATCAAACCCCAGAACCTACTAATCTAACCAGCACAACACCATCCATCTGTTATAAACCCCCAGAACCTACTAATCTCACCAGCTCAGCACCATCCATCTATTATCAAACCCCAGAACCTACTAATCTAACCAGCACAACACCATCCATCTGTTATAAACCCCCAGAATCTACTAATCTAACCAGCACAGCACCATCCATCTGTTATCAAACCCCAGAACCTACTAATCTAACCAGCACAGCATCATCCATCTGTTATCAATCAAACCTCGAACCTACTAATCTAATCAGCACAGCCCCATCTATCTGTTATCAAACCCCAGAACCTACTAATCTAACCAGCACAGCTCCATCCATCTGTTATCAACCCCCTGAGTCTACTAATCTAACCAGCACAGCATCATCCATCTGTTATCAAACACCAGAACCTACTAATCTAACCAGCTCAGCACCATCCATCTATTATCAAACACCAGAACCTACTAATCTAACCAGCACAGCACCATCCATCTGTTATCAATCAAACCCCAGAACCTACTAATCTAACCAGCTCAGCACCATCCATCTATTATCAAACACCAGAACCTACTAATCTAACCAGCACAGCACCATCCATCTGTTATCAATCAAACCCCGAACCTACTAATCTAACCAGCACAGCACCGTCCATCTGTTATCAATCAAACCCCAGAACCTACTAATCTAACCAGCACAGCGCCATCCATCTGTTATCAAACCTTAGAACCTACTAATCTAACCAGCACAGCACCATCCATCTGTTATCAATCAAACCCCAGAACCTACTAATCTAACCAGCTCAGCACCATCCATCTGTTATCAAACACCAGAACCTACTAATCTAACCAGCACAGCACCATCCATCTGTTATCAAACCCCAGAACCTACTAATCTAACCAGCACAACACCATCCATCTGTTATAAACCCCCAGAATCTACTAATCTAACCAGCACAGCACCATCCATCTGTTATAAACCCCCAGAATCTACTAATCTAACCAGCACAACACCATCCATCTGTTATAAACCCCCAGAACCTACTAATCTAACCAGCTCAGCACCATCCATCTATTATCAAACCCCAGAACCTACTAATCTAACCAGCACAACACCATCCATCTGTTATCAAACCCCAGAATCTACTAATCTAACCAGCACAGCTCCATCCATCTGTTATAAACCCCCAGAATCTACTAATCTAACCAGCACAGCACCATCCATCTGTTATCAAACCCCAGAACCTACTAATCTAACCAGCACAGCATCATCCATCTGTTATCAATCAAACCTCGAACCTACTAATCTAATCAGCACAGCCCCATCTATCTGTTATCAAACCCCAGAACCTACTAATCTAACCAGCACAGCACCATCCATCTGTTATCAAACCCCTGAGTCTACTAATCTAACCAGCACAGCATCATCCATCTGTTATCAATCAAACCCCAGAACCTACTAATCTAACCAGAACAGCGCCATCCATCTGTTATCAATCAAACCCCAGAACCTACTAATCTAACCATTATATATATAAACTCTTAATATTTGCATCTTTATTTTATTATTTCAGAGCAACATATTTCAGTTATGTATTAGAGTGTAGTTACTCTTTAAGACATATTTAAGTAGCCTAGAATCTCCTGAAAAAGATCTCTGGTATATGTGAGCGTCTTCTCTAATAGTGATGTAATGTTTAGGTGAATAAGGGAAAAGCTATAATAAACTGGTCTAGAGTTGCAGGAGATTTACAATATTTACTGCATCTGTTACTGACTGATGTTCATTACAGGAGCTTTAAAGTCTATTCCAGCTGTTTATTAATTAATTTAACACTCAGATAAAATTAATCTGAATTGTACAGTTTAAAATACTTTAACGATGAATGTGATTAAATACATTTAATTAATCATAAAGAATGTAATTAATTAGATTATTCTTTTTATCACATGACAGCACTAATTAAAAAACTAAAAATCTGAAATGTCACAAAAAATAATAAAAACTGAACAAAAAGGCCTTACGTATTGTGAAACATGCTGTAGGTGTTGTGCAGCATTTTAAGGTATGACACAACAGATGCACACACAGCATGCACTGTTCCCAGAAACTCAACCTTATCATGCAATACAGGGCATAAAACTGTATATACAGTTAAACAATACATCACCAATCATGTTCCTAGTCTAGATGAAGAAAATGTTAAAAAATGTCAGTCACTATTCCTATAGGTTTCTACAAATTAATATAATATAACTATATAGACTATATGCAAATAATGTCAATTTTTTTGTGGACAGCCACTACTAATTAATGCGTTTAGCTACTTTAAGAACAGCACACTTTGAAGTTGATACGTTTTACCCATTGCTAAACAATATGTGCAAATGCACGTAAAGAAGTACTATCGAAAGGATAGGTCTCTCTGGAGCAGATAATAAACATTAACCTATTAACACCGTGCCTAACGCCAAGTGTGGGCAAAAGGGGGTATATATACATCACAGGGCATCTCACGATATGATATCACAATATGTTGCCATGATAATAACATGTCATGATACTGTGATTTTGTGATACATCGCATGACATCCGTGTTACTGAAGAGGATTAAATGCTGCTTAATAAGAAAATACCAGGAATTATGTATTTATTTCTGTTAGTTTCACAAAATTTACCAACCGATATTCTTCTCCCCAGGTTTAACTTACTCATTTAACTGGCGTAGCGCCACCATGTGGAGTAATGATGCAGTAGTTATGTACTTTAGTTATTAGTAATGATCATTTTAGTTTTAACTTGGGGGGCATGTTGTGGGGAGTTTATATTTCAATATTGATATTTGGTGCAACGTTTGATATGATACAATCAAAACAATTCGATTTTTTGTCCCAATCCTAGTCAAGAAGATCTCTGAGTGTGAAGAACCTTTTAAAGATCATATGATTTTTTGGTTCCAGACTTCCAGAATTGTAAGGTTCTTCCCACATCAGCCAGTACATGATTCATTAAAGAACTAAAAAGTGATTATTGTATGGCATTGCATTTATTTCCTTTATTTTTAAGAGTAAAACAGGGTTTATAAGAGTAAACAGGGTGATCGGTGATCATGCTAAATCAGAGATGAAGAGGAAATTCAGTTGCAATAAAAAGTATGTGAACCCTTTGGGATTATATATCTAAGTCACAACAATAAACAAACACACTCTGCCTTAACTAAAACCACAAGAAAATTATATGTTCGCATGGTTTTGTTGAACACAATATGTTAAAATTCACAGTGAGGGGGTTGAAAGTATGTGAAGCTTTGGATTTAATAACTGGTTGATCCTCTTTTGGCAGCAAAAACCTCAACCAAACGTTTCCTGTAGTTGCAGATCAGACGTGCAGTACAGTCAGAATGAATTCTACATTATTCTTCTTCACTAAACTGTTTCAGTTCAGCAATATTCTTGGGATATCTGGTGTGAATCGACCTCTTGAGGTCATGATGCCACAGCATCTCAGTTGGATTGAGGTCAGAACTCTCCAGAAGGTGTATTTTGTTGTGTTGAAGTTGCTTGGTTGTTGATTTACTTCTATGTTTTGGGTCGTTGTTCTGTTGCATCATCCATCCTCTGTTGAGCTTCAGTTGATGGACAGATGGTCTTAAGTTTTCCTGCAAAATGTCTTGTTAAACTTGGGAATTATTTTTTTTACGTTGATGACGGCAATCGGACCAGTCCCAGAGGCAGCAAAGTAGCCCCAAACCATGATGCCTCCTCCACCATATTTCACAGGATGAGGTTTTGATGATGGTGTGCTGTGCCTTTTTTTCCACACATAGCATTGTGTGTTCCTTCCAAACAACTCAATTTTGGCTTTATCTGTGCACAGAATATTTATTGTGTATATATATTATGTTTTTTTTGGACAGCATGAACTCCATTCTTGTTTAATGATTTCCTCATTGTAGATTTGTCAACAAAAATGTTGAAAAGCATGGGCCAGAGATTTCTGTCTTCAGCTGACACTCTAGGATTCTTCCTCACCTCATTCTGTGCTGTGTTCTTGCAGTCATCTTTACAGGACGACCACGCCTAGGGAGAGTAGCAACAGTGCTGAACTTTCTCCATTTGTAGAATGTCTGTCTTACAGTGGACACATGAAAATTAAGGCTTTTAAAGGTACTTTTGTAACCCTTTCCAGCTTCATGCAGGTCAACAATTTTTGAATGCAGGTCTTCTGAGAGCTCTTCTGTGCAATGCATGATTCACACCAAGCAGCTTTAACCAACACATCCCATCTATTCACATACTGGCTCTGAGAAAAGTCATTAGCCTAGGGGTTCCCATACTTTTTCCACCCTGCACTGTGAATGTTAACATGTTGTGTTCAATAAAACCATGCAAACGTATCATTTTTGTGTGGTATTTGTTTATGTTGTTTAGCCCAGAAGTGGCAGTTCTGACTTAGATGAAGATCAGAACACATTTAATGACCAATTTATGCAGAAATCCAAGTAATCCCAAAGGGTCCACATACTTTTTCCTGCAACTGTATAATCATAATAAAATCCAAAAGTGTTCCTAAAAAATAAATAGGCAGTTTAATCTGGTCAGTATTTATTGCCCTATCAGAGACTTTCCAGTTTCAGACCGTAGCACTACCCTCTCAATAACTTCTCTCTACAGCGGCCATAAATCCTGCCTTGTCTGTGCTGCTTTTGCCATGGCACCAAAAGGAGAGTCACTGGCGATTTGTCAGCTGCACAGAACTTTGTGCTTTGAGGTGGTCGCTATGGCGACAAAAGACAGAAGGGGAGGGGCTGCTGAAATAAGAGTAGTTTTGATTGGCCGGCTGTGTGTATCGGTCATCCTGTCGTGCTTCCTCTCCTGATAAGGACGGGGCTGAGGAAAGAGCAGAAGAGAGAGAGAGAGGGAGAGAGAGAGAGAGAGAGAGAGAGAGAGAGTGAGAACGAGGGAGACAGATATATTTATTGATTGGTTGACTATTGATCCACTATTCACCAAATAATCCATCTCCAGATGGCCTTTCACCTTCTGACCTGCTGATGAAGCACTACGTCCTCAGTCAAAATGAATTTTAAGGGAATGTAGTTACTATATCACAGATCTACCCTGTTCAATTACTGTGGGCCTGCTGTGTGTGTTACTCACCAGAGTCCCTCCAGCAGGGCTGCAGGGGGCAACTGGATAAGCGCAGTGGGGAACTGGAGGTGGAAGGGCTGGGCAGGTACCTTCTCCCAGTGTGAATAGATATATACAGTATTGTGCAAATGTTTTAGGCACCTGTGGGAATTTCAATAAAAAAAAAGCTTCTTATCAGTGCAGTAAGTGTTTATTATCTCAGTAAAACACCAGCATTACAATAAATACAAACAGCAAATTTAAAACAACACTGTTTTCCTTACAATATCTCCTAATCTCTCCACATCTGAGTTTTAGTTGTAGAGTTATTCTCATCATATCAACATCTGGTTTGGTAAATTGGTAAATGTGGTAAATTAGGTGAGCTGCTGCTGGAAATTAACATAATATACCTTTTTCTACGACTTTGTTCAGGATACAACCTACTTACCTAAAAATGAGCAATTCTTGTTACGTTTTACTGTATTTATGTTTATTTGCATCTGTTTAAATCATATGTGGTGCTTTTTTCAGGCAAAAACATTTGTATTGCTAAGATAAAAATTTTTTTTTAATTTCCTTAGGTGTCTAAAACGTTTGCACAGTACTGTATGTACATACAGTGGCGTGAATAAGTGTTTGTGCCCTACAGATTTCTTTTGTTTTTGCCTTTTTGTCATGCTGATATTTTTTTAGATTATCAAACAAACTTTAATATCAGAAAAAATGATCTGAGTAAATATAAAAAGCACTTTTTTGTAATGAAAAAAACAATCCAAACCAATCTAGAAAAAGTTTTTGCTCCCTAAACATAATAGCGTGGTTGCAACAACTGCAATCAATCTTTACTGACAACTGGCAATGAGTCTTTCACATCTGTCTTTGCCCCACTGTTCTTTGTAAAAAAAAAATAATTCAGCCACATTGGAGGAGTTTTTAAGCCATTCAGAGGTGGACTTGTTTGTGTGCTGAGGATCATTGTCCTGTTGCAGAACCCAAGTACTTCTGAGCTTGAGGTCACAAATAGATGACCAGATATTCTCTTTTAGTATTGTCTGGTAAACAGCAGAATTCCTGGTTCCATCTATTACAGCAAGTTTTCCAGGCCCTGAAGCAGCAAAGCTGCCCCAGACACTACTACCACCATGTTTTATTTTCAGTGATGTTCTTATCCTGACATTATGTGTTAGTTTTACGTGAGATGCAACGGGAAAACACCTTCCAAAAAGTTCCACTTTTGTCACGTCAGTCCAAAGAACATTTACCCAAATTTCTGGTGATTATCAAGATGTTTTTTGGTCAATGTAAGATGGACTGTTGTCCTCTTTTTGGTCAGCAGTGTTTCTTTGCCATGAAATTCTCTAATGGAGACCATTTTCACCCAGTCTCTTTCTTATTATTGAATCATTAACACTGACCTTAACTGAGACCTTTGTGACCTCCTGGATGAGTGGTTATGCCCTTTTGGAATAATTTTGTCCGGCCACTCCTGAGAAGGTTCACCAGTGTTCCATGTTTTCTCTATTTGTGAATAATAGCTCTCAGGTTCTCTGGAGTCCCAAAGCCTTAGGAATGACATTGTAACCTTTTCCAGACTGATAGACGATCAGTGACTTTGTTTTCTCATCTGTTTTTGAATTTCTTCATCTGCTTCATGTTGTCAGACAGGTTCATTTAAGTGCTTTCTTTATTCTACAGGTCTGGTTGTGGTTAGCAGTGAAGTTGAACCTTGCAAAAAGTGTGTTTGATCACAGTTCATTTATGGGGGGCTAGATTGGTTTAAATAGATTTTCCAGTAATAAATAAAATCAAAATTTAAAAAGTGCTTTGTATATATACTTAGGTTGTCTTTGTTTTATATTAACCCTTTCATGCATAGAGGTCACTACAGTGTACAGCTGTTTAAATTTTTTTTTTCTTTAAATATGCTTGCAATTTTGGGCACTGCTGCATATAGTCCACTGTAGTGGAAGCTATTGCATCATCCTATACAAAAAAATCCCATTGGTTGGTCATTGTAATGGGAAAAAGAAGTCAATGAAATCAAGATGGCCGGCAGACAGGGAAAACCACCAAACACCTTGGCTATTTTTGTTTCTACCTTTTATAAAATTATATCACTGCAGGTAAAAAAATATATAATTACATCAAGTAACATCTAAGGTGACATATTATGTAAAGATTTTCGAAATTTTGATTTTATATTTGAGGGAATTGTAGATTAATCATCTGTCCACTTAATTGTACATCATGCATCATTAGCTATTTTTCAACTTTTATGCAATGTCAATTACTTCCAGTGTTGTTTTTAAAATAATTCATATTGTTTAATGTTTTGGCTGTAAATCAACTTCTTTAATTGAGGAATGTCTGCCAGTACAGACAGTTGCAAGCAGAGAAGTAGGGTCAAGCAGTGATAGTGAAGGTGAGTCTGGAAATGTTACTGAGGGAGTTGAGGCTGAGGAACGGAGATGAAGGAGATGAGGCTGTTGAAACTAAGGGCACCCCAATATCCAGTATGCCCCTGGAAACCACTGGCCCCAGCTCAAGAAAGTATAAAATGCCAGCACACGAAGAACCAAGTACGTCTGCATGCAGTGTCTTGTAGCTTTGTGCCCTGTATGCTTTGGCAACCATCATAGAAAATAGTCTCAGAAATTAGCAACAAGCATGATTTGACAGGAAATATGATACATGCTATAAAATACTATAAGAGAATATGCTCACTTAACAGTTCAGAGACTTGACAAGAATACAGTATGATAATACCAGTCACAATCAAGATTCTATAAGGTTCTACGGTTCAGAGACATTTTCTTGTGTCACAATATCCTCCTCAGTTCCACTATTCCAACAGAATACCATATTACAACTGTATAACTGAATTACATTTGTGTTTTTTTTACAACAAAAAATGCATGAAGTACACTTGAGTGGACAGATAAATATTTCTTTATCAAATAAAGATAGAATATATTTTTTTTTCAAACCTTGTTTTACATCCCTAAGGATGTATAAAAACACTTAGAAAAAAAATCCTGACTGAGTTTATTATAATTCATGCATGAGAGGGTTAAAGTTTGTTTAATAATCTGAAAAATGCAAAAACAAAAGTAATTTGTAAGGGGGTAGATACTTTTCTTTTGCAATACTTATTGATATGTGGGATCTGTATAGTAACACAGATCACGTTCCAATTCCATTTACAATTCAAACACTTAATAGTGCCTTAAATAGTACATAAGGAGCCATTTCGGTCACAGCCCACTTCTTTGTTATATTGTATCAGCACATTTAGACCTAAAAATAAACATGTATGGGTGCCAAATTAAATTTAGATATGCTCAATCCTGTGAAATGTCAAAATATAGGTAAAGATTGTGCTGAGTGAGCAGTATGTGAGTGAGTAATGTCTAAATGCTGAATCTCTGCAGTGGAAGTACAGCTCACCTCAATGCTGTCCTCTGCTGGACAGGACTGAGTACTGCAGGCGTGAGTCGACTACTCTCTGAACCCAGCAGGAGTATGTAGATACAGGAGTAAAGAGAGCAAAAGCTGCATATGCTCGGAACATCAAGGGACACTTTTTCTTCACAGGATCCACAGAGCATGTGGCAGGGCAGCAAGTTCATCGCAGACTACAAATCCAACATTGCACAAAGCCCCAAAGACCTACGCCCGCTTTTAGAAAAAAACAACCAGACTCAGAAACAGCTTCATTCCAGAAGCTGTAAGACTCTTAAACTCCGCCTAGCCAACACACTGCACCGACACTTTACAACGACAATACATATTTAAACATTGTCACTATACTCGCACTGAGACACTTTTCACGTTTCATGTTACTGATATCCATTCATAATCATCATGCTGGTATAGCAATTTGCACTTGGACTCATCTTGCTGCTAATTCCCTACTCCTATATTTGTGTACCAAACATGATGTGAAATGACAATAAAATCTTCTTGATTCCTTGAGTCCTTGAATTTTTGAAAAGTCTATTTATCAAATTAAACCTGAACTCGGGTGTCAGGTTGGGCTCAAGAAAATGGTATGTGACGTAGGCCTAGTTTTTTTTATTAGAATGTTTTATTTGATATTCACAATATAGCAAAGTAACAAATCATACTGCAATCTAAAAAAAATATGTAAAAAATCACACAGCGCTGGCCTAAGCAGTGCGCAATAAAAAACAATTTTTCCTGAAAAGCACAATATTGTTTTTTTTCATTGAAGGGCCCAGTTGAAGGTCCCTGTCCCATATCAGTCCTGTATAATAAATAATACTTTAGGAACCATATAGAGCTATTTGTAAGGAAAAAAACATCTCTTCGAACTTGAAAAATGGTTAGTCTTTACTACAAGAAGCAGTTGTGAGATATACATGGATGTAACTCCGGTTCAGTGGAGCTGGACTGAACAACCAGTAACTGAAGAATACACCATATATACATTTGAAAATACCATCTTTCATCTAAGCTCCTCCTGTTAAGGATGTGATATCAAATGTTTATTACTAAGAGGAGAGGAGCTAAAACAACATTACTGACTCTGATTTTACTCTGATAAAGTTCCGCCTTTCACTTTCAAAAAAAAAAACTGATATTGTGCATCTAGAAAAAAAATTAGAGAGGGGGGGGGGGGATGCAAGAGAGGGGGGGGGGGGATGCAAGAGTGAGGCATTAAATCTAATAAATGCCTCACTCTTGCATCTACCACAAAGTGTTCCCATTCCACCTCAACTTCACTACATATTTCCATGAGTTTAATACTACATATTTACCTGCTGCACCGCTATTCATTAGTAATAAAGCGTTCCTTTATAAATGCATTAAAATGTATTGTTTTTTGGTACCCTTTAAATAAAGTGTAATGGAATGTTCTTTCCCAATGTAAAGTTCTAGAATGTTCTCTCCCACGAACTCTCGCCTGTTATGACATCATCACGCTCAAAGGGATCGCGTGTTATGACGTCATCAGCGCTCACTCTATATAAGAAATCTATCAGCTTGAATAGACCATATTCTTGAGATGGCAGTACAGCTCGCGCTCAGTGTTGGGTCTAGACTAGCGGTCTCGGCCAGAAGCACAGCATTTTTAAATTCTTTAAAAAAGGGATTTTGCGTCGCTTCCTTCTCACACGCAGTGTGTTCAGGTTTCTTTAGAAGAGGATTTAGTGACTTTTCTTCCTCTTCGACCGGTCGAACGCATGTGGACTGGAAGGCTAAGGGGGATGTGGCTGTTGTTCAAATGGGTGATCCGCGTGCGTTTGCGAACTCATGGACAGTTCACATGCAGACAGAGATGATGGACGTTTTAGATGAGATTTGTGAAAACGACGCAGTTCAAAGTGCTGTAGTGACTTCCTCCAAACCGGGCAGCTTCCTCGTAGGGGTCGACGTAAACGAGATCCAGAAATGTGAAACAAAGGAAGACGCACGTCTCCTCTCTCAGTATTGGCAGATGATGATGGACAAATTTCAATACTCCCCCAAACCTATTGTCGCTGCTATCGATGGATGGTGTGTTAACGGGGGGTTGGAGTTTATCACGGCCTGCCAATACAGAGTGGCCACGAAGAACCCAATGACCATTTTCGCCAGCCGTGAAACCAGGCTGGGTCTTATGCCCAGTGCTGGAGGCACAGTAAGACTGACTAACTTGGTTGGACCTTACCGGGCCTTGGACATGATGTTGGAAGGTTACGCAATCCGGGCAGATGCGGCAAAGAAAATAGGTCTGGTCCAAAAAGTGATCGACACTCAGGATTCTGATTATTTGGAGGATGTAGCTATAGACAGTGCTCGTGAAATTGTTGACAAAATAATTCCACTCATTCCACAAAGAAACAACTTGCTGCTGAAAACACAGGATTATTTTTATAGCTTCCCAAAAGTTCGGAAGTTAATGTTCGAGCACATGCGGCAGAAAGTGATGGACAAGGAAACATTCTTTAATGCACCCATAAAAATAATTGAGACCGTAAAAACTGCGTTAGAGCAGGGACCAGTAGCAGGGTACCATGCAGAATCGAAGAACTTTGGCTTACTAGCAAAGCAAAGCGACACTAAAGCGCTGATTAAACTGCACCAGGACCTAATTGCAATTTATGAGGAGAAGTTAATGCAAGATATGTAAATTAGAAAATAAAAGACTAATAGTAATGATATTACATTTTGTTTATATAAAGATTATATTTTATTATATTTAGATTTTATAGAGAAAATAAGTGATTTTGTTTTTGTATTTACTCTTATATATGTTTTTTTAGACAGTTTATAAGAGATTATATGTTTATGTTATAAATATTTAAAAATGTATAAATATGACCATTGGCGCAGGAACTGGGGGAATATTAGAAACAGGTGGATTTGTCCCCCCCAAAAAATGATATCAGTTCGCTCACATCAGCCGTAATATTAATGAGGAGACAGACCGGACCAATCACAGAGCCGATTCAGGTATTAAGTCCCGCCTCTCAGTAGAAACAGCCAATCAGCTTGCTGGTGGAGGAGAGTCAGTTTGCTGTTGGGGAAGCCCCGCCCCCTCGCTGTGAGATTTAGCAGCGGGATCGGGATGCAGCAGCTTCAGCTGATTTTAAAACAGATCTGGATATACGGAGATTTTTCTAAAAGAAAGGTAACGGTAGGCTAACCACGTAAACTGTGATGATATGTTTCTGATAGCTGGTTAAAAAAAAGACACGTCTCTGAATAAAAACACACAGATAAAACCCACTGTGATTAATAAACTGCAGCTGTGTTAGTGAGTTAGTTTAACTTCAATTAGTTAGATAAAATATATATATGTAATGTTCAACTTGCCCTGTACCTGATCAGCTAATCACTATTTCATTTTCAAACTTTATTAATTTAGTATTACAGGACTTACTGTGAGCTATAATAAACGAAAATTAATTTAGCTAACTAGTTATCTAGAAGCCGGATATAGTGGATAGCCAGAATGTAGTACTTTATGTTTGTAGTTAAAGCAGTTTCTTAACCCTGATCACTGCCCTAAAATTGTGTTTTCCACCTGATCCAGCTGATCAGCTAATAAACAGTAATTTACTGAGTTTACCTGTTTAAATCCTTTAGCCCCCTATGGAGCTTAAATTAATCAGGCAGTGTATTAAACACATCATACCACCACTTTATTAAATGCCTTTAAAGCAGAGAAGCTGTAGAATATGCAGAACAGTGTTAATATGCAGTAGAATATGTAAGAACTGGGTTGAGAAACACTGCTGTAACGTGACTTCTGTTCATTTGTAGTTCACAGTAAGACCACATGTCCTGACGTTTATAAAAATCTGTATGCAACATAAAGTTACATTCTTTTACATAAAAGGACACCATCTTAAGAAAAGCTCTCAGTAGAAAAAAAAAGCGCAGGAGAAAGTGTAAATATACGACAGAATTGACATGCCAATACATAATAATAATAATAATAATAATAATAATAATAATAATAATAATAATAATAATAATAATAATAATAATAATCATAATAATAACCAAATCTGTTATATAATTTTAAATATTAGGTGATAACTGATCATTTTTGTCATATGTATATAATTCAGACATGAATTCATTCATGCATAATTTCTTCCAACAACAGTAACTGTAACATGGAGTAACATGTTTAGGTTGTAAAATCACCTTATAATAATAATTTACTTTTAATTAAAAGTAATTTCCACAAATGTTGTTCTAGGACACTTGCAATATTATTTATCATTTATTTATATTAGTTATAATTTTTCATAGTATTTTAAAGATGGCCATTTTAAATAAATGATTTTTGAATAATTTGTTTCTTATTATAGGGTGGGCTTGGGTTCATATTGGCAATAATTTGTTTCTAATTATAGGGTGGGCTTGGGTTCATATTGGCAAATGTGTCCCCCCCCAATATCAAGCCCGCTCCTACGCCCTTGAATATGACCCATGCGCGGTATACAACCGCGGTCTTGGTTTTATTGGATAACAATTAGATTTTCTTGTTTTATAGGACTTTGAAATCTGGTTTATGCAAAAGCGAATAGACATTCTTCCTAATTTTGGTATCCAATTACGCCAAGAGTATACAGTAAAATCACTTGATATGCATGACATGATATGCTGTGATATGATAACAAATTGATTTGCTTATTTAATATGACTTCAAACGTTTCCAAAACGTTACACTGTTCTTCAGATAAGCGGTAGTCTTTCTGGTGTATATTTGTGGATTAGACCTCGTTAAATCATATTTATTTAGGTGTAAAAAAGCGGATGTCTTATCAAGTCTTGTCATTTATTTGCCCTAAAAAAGGCCTTCAAATCTTACTGTAAATCCTTTGAATTTAACATTGTTTTTGTGTGCTTTTTGCAATTTTAATATTTTCATAATTTTGTCTCTGGTGGTCTTAAAAATCATTTATTTGCACAAACAGGGGCAAAGCAGCCTGGCATTGATTACATACATATATATATACACATATATATATATATATGTGTATATATATATATATATATATATATATATATATATATATATATATATATATATATACACATATATATATATATATGTGTATATATATATATATATATATGTATATATATACGTGTATATATATACATATATATATATATATATATATATACATATATATATATATATATATATATATATATATATGTATATATATATAATTTTTTTCTCATTTATTCTTATTAAATCTATTTTCTTACTTTCTATTTTCTTTTAAATTGTAAATGCTCGGCTACACTGGAAATGATGTATTCCCGAGAGAAAAAAAAGGTTTATTGATTGAATGATTGGTAAGTTGAGCTATCCAGTGATCAAGAGTGTTCTTCGTGGAGTATAAATTTAGCTCCCATCCTTCTCTCTACCACCACCTCCGTGTCCGTTCCTTGAATATTCAGCTGTCGGGGTGTTTTTTTTTAGTGTTTTTTAGTTTATCACTATATATCTTATAAACATTTACGTTTCCTTACATTTTATGATTACTAACACTCCTGTTATTTAGATCCTTCAAATAATATAAATACTGATACAGTACCTGGCCAAATATTTAAGAGCTAATAAACCAAGAAACTCTTGAAATATAGCAAAATAACCCTATTAGCTACCATTTACCAAACGTAGCCTAAAAAGAAACACACTATTAATTAATAAAATTCATACACAAGGGGCTTCCCTACTACTATTAATTTTATTTAAAATACATTAGACTAATAAAAGGCATGAGCACCAGCGGGAATGTCTGAAGAAGGTATATTGTAAATTTGTATTTAAAAACTGAAGAGCTCTGGTTCAGGAGCTCGGATCTGCAGTGAATTGCTTTAGACTGAGTCTCTCTGTAAGAGCATTGGCTGAACAGAGTTTAAATGTATTGGCTTTCAAAACTGGAAGGTGGAGCTCATTATCTTATTATTAAACGCCGCTTTTTACGCCGCTTATTACGGCGTCAAGAGAGACACTAAAACGCCGCTTTTTACGCCGTCTCATTGCACTGAGACGGCGCTCTGTACGGCACGCCAAAAGGGTCGAAAAACGCCGTGGGAAACGGCGTCTTCTGTGCTTTTAACGGCGTCGTGAAATCATACGGCGTATATTACGGCGTCTTGAAATCATACGGCGTATATTACGGCGTAAAACCCACAAAGGCGTCTTGGTCCAGGCGTTTTTAGGTCCTTTTGGCGTCCATACGGGTGCGCTGTTCACGCGGCTACAGTAAAACACGGTTTAGACGCGCACTCGAGTTTTCGGTGTAGATAGCGCGACCGAGCGTTTTCTAAGTACAGATGGCGTGACCGCGGTCCCACGCAGGGGGATAAATGAACGAACTTTAAAAGCTGGAGCGGAAAAGCACCTAATAACTCTTGCCCCCTCTAACCTCCCTCTAACTACCACTCTCCCTCTACCCGCCCACCCCCTCCCTCCCTCTCCTCTCTGTGCTTGGTTGCGGCAATGACGTCAGAGCTCTCATACGTCGATGACGTCATCGACAGCGTGGCTATATAAAGCGCAGCTATGCAAAGTGCTTCAGGATAGATTTCTTTGATCTACATGGAACGTCAGAGTGGCTCTGGAGACGCGAATTCTATGAACGACTTAGAACGTCGCATACAGCCCAGAACATTTCAAAGACCTCCATCCAGAATGTTTTGCCTCATGCGGTTTGAGGACAGATCTGTTGTAATACAAATATCTCTATGTCCCTCTCCCAACAGTTTTGACGAATACAACCTTCAGTGTTTTAGGATAAGAAGAGTTTTAGTAGATCTAATGCAATCATTCAGCACGTACAATAGCGACCTTGAGAGAATACGTGAGGAGAACCCAGAAAACGCAGAATACGTTCCGCCACATCCTATTGTTCAGATGCTGGGCTGGAGTACTAATATATGGGGTGCCACCTTTGTTACTGCAGGGGATGCTCCCTGCCCTGTGTTTTTTCCCATTTATAACCAACAGCCTTCCTCTAACTGAACCGGGAAGGATTCCTGGAACCCCCTTTACTAAAGAGGTGGTCATCAATTGTTAGCAACTGCCCAGACACACCTTAGTATAAGCCCTTCCGAAATCATAGCAACTGCCTAGCAAAACTTTAGGAACCACCTTAGCCATCACCACATATATGATAGCAAACATCCTAGCAACCACTTAACAACAGCTTAGCAACCTCTTGGAATACCTTATCAACCGCCTAGCAACATCTTAGCAATCCCCACACAGCGTATAGCAATCACCTAGCAACACATGGGCAACCACCTTGAACGCCTTAGCAATCACATGGAATGTTAGCAACTGCCTAGCAACACATTAGCAACCACCACAGATATGATAGCAGGCAGGAAGCAACAACCGTTCTAGCAACCAGTTACCAACACATTTCCAGCTACTTGGATACCTTAGCAACCACCTTAGATATGAAGGCAACTTCCTAGCAACCAGTTACCCTTACTTTAGCAACAGCCTAGCAACAGCTTAGCAACCAACTGGGATACCCTAGCGAATGCCTAGCAACACCTTAGCAACCAACACATATATTATAGTAACCCCCCCCCCCCTCCCCTAAAAAAAATAAAATAAACAAAAGCCTAATGAAATCCTAATACATAATTTTTGGATAAAATATGAAAAATTGAGAAAAAACACTTTTTTTATTTAATATTTTAAAGAACAAAAGAAATAAGACTTACTAACACTTAGCTGTTTGTTGAATTACATGCTTCACTAAAAAGAAGTCATCATTTAAAATCAACTTTGACATGTACCATGTACATATATATATATATATATATATATATATATATATATATATATATATATATATGTATATATATATATATATGATCAGGCTGCAGGCTGGGGGGTCATTTATGCTGAGAATAAATGACCCCCCCTCCAAATATTAATAGCTGCTCTGTGGCGGTCTTGTGGGGGACTGAGCATTAAATAACAGGGTGAAATGAGGAGATACAGACACAGAACTACAGTCTGTAATTATAGAACTACAAAGATTCCTATATGACCAGTGGAGCTGTGAAAATGGGACACTGAGTGTAGAAAGGAGGTGGTCATAATTTTCTGATGACTATATAAATTCTGTCATGTCTGTAATCTCACTAACTTTTATATGTCTTTGGGGTCTCCCAGTATGACAGGACAATTTCACTATATTGCAGTTTAAAAAAAAAATTCAGGACAAAAGTCTGAGTAATTAAATTATACTCATACAAAAAACATTCACCATAAATAACATTCACCAAAAAAATCACAAATCACAAAACTTCAGATGAGTCTCCATTACTTTTAAAAACCTTATATAAATGTATGTAAAAAGTAATCAGTAAACTAATACACATAGTGCAGAAGTACTTCATTTTGTGGAAGAAGAACTCCTCTGTATGTAATAACAGTATACAACAGTTAAAAAGCTTCCTTTTACACAGCTTACATTTTTTTTTGTATATTTCATAAAGTTAAAATCCAGCCATAAATTAAATAAGTTTATCTCACAGTGTAGTTTCCTCTTCCATTACAGTGTAGCTGCCATGGTTTAGACTAAGAGTTCCATATTACTTTCTCAGTACCAGTAAAAGACGTATTTGTTTCCACAAGGCTGAACTAACTCTGGAGGATGCAGCAGTGCTGCTGGGTGGTTGGGTGAGAGCAGTGCTCAGTGCTGCATGCAGTGTTAGTAGGAGCAGGAATGAGCGAGAGGGCTTGTGTTCTGCAGTCCCGAAGCGAGAGAACGCGTCATGCGTCGTGAAACTTCATGCATGCTCCTGGCAGCATCAATGGCACGATCCAGAGAGCGTTTGAGAGAGTGCTGAGTGTCCACAGACTGTGAACGTCTGTGATGAATTCTGCCTCCTGATTTGTGACCTCTGTCATCGCTGCTCCGTGAGGGGTAAAGGGGCTTTGGGTAGGTAGATGGTGCCACAGGGATGGAGTAGTAGCTGCAGAATGGAGAAGACAGTCAAAGAATTAGGAATGAACAGCTGTGCCTGGTTGCATAAACACCTTAGGTTTTACCCTTAAGTAAAAACCTTAAGTGAAGATTTCCCTAAGTGTGTTGCCTAAAATTCCTTAGATGTTTTTATTAACTAAGGCTAAATGATGAGCCAGCAATCATTAGGGTCCTTGAAAGAAACAAAAAGCAATTGCATCTCACAGACAAGAAAATAAAAATTAAAAGATAACACTTAAACATAAGTGTGTTGCACAAAAATGCATTAAGTGATGTTAAGAGTAACCTCAATGCCTGGTTCACACTACACAATTTTGGTTCACTCGGCGCTCGCTCAGTCACGTAGTGTGAACTACTGAAATATACTCGCCGACTGATCGCTGACAAGTTGCAGACGCCCAGCAAATACTCAACACGTTTAACATCTGAATCAGTCGGCGACTAGGAGTCAGGAGCAGCGGCTACATACAGCCAATGGGATCACGGCAAGAGAGAACAATGGGTTCAAAACACAATCGCTGTTTATGGAGAGTCTTCACACTTTCTGTCCAGCTGTTTTGAGGGAGCGCATGAGTGAATCCTCTATTCATAGGGGTGAATGGAGCTAAAATATACAATTTAAATAAGAAAAATATATAATTAACTACTTGTTTTGAGCATTTCTTTGATTTTAGAAAGTAGAATAATGTATTTTACTAAATAAAAAAGCAAAGAAATTGTGCCTGTATAGTTCAGTTTATCTACAGAAATCAGGTTTTATACTGTACTGCTACTGTGAGCTGATTGGTTGGCGAGCTGATCCTGGAGATACAGATGTACCTCCATGTTTAAAAGGCGTATAACTGGAGTTTAACATGATAAAAAAATTCTGCAGTACTGAAACATTCAATTTGATTCTGTGTTGAGGACATATTTTAGTATAAAACTGATTAGACATTTATACATTTTGATGTTACTCAGTTGCTTCATATGAACGCATTCATGTTGGACTCTCCTCTATATTCTCCTCTATAGAGATTCTCTGGCATGACATCGGCAGTTCTCGTGTGTTTAGTTCTGGTGTGTTCTCGTGGTGAAATGTGTTGAGAAATTGTGTAATTTGTGACCCTGTGTCGCTGACCAGTCATGTAGTGTGAAAGTCTCAACAACTGAAGGACTCAGGATAACAGCCCAACCAGTCTTATAGTGTGAACAGCACAACAACTGATGACTCAAAGTTGTGTAGTGTGAATCTGGCATGAGGTGTTTTATGCAATCTGGTACTATGCACAAAATCATACATTTCTGAAAACTATGATGTGTATTTAAAAAAAATGATCAAAGCTAAATCTGTATTTGAACTTAATTGGTAAATACACTCAACAATAGATGCACCCAGATGGGAGTGTCAGATGCAGTGCCATTCAAAAGGAAGACAAAAGTTACCAGGACCAATAAATGGTCATATTTATTGAGCTACATATGCCACATGTAACAGCATGAAGTTGTAGAGACTCCTAATATGGTCCTATGAAAATTAATTTCATACAGCTCCAATATTCTTACACAGTTTCTGAAGATTATATAGAGATTTGATAGAGCATCCAATAGCATCCCATACATTTTCAATCAGGGATTGGTCTGGCCATGCAGCTGACCAATCTGTACCTGTGTCTTTATGGCAAGCTCCTGAAGATGGCAGCAGAATGTGGATGAGCACTATCCTGTTGGAATAGTGCACAGGAGCATTGTACAAAATTGTACCCCACACTATGATACCAGGGCTTCTGGACGTGCGACACGTGAAAACAAACTGATTTGATCTTGCTACAGATCACACCACTCCATACACAGATTTGTCGGTTGTCTTCCCTAAGACAAATGCAGGACTCGTCACTGAAGATGACCTGCTTGCATTCTGAAAAATCCAAGCCAGGCTGGCACGACTACTGACCACGGTTGATTCTTTCTGGGTGCTTCTATTTTTTGTATGAATCAATCAAATATTAACTATTAAATTATAAATTAATCAATAATCCAATTTATTTTAAAAACAATTCTAAGACAAGGTTCTTCACAGCTCAAAATGAAAGAATAAGAACCATCAGTATCTCCTGTTTGCTGACAGCAAGTTGAAACACTTCCTTTCAATGGCTGTGAACCAACAAACTGACTTCATCAAATTAGACACTGTGCCAACCCTGACCTCAGACATTCTGGCCAGGGAGTCGAAGAGCCAAAGTGGGATTGTGAGGAGAAATCAGGGTAATGAATACTTTATCTTGGCTACTCACAGAACTGTAGGAAAGACTGGCACACACTGGACCATGTGCACACAGCCAAGTACTGTAGGGGGAGGAGCTGCTGCTAAGTACACACCCCCTCTCTCCCTGTGTGTGGAGCTCACTGGCCTCTGAACATCCCTCCGAATGAAGCTTTGGTTTGCTGAAATTAACAAATTTAAAAATAAAACGATATTAATAAAAAGTACATTGACATGCTGCATATCACAGGACAGGAGCTTGGATCGTATCCCATGACTTTTGCCATGTCCTGTATAAGCTAAAGAAAGCCGCATTGAACTGTGGGATATTGGCTCCTGCCCTGAATGTGATTTCTGCCAGAGTGGATTGTCTGTTCACATGGACAATTCTCTGTTCACATTCACTTCCACCCACCGCACTGTCCACTGTGGGTGGGAACACATTCTATGGTGTATTTCCGGTACACACGTGATACACTGTACCCACGTGATACACTGTACACACGTGATACACTGTACACACGTGATAAACTGTACACACGTGATACACTGTACACATGTGATACTACAAACCTCTGGCCCAATAAAAGGAGACTTACGTGCAGGCATTCTACTATTCGGTCTTGCTGTACACCACATACACCGAGCAGGAGCCGGCCCTCTGCTGCATTCATCATCATACTCCTTTGATTGGACAGGTGATCTGCTACGCCGCTGGCCTGACCAGAAGAAAAACACACTACTGATTATTTTATTCCAAGATGACCAAAAATATTAAACGCATTAGGACTGAATTAGTAGGAGAAACATTTTTACACTTACTACTCGAGTGGGGCTTTGGCTCAGCCCTGGCTCTCAGGTATGCAGGTGACTTTGAAGGGGATACTGGGAAATACCTCAGGGTTTGTGGCTTGGGGTCAGACTGGGCATGCTCGGAATCTGTGGCTGTTTTTGGACAAGAAAGAGAAAGAATATTTACATTTTTTCATGGAAAATATATTATACACAATGAATTGTACTTGGTGCAGATAACAACAGAAACTTCAAAAAAAAAAAAAAAAAAAAAAAAGATTAGGTATGCACCAAGGTGGTAATTCTGAGCCAATATGGGAAAACAGTAAAATGTTTTCACATTTTTTGGTTTCACATTGTTTTTTTTCTTGCTAAGCTTTAACCCTTATTTTTAAAATTAACAGGTCAAATAAAATAATAGATCCAATGAAACTACTAAAAATAAATAAAATATAGCTTAAATCAATAGATTTTAAAGGGGCACAACAAGTGTCGGCTAAATGTAGCAGTGTGGGCAGCATTGTTTGGTCTTTTTTCAAGCATACCAAAAATACGTCAGCAAGCATCAGTTTCATACATGCAAATATATCGGCTCTGATTGGCTAACAGCCCTGCAGTAGAGAACCTCTACCTGCCTTCCCCCACAGTCAATTTTAAACTTCGGGTAACCTCAGACTCTCAGCGTCGCGAGGAAACATTATCAATGCCACGAGCCAAGCGGAGACTGCCCGCCACGACGCCGCTCTCCCTGCGGAACCCCCCCTCCTCGCGGGTTTACATTTCTGAGCTTTTCCTGATTGACTCGTTTTATTTCTGAGGCTTTTCTTTTACTAGCTACTGCAGACAATGGAGGCTGAAGAACAGTTTCATCTGCAGCATCATATACAACTCAGAGAGACCTATTGTATTTCACAAAGAACAAGAAAAAGTGAATTTTAGCAGAAGGAGACTTTCAAGATGGTAATGTAGAATCATCTACATAATCTGCATTAGAACTGCATGATTTTTTGGAAAGATAGTAGTAAAATAAATAAAACTGGACAAATAACCTCTACCTGTGGGTTTATGTAAGTCTTAGTTTTTCGTGAAATTTCTCCAGACTGCATAGCATAGAACAAATCATCAAAGCTAAGCACTTTTTTGATGTGTGTGACATAGAGGGTGCCATATTCTGTGCGTGTATGAAAACAAAACTCTGAATGGATCAAATGGATCTGAACCTCATTGAGAATCTTGGGGATGTGCTTTAAATCTCCTATCACCAAGATCTTGGGGAAAATTAATGCAGTTAAATCTGGACAGAATAAATGTTCTGGCATTGCAGAAGCTTGTAAAAAGCTAACGGCATTCCAACTACATAGTGTGTGAAACATTTTTCTATCCAGGCAGTGTATATTGTAATGTATTGTATTGCATTATAATTTGGTTGACATACTTATATCTGAAAGCTCTGTTCTAAAACGGGGTAGAGATGCTGATCTCCTCCTTGGCTCAGGCTTTGGTGCTGTCTTTCTTTCCTCTTCCTCCTCCTCACTCCTCCTACTCTCTCTTGGTGCTCTTTTGTTGGCTGCTCTTGGATTCAAAAACCTGAAATAAAATCCACAATACAATAAAAAACTAATTGTCAACCATGTACAGCTGTAAAACCAGTTATATTACATTGATTTCTCATTAACAGGTCATTTGCTCATCAGTGTTTTAAAGTTGAGCTACCTGAGGGTAGGTTGTACAGGTGTAGATGTGTGAGAAGGTTTAGGGTTTCTGAAATCCTCTAGGACAGAAAACCGTGCTCTCACAGGACTGGATGGACTGGACATCCTCAGACTGCCCTCTAGGTGCTCCCGGAGTCTGTCCACCTCTTCTTGCAGAGACTGGAGGGCCTCACTGATACAAAATGGAAATAAAAATCAACTGTTATTTAGGGGTGGATTTAAAGAAAGATGTTTCTATTCAAAATGATTATTTAAATTATCTGATATTGATTCATGTGGAGTAATGAAGCAGCAAGTTTAGTAAGTCAAATGGGTGAGGGAGGGGGGTTATTGGGGAAGTACTGGGGAGTTAGAGCACCTATGTTTTAATAAAAATGTCCATATTTGATGCCACAGATTTATTTTTAAGAGTAAACAGGGTTTATAAGAGTAAACAGAGTGTTTTTTCTCAGTGATCATGCTGAATCAGGCAATTCAGAGATAAAGAGGAAATGTAATAATAATAAAATATAACTGAGTGTTTCTAAAAAATAAATAGGCAGTTTAATCTGGTCAGTATTTATTGCCCTATCAGAGACTTTTCCAGTTTCAGACCGCAGCACTACCCTCTCAATAACTTCTCTCTACAGCGGCCTAAATCCTGCCTTGTCTGTGCTGCTTTTGCCATGGCACCAAAAAGAGACTTACTGGCGATTTGTCAGCTGGACAGAACCTTGTGCTTTGAGGTGGTCGCTATGGCGATAGGATACAGCAGGGGAGGGGCTTCTGAGATAACAGTCGTTTTGATTGGCCGGCTGTGTGTATCGGTCATCCTGTCGTGCTTCCTCTCCTGATAAGGACGGGGCTGAGGAGAGAGCAGAAAAGAGAGAGAGAGTGTGAGAGACAAGAAGACAGGGAGACAGGTATATTGATTGATCAACTGATTGACTATTGATCCACTATTCACCAAATAATCCATCTAGCCTGTACTATTACTGTGGGGCTGCTGTGTGTGTTACTCACCAGAGTCACTCCAGCAGGGCTGCAGGGGGCCACTGGATAAGCGCAGTGGGGAACTGGAGTTGGAGGGGCTGGGCAGGTACCTTCTCCCAGTGTGCCCTCCTGTCCTCTCCTCCCCTGTGGAGCCTGGAGCTGTTTGAGAGCAGGTTGGAGGGGTCTGTATCTGTGCCTGGGAGCCAAGAGCAGGCTGCACACTGACCAACACTTTCTCAGGTTTTACTGTGCTCGGCTCTTGTGTGACAGATGGCCTGGTCACCCTGGAGGAGAGAGGAAAGAGGCCAGAGTAAGACTACACCCAAAACACACAAACACACACGGATCCACACACAAACGCATACACTTTATATAGAAATAGACAGAATGTCAGAACTTAAGGTTATGTTGTTTATCATGTATATATAATAGAAATGGGACAAACTAGTAGAGGTCTGCTTTCTAAATTCTACCACATTTTACTCCTACCCTCAAAAGTAAGTAGTTCTTCATATTTACAAGCATAGAGAACTGATCTGCAAACAGAAATCTCTAATGAAGACTGGAACAACTTGTGTCTGTTCCGACTGTTACAATACAAATGGTTATTCAGAACGTATATTACCCCTGTAAAACTTCATCATTTCAATTCAAATATTCCTGATATCTGTGCTAAATGTGGTACAGATAAGGGCACTCTTCTTTACTGTATGTGGCAATGTACAGCACTTCAGATATATTGTAAAGAGGTTACAACATTTATTTCTCATGTAATTGAATGTGATATGCCAATGGATTGTAAACTCTGTTTGCTGCACATTTTTCCTGATGATTTTGGAGGAACTGAAATAAGGAGGAAGCTTGTCAGTTTTTGCCTCTATTACATGTGACTGCGTTGAACTGGAAGAACACTGAGAAACTCAAGATAAACCACTGGATTAAACAAATGTCCAGCAACCTGGCATTGGAGAAACTGACCTATATAGCTAAAGGGAAGCTTGAGGACTTTGAAGACATGTGGTTACCTTTCTTGCGATGTGAAAAAAAAATTGTAACATGTAAAAATTGTAAAGATGTAAAGTTTGTATCGATAAAGTGAGCATTGGGTTTTAGGGTGGGGGGATGATTTGTTTAAATACAGGTGCACTGACTTCCCTAAGACTTGCCTCCAATTTGACTGGATGTCGAATTCTGCAAAACTGTCTCCTCTTCAGTAACACAGATGCTGTGAATTGTCTTGTGATATATTGAGTATCGCGGAATCACAGTATTGTGATATCTTCGAGATCACACTGTGATTCTAACTTCTAATCTATTATAATTACATTAGAACAAATGCAAGTAAACATACATTTAGTAAGATGAAGATTCTAGATGATACTGTGTGAGTTAGACTGGAGAACAAAGCTTGTATAATTTAATCATTAGCTCCTCCTGATTTCCCATTATAAAACACTGATTTGCAAATCAGGCGTTAATATGATGACTATAAATATTAATAGACTACCATGAAGATGTTTTATGTGTTTTTTTTTCTATTGTATCAGGACATTTAGTCCTAAAAATAGTGCTGAGTGAGCAGTATGTGAGTGAGTAATGGCTAAATGCTGAATCTCTGCAGTGGAAGTGCAGCCCACCTCAATGCTGTCCTCTGCTGGACAGGACTGAGTACTGCAGGCGTGAGTCGACTACTCTCGGAACCCAGAAAGCCACTGTCAGTCTCTGGTGATGCAACTCCATCCTACAGAAGCACAAAAAATCACAAACTTCAAATACATCTATAATTATATCTATAAATATAAAAAATGTTTAACTTAGAATAATTGTTTTACAATGAGACATGTATTATAATGAAAAAAAAAAAGGTTCTTAGACCCTTTTACGGACCTGTGGGGGGGCTCTCAGAACCCTATCACACTTTTTTGAGGCTCTTTTCTTGAAGGCTGCACTCTCTCCAAGGTTGCTATGGGAAGTGCTGCTAGCTGAAGGTCTTCTCTCACTGCCATGTGGCCCTGGTAATGTTGTGTCTGGTAGAGGGCTCATGTCAAGTGTTTCCTTAGAGTTACACACATGTGAAGTACCAGAGGAACTACTAGAGAGAAATAAAAAGCAATAACACATTAACTTTCAGAAGAAGTATTATACACACATTTTTCATTTACTATTAAACACACACATCTATATTTTTCCACAAAACTGAACTGAAATGAAATAAATACATCAAAATCATAATAAAAAATTAGTCCTTATATAATAATATGCCAGCCATACAAACCCAAATCTTAGGGGCTTGTACTTAAACAAAACATGAACTAAGTATAATATGACATATATATGATATATAATATAACATTTTTTAAATATGGCTTAACAAAAAGAGGTTATATAAGAGGCTAAAAATGAAGGATTTACAGAGTTTCTTATCTTTTTCGAAAAAAAAATCTGATTAAGCAGATTATTCTGTGTTAGTTCTTATGGATACAAATCACAAAAAAAAGATGAAATGTTTGAGACTTACTGATCTACTGATTTGGATGAATCCACCTCGTCTTTAGTACTCCAGTGCGGATCATCTTCTACTCCGTCACTTAAAGCAGGATAAGGAGGAGAAGCTCTAAACTCCAGAGACTGGCGGGACTCAGACAGTCCTCTCTCCAGCCGCTTGGGCAGCTCTCTGAAGCTCTGGTATCTGGGTATACGGGAGAGTGAGATCATTTACTGTATTTTACGAACTGTAAGGCATATTATAAGAAGCATTTTAAGTGACAATAGTAAGGAACAGGGGTGTCGGCATGTTTTCCTTTCAATTCAGCAGGTCCCACCGCTGGGGGTGCCTAAGTAACTAAAACTGTAATTCTTAAAAAGTCTCTGGATGTTAATCTACACAGATTATTTGGGTGAGTAAAGTGCGTCCCTTTACTTACAGTAAGCTTAGATTTTTTTTAGCTATATTATAAAATGGTGAAGAACAAATTAAAGCAGTGATATCAAACCTGCCTACACTGGGCCAGAGTGGCTGGATGTTTTAATTCCAGCCAAACACAATATCACATGATCAGCTGTTTAAAGACTGAGCAGCTGTTTAAACAGAGGAATCAAGTTCATCAGCTGTTAGTTTAGAATGGAAACCTGCAGCCACACCAACCCAATGTGAAAAGGGTTCACTCCCCTGGATTAGGGGTTCATAGACAGTAGTGCTTGATTTGATCAGTCCCCAGTTCCCCTGATACTGTGTGATAATGCTGCCATTATGCACTGTGAACATTCTACTGACAGAAGTGTACACATATCAAAGATCACAATATCAAAGATATTACAAAGATATTACACAAAATCTTACCGGTCCATGAGATTGCTGAAGTCGTTCTCCACACACTTGTGTTTTTGGTGCAGGGAATGGAGAAGAGATGGAAGAATCTCCTCTTTAGCATTTTCTTCTTTGTCTCCATCACTTCCATCATTCACAGAACTCACCTCCAACTCAACTGTGTCCTCAGAGTGGGCTGCAGAAACCGGGGTCTGATCAGAGTCAGAGAGGGAGAGGGTAAATACACACAACACATAATCACACTTTCCTGTAACTACATTAAAAATAATGAACAGCTTCTATTCTGATTTACCACTTTCAACTACTGGACCGTTTCAGTCTATTATTCTGTTTTAATGTGTAATCTGCAGTCCATCTATTTTCTCAACATCTATTAATGGGCAGTGGCGCCATCGATCACAAGGTTGTGGATTTAATACATGAGCATGGTAAGCTGTCACTGCTAGGCTCTTGAGCAAGGTCTTAACCCTCACTGCTCCTTAAAAAGGTTCATAAAAAAAACATTTCTTTAAGCAATGTTGACACAATCTTTAATGATAATAAAATGTGTGTCAGATGTGTGAGAGCTCTATTGTGTAGGACTAAATTACTAAATTAACTCTGAGCTGATGTATTTGTTAGCTCAAAATTGCTTTTCTCAGTCAATAAATGGAAACACTTGTTTGTAGATTGCAAATTTCCATGACTTTACCAAATCTTTCTGGGTATTTTTATTTTTCCAAAACTTTTCCAGGCCTGGGAATTGCTATTTTCAAATTACATGACTTTTCCAGGTTTTTCTTGATTGTAAAAACCCTGCTCAAGTGCTACAGTGGCGGCTGGCCACAGCTCCATTCAATGCATCAGTGTGTTTGTGTGCACTACTGCATTCTATAGATGTGTGCGAGTAGGTTGGTATTTACCTCGGGCTGGGGTACTGTCTCGTTTAAAGATGCACAGAGCTGATGGGCATAAGGACGTGGGCTTGGTCCAGGTTCTGATTTGGGCTCGTTTTGTTCAGACTGCTCCATCCTCTCATTCAGTTCTTCCAATCGCAAACCAGAGTTAAAAATCTGACTTTCAAGTTCCCTAAAATAAAATAATATTTATAGAAGTGCAAAATTAAGCAGTCATGATAAATTAGTTATATATATATATATATAGTTTATATGAATACAACCAAATTATTTGGGACTACACTGATGATCTCACTGACTGTACTAATGGTTTGTGTTGTGTTTTCAGTCTCATATTACAGTCAATTGAAAAAGTTTGGGCACCCCTCTTAATCTTAATCATTTTTAGTTGTAAATATTTGGGTGTTTGCAACAGCCATTTCAGTTTGATATATCTAATAACTGATGGACACAGTAATATTTCAGGATTGAAATGAGGTTTATTGTACTAACAGAAAATGTGCAATATGCATTAAACCAAAATTTGACCGGTGCAAAAGTATGGGCACCCTTATCATTTTATTGATTTGAATACTTCTAACTACTTCTACTACTAGATAATTTGAGAGTTCTTTTGATGAGCCCATGATGCCACTCTTCAGAGGAGATTCAAATAGGAGAACAACTTGCAATTGGCCACCTTAAATACCTTTTCTCATGATTGGAAAAACCTGACTATGAAGTTCAAAGCTCAATGAGGTTACCAAACCTTTTTTTGTGCTTCAATAGTCAGTAAAAAGTAGTTAGTAGTATTCAAATCAATAAAATGATAAGGGTGCCCATACTTTTGCATATTGCACATTTTCCGTTAGTACAATAAACCTCATTTCAATCCTGAAATATTACTGTGTCCATCAGTTATTAGATATATCAAACTGAAATGGCTGTTGCAAACACCCAAATATTTAGAACTAAAAATGATTAAGATTAATAGGGGTGCCCAAACTTTTTCATACGACTGTAATTAAAAGGGAAAACATTACAGTCCCACACACAGGATGGGACTGAAGATCTGATTTCCTGTCTAGGGATTAACCCTACTGAGTCCTTGTGAAAAACTCTTGATGCCATGTTTGTTTATAAACTGACATGCCAAATGTCATGGGACAAGAACTAGTATCATGCCCCATGTTTTTGTCATTGTTGCCAGGTACATCACTGTCCACTGTGGGTGGTAATAATGCCTTCTAGGATGAATTCCTGGAACAAAAACTGATACTGTCTATTGAGAAATGTTAAACACCTGCACAAATCATAAATTGAATGAAAGTTGCCTTGCCAGGAGCATGCTGCCCAGTGATTAGACCTACTTACTAGATAATGTCTCACAATTTTTACAGGGGTGGGCATTCCCAAACTTTTCCTTGAGAAAACACTTCACTATCAAATACACTGCTATCCCATGACTTCTGTCATGTTAGTGTAGGTGAAAGGTTATTACTGCAAATGTTTAATTTAACCATGTAAAACTCAATAGTGATGATGAGTTTCAATGTGTCTTATACCTTATTAAGTTTACATAAAGACAACAATGGGAAATTAACAATTAATAGTGACATTATCAGTTATTATTATCAATTAATTTCCAATTAGTTCATCCATATTTATTTATACAGTATGCATTTTAACCTTAATATAAACTGTTATTTCCTTGCCTTTCAGGGTCAAAAGGGCTTGACTGTCCTCTTGTTTCCTTCTGCATTTGTTGATATTGGTCTCGAGCAGCCAGATAAGCCTTCTCTAAAGAGTCCTGGCCCTGGGCCAGCTGAGACAGCTCCTGTCCACATAAATCATGAGCAAAAATGTGTTATTTGTGCAAATATTGTGCAAATTATACTGTTCATATGAATATTTGATCAAAATAAAAAATAAATCATGATCATGATCAATTTTGGCCATTTTGTCCAACACAACACAAAAACGGATACTGATACCTGCATCTGCTCATAAGGTTCAAGTTTTCCACTCTTCAGAAGCTTCTCAAACTCATCGACCTGGTCAAACAAGCCAATAAAGCATCAGGAACAGTTTTATAACCAAGCTACATTATTCACAAGTATGTTTTGGTAAAATTAAACTGAACAAGTATAGAAAGACACTGAACATAGTCATGTAAAGGGTTAAAGTGATTTAAACAACAGCACCTGTAGTTGAAATATCTGTAGTTGTTTTGAGAGAGATTCAGTTAGTTGTGCTGCAGTAAGAGAGAGATGTCCTTTGGAATAGATGAGGTCTACAGATGAAGGGCGATTGAGAATCTCATTGGAAGCTTCTACATTGTATAAAAACAAAAATGATAAACTGACAGTAAGACCAAGAAGTAGTAAGAGTGTACATTATAAAAACAGCATCACTGTTATTGTTACTCTGGGTTCAGTAAACTGCTAACTGCACTGTTTATCTTTGGGAAAATGGGCAAGATAATATTGGTGAAAAACCCAGTAATATTACTCTACAGCCTCAGTCCACATGCTTATTTTACTTCTTAATATAGAGTGGAACTTTGTTTCTGTTTCATTGTATGTCACACTGATTGCTGCTGAGGAAGCCATGGCCCATTTGCTCCTATACTGTGACTGACAGCATTTCACATTAGCATTTTGTAGCATGACAGCATTAACCAGCATATTCCAGGTCACTTTAGTTAGCTAGGTAGCTAGCTACCTGTCTCAAATACTCACTGCATTGATAACCCAGCTGCACACAGACCGCTAAGCATGAAAAAACTGTGATTGCGGAAATTATGTAAAATGCCAATGGTCTTGCAAACTGTTCGCCTGTTTGAGTTCTATACCTGGCAAACCGGTGTGTGAAAACAGGACTGGGAAATTGCTGTTGGGCAGGATCAGAGGCTAAAACCCCCACAGACTTCCATTCCAAACAAGACTCCAAATTACAACATACTAGCTGAAGCTTCTGTTTAGTGCCTAAACGTAACATGTTCCCTTAATATCTGGTCATAAATCATGATAATCCTAATGCCAATCTAATGGTCTTGACAAATTATTTAGCTATGGTTGGTGAACTCTAGCTGAAGTTGATTTATTATTTGCTTTCTAGACTGACGGCAAGACTTTTTTAATCCTGTGTAAAATCTTATGCAGCTTCTTCTCAACCAGTTTGCTTGCTCGCTCCATGGCTGCAGCAAACTGTTTGCCTGTTTGAGTCCTATACCTGGCAAACCGGTGTGTGAAAACAGGACTGGGAAATTGCTGCTGGGCAGGATCAGAGGCTAAAACCCCCACAGGCTTCCATTCCAAGACAGTCCAAATTACAACATGTTCCCTTATTATGATCATCCTGATGCTGGTCCTTTAATAGTGGTCAAAAGAACGCATTACATTTCCTGACTGTATCCCAGAAGCAAGAAATGCCATTAAGTTCCAGGGTTTTGATTTAATGCTACAATTTGCTCTTGTTGGACAAGCACAGTTGGTCTTTTGTAAGAGAACAAGTTATAGATTTGCTTACCTGTATTAGTCCTCTCTTGAGTTGGAGGCACTGTGTTTGTGCTAAGCTCTGCTCTCTGAGCCTGAGGAAAACTCAGGGTTATCACCTTGGATCCACTATTGAGAACACCTGGCAAAGCAGACTGACTGGACCTGGGAGAAATGCACTGCAGGCCCACCTACAGAAAAACACATTTTCACTTTTTTTTTTTACTGAGAAACCAGACAACAGTTATTAAAAATTAAATAAATACAGTATATAGTCTGAAAACAATTTCAACAAAAGTGGCACAATGAACACAACTGTAATCAGAAGCACTATATTTTGCCAATGCACCACTAGTATATAGGGCTACAACAAAACACTGCTTGTGAAGAGTGCTGAGAAAAGAGGGCAGTCCGGCCATAAATTTAGATGTTGAATTCAGAACCCTCCTTTTACAAGCCTTTCTCAGAGATTTACTGCAACCTAGTGATCGGGCCACAACAGAAGATCAAGGAGCCTGGAGGCAGCATGGCCTATAAAACAACGTATACTGAGCATTTCACACTGCTGCCCAGAGAAAACTGTGAAGTGTGATAACAGCACATTTGTGCGTGTTTTACATAGACTAGAATGAGAGAGGAGGAGGAGAGAATGCAGGCTATATGACTTATGCTGTGTAATATATGTTATCACATTATACACCTGTGTTCCGCACTGTAGGCGCACTATCATTGAATGTTTATTTTCTGGCCTATTTTCATACATAATGGTGTCGGGGGGGTGGGGGGGGGGGGATAACTTAGTTAAGTAAAGCTAAGCTGTATTTCTTTAAAATATATATTTTCTTTTAAAGTCAAACGAGCACTGGATGTTAATCTACATAGATTTCTCTCCTGAAAACTGTTTACTTGTTTTACCATGGTAAACGTGCAGGCCACATTTGGATATAATCACCTCTGAATGAGGAAAGAGCTAGAGCTTAGCACAGTTAACAGCTAATGTTAATGCTGCTCCAGGAGTGCTAGCTAGGGTTAGCTACAAAATGATAATACTCCCCTCTGAACAGTTAGTGTGGTTAGCGGCTACTGCTAATATTGCTTCGTTCTGTGTGCTGGAGAACTAAACTAAAACTTATGTATAACGCTGAACTTCAGCAGAGTGGCTTTAATGCTCCTTACAACCTGACAGGTAAAATTCATACATAAGGCACACTGGATTATAAGGCACACTTACATTTTTTGGGAAAAAATGTATATTGCTAAAGGCCGCAGTGTAAATATTACAAAGAAAAAAACTAAACATGATTAACCAATTGTGTGACCTAAAAAGCATAGTCACCAGTGTTCTGTTGGTGTACTAATAAATATGGCTTCATATAACATACACAATAAATAAAATGTAATTTTGGTCACAATAGCGCAGAACAATTACTAGCCATTTTACTCAAATTACTAATTCCTTTTCATATTTCATTTTAATTTACTAAAAGGCATACAACAACCCACTAGTTAACAATATAATCATAGTGGTAGTATTTCATCTATATTATACAACCTAATGAACAAAGCATACCTCATGCTTGTGGTCATTAATTTAATATATTGAATACACACACACGCATGCACGCACACACAGATGCTAAGTACCTAATAGTGACTCCACAGTCATCCTTGTCTAAGTAGAGAAGGTGACAGTACAGTTGTTTAGACACTAAACCACACTAACACTCACCTCAGTGTAACATGTGAGCACATCTGAATAAAATATTAACTTTCCCTTTCCATTCTTATTCTCATATAGAGTTTCACACTAGATTGTTCTTCTTTATTATATCATTTATTTATGTATCCCATTTATTATGACTATTTGAAAGGTCAATTAATCCAGCCACTCATTGGGACACTCCCTATCACTAATAAAGCCCACAACTCTAGAAGGGAATGGATTGTACAAATCTTCTCTTCTCAAATACACATACTGAGGATTTAGCATTACTGGTACCCTGCATGCTTGGAGGAAAGCGCCGCTTCACAGCTCTGACACATCAGCTAACTGATGCCTGTGCTGACTGACATCACAATGGGAGTGATGAGGGGATAGAGTACCATCTACCCACCCAGAGAAAGCAAGGCCAAGTGTGCCCTCTTGGACCCCAGCTGTTTATGGCAAAACGAATAGTAGTTTTAAAAAGTTTGGGCACCCCTGATAAGTCATTGGTTGTCCGGATCAGCAATTTCAGTCAAATATATCATATAGCAGACGAACACAGGGATATTTGAGAAATGAAATGAAGTTCATAAGATTTACAGAAAGTGTGCAATGTTGTTTTTATAATTTGAATACCATTATCAATTACAATTATTGGAACACAAAATGTGTTATATTTGGTAATCTTAATGACCCTTGACCTACATACACAGGTAAATCCAATTATGAGAAAGGGTTAAGGTGCCAACTGAAAGTTTTTGTTCACTTTGCATCTTCTCTAAAAAGTGACAACATGGGAGCATCAAAACACAACTCTCAAATGACCAATCTATTTGCCCAATGATTCTTTTATTTAAATACTCATTATAAAAAGTTTTTTAAGAAGAAGAAAAAATAGTTTTTAACTGACTGGCAGCACTAAAATTTTTGTATTTAAATATACAACATGCTGTGTTTTTCTTCATTTTACATTGTATATCACTATTACTTGTAAGCATATTTAATTTTTTTTTAATTTTATTTTACAATTCTATTGGAAGTTATGTAACAACTGCCAAATATAGTAAAAGCTAGCAATATGACATATTAATCATTTTTCTTATCATGAACATGAGATCATGCCACTGCTTCTTCCGTTTGCTCTGTTACCGTTTATTTAGTTCACCAGTGTCAGGTTAATATCCTTCTTAGGAAAGCCTTGAACTGATTCCTCTGTGGGGTCTGATTAGAATGAATGACATGCTGCCACCCACACCATTTATACCTATAAAAGGACAGCCAGATGGCCAGGGTGTGAGGGGGGGTAAGCGGCTTTTAATTAGCATCACAATTAATGCAACCAGACGGAAGAGCAGCGACTAAGAAGCAAGCTTGCAGTATAATTCAGTAACACTTGCTGATGGCATCCTGTAGCATGCATTTATCTACTGTAATTCTTTTCATGCACATGATTTAATGCCAGCTCTGTGATTGGCTGGTTAGTTGACTAGGTCTCTGTGTTCTTAAAAATTTAAAACACTACATGATACAATCCACACTGGATCTTTCTGCTCCAGCCAATGGGAGAGAGAGAGTGTGAGACGAGAAGAGAAGAAATAAGAAGAGAAGAGGCCATGTGTAGCATTTTTCTCTTGTCTAAATGCAGAATGCTGTGGTCGTGCTTAAACAAGAGCTGTAATCATGGGAGTTGCTGAAGAGCTGCCAGCATCTGCTTTGGTCCAGTCTGGCCAGGATTCATATGCAGAGAGCTCTATAAATAACTCCTTTACAGAGGAGAAATAGGAGAGGCAGATGAGTGCCATCCCTGCATGTGCTACTGTTTTGATAGTGAAAGAGGATTCAGTATTAAACATGCTTGTTTATAATTTATTTCTAAATTTGTCCTATTTTCTGAAAGAGCAATTACCCATCCATGCATATCCATCAATCTATCACTACCCAGCAGGCACAGGTAGTCACTGTGACGTCAGAAAGATGTTGGACTCTAACAATGGACAGACATTAAATTTTAGTTAGAGAGGAAATTTCGGGTGACATTAAAACCTAACATCAGGTTGAATTAATCAAAAATTGGGCAGACACTGAATTAGGGTTAGTTTTCAGTCAGGTTTTACTTAAAAATTTACATCACAAGAGGATTCAGTAATAAACATTCTTGTTTATGGGGCTCTGAGAGGTCCAGCGGGCTAATCACTGCCACTATGATCAGGAGATCATTGGTTCGAATCCTGTTCATGTAGCTTGCTATTGGCTACTAGAGCCCTGAGGGAGCACAATTGGTCTTGCTCTCTCTGGGTACAGTAGATGTCGCTCTGTCCCCACATCACTCCAAAGGGTGATGTCGCTCAGCACAAGGCGTCTGTTAGCTGATGTATCAGAACCGAGCGCGCTGTGATGCTACTCGGCAATGCTACGTCAGGAGCAGTCCAAAATGAGGCGGTGGCTGACTTCCCATGTGTCGGAAGAGGCATGTGTTAGTCTTCACCCTCCTGGTGTTAGGAAATCACTAGTAATAGAGGGAGTCCTAATGAGTGAGTTGGCTGTGTAAATTGGGGAGAAAATGGAAAAAAATGTTGAAATAAAAAAAAACAAAAAAACAAAACATTTTTTTTTTGTTTTTTTTTTTATTTTATCCCTTTTCTTCCCAAATTGGAAGGCGAAGTACCCACTCACAAATATTCATCTATCACTAGTGATGCCCCAAACACTAGAAGGGTAAAGACCAGCACCAGCCTTCTTCGATACATGTGAAGTCAGACTCCACCTCTTTTCCAACTACCACTGATGCAGCATAAATGGTTAGCCAGCTAACTCGAGGAAAAGAACAGTGACCCAGATGTGATACACTGGCTAACAGTCACCTGTGCTGACCCACATCACAATGGGAGTGATGAGGGGAGAGTGCCACCTATCCACCCATGGCCAACTGTGCCCCCTCTCGGAGTCCGTCTGCTGATGGCGAAGGAGTATATCGCAGTATTTGAACCAGTAATCTTCGGAATATAGTGACAGTGCCTTGGTCCAAGGACCAAATTGGCGCCCCCTACAACTTATTTCTTCAACACAAAACAAAACTCCATGTGCGGGTATGTCATATACTTCATTTAAACATAAAACAACAACTTACCTTTGCTTCCAGGCGTAGACGATCAATGGTGTTCTCAGCCTCTGCATATTTGGTTAGAAGCCTGTTATAATCATCCTTTTGGAGAGAAAGAAAAAGTAAAGATATTTTATCATCACAAGGACATGATATACTAAAAGTCTTTGAACAGAAACTAGTAAAAAACACTGCACAGACTTGTGGGATGTGTGTGTGGTAACTCCAGATTTTGGTCAAATCATTACCACCCACTGCGCTGTCTGACATAATGGGACATTTCCAAGAGGTTCACTTTCTGTTAACCAAACACACATCATATATCAATTTTGGTTCTGTTCACATTACCAGGCTGAAAAGACACAAATCCATTTTTTTCATTTTTTTTCCACTATACAGTACTCTGTAGTGCTGGGCGATATAACGATATCGATTTGTTTCGCGATAATTTTTCCCTCGATGACGATGATAAGCCTGTGCAATAGAATTCGATAAACATTCATTTCCATTTCCGTCTAAGTGGCGCGGCAAACAACGAAAACACAACGTGTAATCAATCCAGAAGACGCTGGAGCAAATTAATAAATAGTTAAGAAAATTGTAATAGTTATTCTCATGCATGCAACAAAAAACCCTAAAGAATAGTGGAGTATGGCCCGACACACGCAAACAACCATAGTGTTTGTACTTTGGGAATAAACGGCCGCACTGTTCAGCACGTTTTAAATAAATTTTAAGTAAATTTTAAGCACTAAATGTAATTAATTCAATTTATATTAGGACCTCGGGGCAGGTGCTGCAAAAATGTGTATGTGGGGCGCGGATTAAAGGAAGAGGTTTTTTTGCGGAGCGGTAACAGGACAAAAACACCTTAAGAATGATGTCTAAATGACTTTCCTCTAATCTAATATAATTTAACATGGTTTAAGGATATAAAATAATTTCTAAACAAACGAACTTTTTAATATTGAGCTTATGGCCCAAGTGCAAAAACACAAAATCATTTATCATTTAGATTATCTGCCTGAACGCGAGCCCGAACCCGAGCTTGAACGCCAGCCTGACTCAGGCGCTGCATGAACTCGGGCCGGTCGAGAACACCGCTTTCCTCTCAGATTAGGCGGAAGAAAATGGTCTTTTTTTTAATGTAACAAATCACACTGTGATTTTTGTGATATTTCCCCAATTACAGCTCAGCTGCGCGTTTAAAGCTCAACGCATGAATTAATCGGTGCGCTGTGCGCCGCGCGTGCTCGCGGGGGATTTGACGCGTCTGTCAAGCAAGTTAATGGACCGTTTTGGGGGCAGAGATTAAGAAGTACAGCAGGTACATCTCAGATTTGTAGTTTAATGCTCTACTAAATTACTGGCTTTAAAACTGGCTCATGATATGGTCGGTTCTGGCTGGATTTTTTCCTGCCTACAGGCTGCATTTGACGGAAAGCAGCTCCTCAGTCAGACAACAGTGTCAGCATACAAATCGTGTGCGTTTCCTACAGGACAAACCATTTAAAAGTGCAGATAAACTCATTAAAAAATCACACAGTGTCTGTCTGGCTTAAAATACTTTTAATAAGGTACAGCTTTTAAATTAATAAATCAACATTCATTAAAAATCCGTGAGAAGTTCTGTATGCTAAATGACAAGCTAAGCTAATAAGCTAATAACATTTAATAATAACAGAAAAATAGATATGAATTTGGAAAATAACCAACTAAAGTGAGCTCAAAATACAATAATAAATATAATCTAACGAATTTCAAAATATAAATTAGAAATATTGAACTTCAATATTAAATTCAACTTCAACTACAAAAAACGCAAGGACCGATAGAACATAACGAACAGAAAAAAATAAATTTGAAATTGGAAAAAAAGTTCAAAATGCTAAAAGAAATAAAACCTAACGAATTTCAGAATATAAAATCTAAATATTGCACTGCAGCAGTACAAAAGCCTAAGTGCTTAAACAAACAAACCAAAAAACAGCCTATCACAAATCATTTTTTGAGCCCGACCCAGCTGAGGAAAAGGTGGGAAATCTTTTTTTTTCCGGCTGGGTCTTGGAAAACTTTGTGGTGAATTAAAGGGGCCGAGTTGCAATTTTTGTTTTACTTTAATCAGTTTTTAATCCGTCTTTTTAAAAACAAATATTCCAATATTGGCTGCCAATCAGTGCCCAATATTCTGAGCTCAAAAAACGCTATTCGGGCCAGCCCTACTAATCTAATATAATTTAACATGGTTTAAGAATATAAAATAATTTCTAAACAAACGAAATATTTAATATTGAGCTTATAGCCCAAGTTTTTTTTTCAGTCATGGAAAATTGGAAAAAATTGGAAAAAAGCCCGAGTTCATGCAGCGCCTGAGTCAGGCTGACGTTCAAGCTCGGGTTCTGGCTCGCGTTCATGATTAATTTGTTTTTTTTTAAAACTAATATTGGAATATTCGCTACCAATTACTGCCAAATATCCGGAGCTCAAAAAATGCTATTCGGGCCAGCCCTAATAATTATGGAGATACAGAAAAAAATATTGTGATAAAACTTCCATCACTCCCTTATTCTCTCACTAATAAAAACAAACCTTTAAGTGTGACACAAAGTGATTTGATTTATATCGTGATACATATCGATATCGACTGATATGGAAAACTATATCGTGATAAGATTTTTTCCCATATCGCCCAGCTCTAGTACTCTGCAAAGGTTTTATGCACCAAAGCAAATTACACTAATCCATTTATCTCAGCAATATGTTTTTACCTGAAAGTATGTGTATATTTTACCCAGCATGTGTATATGTTCAGTTCTGTCAGCAGCTCACCAGATTTACCAATTTACTAAACCAGTTGTTGATATGTTGAGAACTAGAAATAACTCTATTAAACTCAGAAGAGGAGAGATTAGCAGATGTTTTAAGGAAAACAGCGATCTAAAAGGACACTTATTCCCACAGGTGCCAAAAACATTTGCACAATACTGTATATAAGAACAGTTTTATTTCTTAAATTTAAATTGTGCATAGCAGAAAACTGTAATGAATAGTGTTGTCATGTGATCCATGTAGTGTTTGAGTAGTAGGGGTGGGAATCGTTTACTATCTCACGATTCGATTCGATTCCGATTTTGGGGGCCACGATTCGATTCAAAATCGATTTTTGATTCAAAACGATTTGAATTATAAAAATTTCTGCTTCTGGCTTATGAATCTTATTGAAAAAAAACCCTCCATAATATACACTGGTCCTGGAGCAGGTAATGTGTTACAAAAACAATAAAATGTGCAGGAATGTGGGTCCTCAGTGACAGAGGAATCACTGGGATATCACAATGACGTTAATGAACAATAAATAAATAATAAATAACACTGCTTTATTACCAGGCTACTAGCGGTGGTGTGTAGGTGACGCTGCTGGGCTGATGTGATGATAGCACTGGAGCGCTAAAGTTCAGGAGCAGCTGCTGATTAACTAGTTAATTTAAGGTCGTTGTATTTCTTCAGAAAGGGGGCAGGAGGTGGAGAAATTAATTCATATGGTCCATTCCTTAATTCCTCTGTGATGAGGAGCTGAAATTAGCTCTGATTAGCTTATTGTATTTTTCCGTTCCGCCTTAAATGCTGCAGCCCGCTGCCACCTGTAGCGTTATTTAAGGTGGAACTGGAAAGTTAGCTAGTTAGCTAGCTAACAGTTACTGAAACTAACTACTAGCGATCTTTTTTATGCTTGTTATGAAGCATTCTGCCATAAAACATTGAAACTACACGTTAATCTAATGTAATATAGTGCTTGTTCTGCCATCTTACCGGTGATTCTCAAACACCTACGCTCTGTGTGTGTCTGGAAGATCTCCGTTTGAAAGGACAAGCGCTATCCCCAGGGTTGCCAGGTCCAACAAAAATACCCAGCCCAAAATCAGTCTAAAACCCGCCCCTCAGAATCGATTTTGGGACATTTTAAATCGATTCTGAATCGTAGTAAATGAGAATCAAGATTCTTATGTGAATCGATTTTTTGGCACACCTCTATTGAGTAGTGTAGAGTCAAATTCTTCAGAACAATTTTAAATAAGTGAGAGCCTCAGACACTGGATTATACTTCAGAATGTATGTTTCTGACTGAAAACGGAAAAATAAAGCAGCAAACAAGTCATAGAAAGTTACTTTGAAATAAATTCTTCAGGTGTGCTTATTATTGAGTGGTTTTCAAAGTGGAAATAATAATAAGGATCCTTAGAAATTAGACGTTTTTAAAATGGTAGGATTTCTACTTAGCTCTTTGTAGTCTATACATATATATATATATACATATATATATACGTATATATATATGTATATATATATATATACGTATATATATATATATATATATATATATATATATATATATATATATATATATACGTATATATATATATATATAGGATTTATGATCAGGTGTTGAGGCATTCTTGAGTTATTAAGGTGTTATTTTTGGGTAAAACGTGAAGTGTCAGGAGGAGAGGAACAGCCTTGAAAGCAGTCAGTGGAAGATTTTTATTGAGTTATCGAAAATATACTTTTTAAAATATCATTCGTGGCTACACAACATTAACCCAACTGTACAATTAATTACAGAGTTTAAAATCCTCTTTATTTAAATGATGTCCAGCAAAAATGTAATAAATATTAATGTACAGTATTTAAATAGCCGTTCTTAAGAAACCGATGCTGCTGCTGCATTTGTGTGCCAAAATATTGCTCAAAATCATACAATACCATATATTGTAAAAAAGTCTTTAAATATTCTGATGTAATATTTTTACCATAACGCCAAGCACTGTTAGTGTGTGATTCCATACTCCACAGACAGTGGCTTTTATACTGTTCATAGTGACCACAATTATGAACAGTATCACAATATTATCACAGCACTTCTTCTTGTTTTATACCTGAAGCTGTTGGACCAGAGTACTGGCCTGAAGAGGACACAGAATCTCCTTAGTCTCATCACTGTCCACAGATCTCTGGAGGTCAACAGGAGCAGGAGTATCTGAGAGCCCTTCTGCGCTGCTCAGCAGAACCTCCCTCACCATGTCAGCAGGGGATTTGTACAGAGGAGCGTCTGGCTTTGAGTCTCTTTTTCGAGGAGGTCTCCGGCTCCTGGGGGGCTTGTAGTCGCTCTTGGGGAAGCGAACTTTGGGCTCCACCTTGGAAAAATCTGGTAAAGGATGACTCAGCTGCCCGTTTCTGACAAAACAATATCGATACAATAAAAACAGGTTAAAAATAGTGTCACATTAACTTTGTCCTGTTTGAATACACCCTGTGGTGTATCTGTGTTACTGTTTACTGTGAAGCTTTAAGTATGTATATATATATATACATATATACAGTCATATGAAAAACTTTTGTTACCCCTATTAATCTTTATCATTTTTAGTTCTAAATATTTGGGTGTTTGCAACAGCCATTTCAGTTTGATATATCTAATAACTGATGGACACAGTAATATTTCAGGATTGAAATGAGGTTTATTGTACAAATTGCAATTGTCCACCTTAAATACCTTTTCTCATGATTGGATACACCTGGCTATGAAGTTCAAAGCTCAATGAGGTTACCAAACCAATTTTGTGCTTCAGTAATTCAGTAAAAAGTAGTTAGGAGTATTCAAATCAATAAAATGATAAGGGTGCTCATACTTTTGCACCGGTCAAATTGTGGTTTAATGCATATTGCACATTTTCTGTTAGTACAATAAACCTCATTTCAATCCTGAAATATTACTGTGTCCATCAGTTATTAGATATATCAAACTGAAATGGCTGTTGCAAACACCCAAATATTTAGAACTAAAAATGACTAAGATTAATAGGGGTGCCCAAACTTTTTCATATGACTGTATATTTATATATATATATATATATATATATATATATATATATATATATATATATATATATATATATATATATATATATATATATTTTTTTTTTTTTTTTTTTAATTTTTTTTTTGTTTTGTTTTGTTTTGTGGGGTGAGGTCCAATTAAGCTTTATTAAAGTTACAGTATATTTATCTTGTTGCAGTAGTATATTCTTGAAATGATATAAATATTATTTGGTGTTTGTTCATATTGTTCATATCAAAATACCCTGAAAACATTGTGATATTTTATTTCTTTAATCTTTTTAATTATTTAAGATCAATTTACACTGAATAAGGACAGACTAGTTAAGGCTCATTCGTACTCCCTGTATGTACGAAAAGGCATACATCCGTTTCAATAGATGTAAGCGTCATACCAGTCAGACATATATTTGTGTGTTGCCATTACACTGAGATAGACGTTAGCAGTACATTCAGTGAGTAGTTCAGAGGAGATTGTGACATACTACAGAATTGTCACATACTACGGAAAGAGAAAAGATGCAGTGGTGTAAAAATATTAGTTTATTTTCATAAATAAAATATTTTTGTTTTAAATGCTGAATATACTGCCTCATAATTTCAAATAGTACTGCCCAGTTCTTTTCATATCTGTACAAATAAAGTAATTTTCGAAGAGTAGGTATGGGAAACAACCTAGAACGGTGTGAATAGCAGGTGGCTGAATGGAGAATATTGAAGAGACACTATATTATTTTCCCAGAAAAGAGCTTTTTAATCGTAACCACTGTGCACCTCTACCTCGCTCCACCTCCAGCCTTATTAGGTCATGTGAGCATGTGATGGCTGTTATTCACAATATTTTTGCAGCTTTTTCTATGTGTTTTGTCATAAAAATCATATTGCATTCATAAAAATACAGATTACTTTACAGGGCAACAGCACACCAACGCAACATGCGTTGAAGAATTTCCGATTTCAGTACATTAAGGTCACAAATCTAGGTTTGTTGCATAAATTAACCCACCTAGCATCCTTCAGGTCAGTATTAAAGGGTCTGCAGGGTCTGTGTCCACGATGCCTCCTGTGATGGGGTGTGTTAAGCGGAGAGGAGTCTGAGGAAGAGCTCTGGGGATTGGCTGTATGCTGTGCAGGACTTGGCAACTGACGAGATTCCTGAGGAGCACACTTTACTGCTCTGTGAAAAGGAATAGGAGGCTGGAGAAGAGTCTGATGATGGTGAATCTCAGTCTGTAATTCCGGTCTGAGCTGAGGTGTGACTGAACACTCAATTTTCTCACACAGCTCCTCCCCAAATTTAGACTGGGACATTCCAGGGGTGCAGCTCAGTGGGCTGCTGGGGGATGTTTGTAATGGGAATATTTCGGCTGCTTCTGGTCCAAAGTTCCAGGCAGGCTCCTCTTGGGAGAGCTGGTGGAGGTAGTTTTTCAAGGAAAGAGGTGAGAAGACATGAGGAATTTCTATAGACTGATTTTGTGAGCTCACAGTGGTTTCTGAGGTTCTTCTATGATTTTTTGAGGTTTCCAGGTGATCATTTTTTTCATTACTGGGATCATCTTCTCCCTTCATCCAGTTGTACTTTGGGTTCACTTCCCCTTGAGGAGAAAATGATGGCTCTCTGAGTTCTTTAGCCTCTTCAGACCCATCAGCAGTCATGCTTAACACCCCATCTCTCTCTGGCTTATGAATTTTAAAGCTCTCTGAATGGTCCTTATGAGGTTTCTGCTCATCTTCTCCATCACTCCAGTCCTCCAATGCAAGACTATTTTCGTCATCATCTAGGAAAAAGCCGAAAAAGCAAATTTTAATTGGCTGAGCTCGACAAAAAAGTAACAAAATGACTACAAATAAAATGATTACAAATAAAAAATAAAATTACAAAGGTCTCTTTTAAATAGCCCATAATTACACGTTTTTAAAAAAATTACCGGTAAGAGTAGATGTTACAAGAAGGAATAGTAAAAAGCCCAATCATTCATAATTCACCAATCAGCATTCCCTAAAACCAATCAGAACATAAAGCCCATGTTTTTGCAATAAAAGCCATCATTAAATTTCACAAAATGCTATGGCTGTTTGGTTTATAGTCTAATTATCTCAGTTGCTGTTTGTTTTCATTATCATCCCCTGCTTCAACTGACCTGTCCCTCTGCTTATCTTCTCAATAAAGCATGAAGTGCTGTAAGATTTTGTGGTAAAACACTGCACTGACTTAGGACTTTGAACACAGTGGATCAACACCAGCAGATGACATGTCTCTCCAAACCATCACTGATCATCAGTAAATTTTACGTTTCATTCGTAAATCAAGGGACCAGAGTCTGGAGGAAGAGTGGAGAGACTCATTTGAGGTCTAGTGTGAAGTTTCCACAATCAGTGATGGTTTGGAGAGACATGTCATCTGCTGGTGTTGATCCACTGTGTTTTATTATCAAGTCTAAAGTCAGTGCAGCTTTATTTTCCCACAAAATCTTACAGCACTTCATGCTTCCATCTGCTACTGACAACTTTTATGGAGATGCAGATTTCATTTTCCAGCAGGACATGGTACACTGCCCACACTGCCAAAAGTACCAAATGGTCTTATATAATATTCAAAATTTCTGAAACACTGACAAAATTAATGAAAGTACATTTTTAATGATATTCTAAATTTGTGAGATAAACTTGTACTCTGTACTTTAAAGGTCACCTTCCGTCGTTTTTTCTTTCATTTTAAAATGTCTAGTTGTGGCCTCTAGTATGAATGAATGACATGTGAGCCGTTTTTGTAAAAAAAAAGTGCTCAGGTGTCTCTGTATAGCTCTTTTTTAATGGACTGTTTTAGGGGTGTGTCCAAAATGACCGGATTCCAGCTTTGCTCATGAATATTCATACATGCAAACAGAATGCAAATATCTCTCCTCTGATTGGCTAGGAGCACTGCGACGCCCCTCCACCGCTCTGCCGCTCACTGCCTCCCACCTCCTAACTGATGAGCGGTGATGTTGCGTCGCTTCAGCTCCGCCTCTGGGAGTTTCTCGAGCCAAGGTGGGCTGGTCTGTGAGTTTCTGCCTACGTAGGCAGAAAGATAATTCAAAATTCACCCGTTTTTCGGAGGGGGGGAGGGGGGATTTCTTTGCTTAGCTCCTGCAGACAATGGGGGCTGCAAAACAGTTTAATGTGCAGGTGTACACATTCAACTCGGAGAGACCTACTGTATTCCACAAAAAACAAGAAAAATCGGATTTTCGCGGAAGGTGACCTTTAAGAAATTAACGGAAAGAGGCCATTATTGTGTGAAGTTTAGGGACAGTCACCTGCTGTCGGCTGGGAGAAAGGCTCAGAGTCCAGCAGCTCACTCAGGTTGCAGCTCAGATCATCCAGAGCAGGAGGTGAACCTTTCTCAGGTTCTGGAGTTCCTGCACCCAACACATCATTTTCTTCTTCTTCTTCTTCTTCTTCTTCTTCTTCTTCTTCTTCTTCTAATGGAACCTCTTCTTCTTCATCCATCTGAGTAAATAAAGAATAGACATGGGAGTGGTTATACAGAATTTAAGAATCTACAGATAACTAAAATGATCTTTGTATCAATTTACTATACTAGGGGTTATACTACTGGGATTATACTGAGATATACTCTTTAAAATAATACAACAGACAATAAGGTTTTCCTAAAAGTAAAAAGACAAATACCATATTTTTTATCAAATCTTTGCTGTATTTTCACTAATTTTGCAACTATGCATTCGGGTTGGTTGGAGTAGGTAAATTTAAGGGTGAGAGTGTCATATAGTGCTGTAAAAGTTACAAGATTATCAAATACATTTTAATATAGATAAAAACAACCCAAATACATAAAAAAAGCAATAATCAAATAATGATTTTTTTGTGAAAAATTACTTGTGACATTATTAATTGTTAATGTTACATAACATTTTAGCATCCAACCAACTTTGTGCAAAGTAAATTATTAAAACTTTGTTTACAGAATTATAGCTTTACTGTGCACAAAAGCCAACAGAAGAACCTTCTGTACACTAAGGGTGTGCTATATCATATCGTCTGCTATAAGACAATTTAATTTTCATTTTGTTGCAGTAGTTTATTCTTGAAATATTTTTTTTAATTAAGCTTTTATTTTATCACAGAGAGTATCGTTATCACGAAAATACTACAAAATATTATTATTTAGGGCCATATCGCCCACCCATACTGTACACTCAGGCAGGCTTACCTCCCCCATGCCTCCGCTCAGGCCAATGATACCATTCTCATCCATCTGGCTCTGGAAGTTCTCCTCTCCACTCTCTTCCCAGCTGAGCTGTGACCCAATTGGGCTGGGGGGAGAGGAAGAGTACCCTGGGGCGGAGGTCCAGACAGGCACTCCTGCTCTGGTGCCACTCCTTCTCCTTTCCATTTCTCCTCTAGTTTGTAATCAGCTTTTCAAACCACCGTGAGTAAACACACTGGTAGGTTTTGGGTCCATTTCCCAGGGTCCTTCTCTACTGCCATCATTACAGAATCAGCAGCAGGTACTGATCATTTATCCAGGCTGGTTAAGATCTACTTTATAGAGAAACACGAACCTGAAAGAATAACAATACAACAAAAAATGTCAACAAATTTTTATTTTTTTTATTTTACCAAACGATTAAAATCCTGTTTTTAGTTTAAACTAGGGCTGGAGGTTAATCAGATTAATTTGTTTACTCAAATTACTTTTTATTGTGATTTTTAAAATGGGATAATCAAGACTGTCCATCTTTATATACAGAAGTTGCCAGAAAAAATCTCAGTTGATAGACATTTGATTCTGTCACAAACCTGTAACAAATTATTTTATGTGGCAGAGATTTTGATATTTTACAAGGAGGTTATGTTTACATCGTGTTTAATATAAAATCTGCTGTAAATTTGAGGGGGCTGCTGATCGTTCATAAAAAAACTATAACTTGAAACTAAACGTAACGGAAATTATAGCTTGTACTTGAAATGGTGCTGTTGGTCTACAAAATAAAAAAAATGAAATTATGTAATAACTAAATATCTAAATTGTAATTGAGAATCACTCATTTACTTAAAAAATATTGAGATCATTTTCTTTTTTAAATATCTATAAAAAATAAATTTTGAATAAAATGCTTAAAATTCATTCACCTGTATTTCTAATTTAAAATCTTTTCACTTCAACATACAGTTGCTTCTGTCTGAAATGATGGATATCTCCACCCTATGCTTGAATCCACTGATTCTCTGTCCTGCACTGGGAATCAAACCTATGGTGTTCAAACACTAGAACTGCATGAGATTACATAACACGTACCAGTATTCTACTTGTGTATGAATAATAATAACAACAACAATACTGTAGCAAAATCATGTAGTATTTAGTATTGAACAGGCCAGTATCATAATAAATACTGTGTAGCATTTTAATAACAGAAGCAGCATACTGCTGAATGACACCACTATGAACAGAAAGCAAACCTGCTGAGTTTAAACAAACAAACAAAAAACAACAGCAGCATAACAGATCATCTTTGTGGCCCAACTTAATGAATTACATTGTAAACTCCTTATAAATTACGCTGCAATTCACAGAGTAATGTGAAGCACTAATGAAGCATGCTGAAAGACAAGCTGTTTACTGTGCTTTAAACAGCTGCTCCCAAATTCCAACATCAAGCGTGAGAGATTAAATCAGTGTAAAACTGCAGCTCTACCAGCATATTTCAGAGCCTGCACTGACACAGCTTTTCTGATGATACAAGTCATCATTACAGCGCTTTCACTGTGCAGAGGGCCCTAACTCACAAACCACAGTGGACCCTTGGTTACCATGATGACCACAACAACAACTGACTTTGCCATGCGCCGAAAGCCCCAGACATCAATGGTGCGTTCTTTCTTCAGCCTATCAGCATTCAGGTCAAGCAGCAGAGGGGATTCTGAGCGAAAACTTTCCGGTTTATAATGCTGAAGACAATCATCAGTGACTACACGGCATATCATATCCTACACATGTCCTACACAATATATGTTGACATTAAAAATCTATATTGTAATGTGTTTTCATAATGTTCAAATTATTACCTGTATTTTTACAATTTATATTCTGCTTGTTTGCTAATGTGTTTGCACATTTAAGTACTCATATTTCATCCCCTATTTAACACCCCCGTCTGCTGAGAAGGGGTACTTTAAAGCTGAGCTTGTAATTTGTTAAACCACAAGAAGTTAATTTTTGATACAAGCAGCACCAGAACTGTACTCTGGAATGGTCCACAGTTAACTGCTGATTTAGATTAAAACTAGGTAAAATACCACACATATGTAAAAAGGTGGAAAGACAATTTTTTAGCTTCACTTTGAACTTTAACTAGAACTAGGCACTAATTTGATATCAATATTTATGACTAGAGGTGGGTGATATGGCTCTAAAATAAAATCACGATATTTCATGGTATTTTTGCGATAACGATACTCTTGGCGATATTGATTTTTTTAGAATACACTACTGCACAATACTAATAATGCCCTCCATATATCTCCATATATCCAGTACTGCAGTAACAGTAATGATACTGTACAGATATAATATATCCCTGATAGATATTAAATGGGAAATGAAAACAGTGTGATTTTTTTATTTTGCTACCAACAGCAAAAAAGTAGTATCCTGATGTAATAATTAGGGATGGGTGATATGGCACGATATTTCAGGGTTTAATATCGTTCACGAAATTCAAAAATGTTGACGATTTTATTGTGTACGATACGATATGGCACACCCCTATTTATGATAACAGAAAATGTTTCAGTAATGGTGATTCAATTATTTTACACACATTTTCAATATTTCAATATCAATGCAATAAGCTGGCAACTACATGCTGATGTTTTGAGCTTCATCTACTGTATTATTTTTTTGTATTTTATGGTAGGTGCCAGAGGATATTTTAGGGAGATTCTAGGTTACCCAAAACTAATATATATATATATATATATATATATATATATATATATATATATATATATATATATATATATATACGTATATATATATATATATATATATACGTATATATATATATATACGTATATATATATATATATATATATATATATATATATATATACGTATATATATATATATACGTATATATATATATATATATATATATAAACCAACTCTGTCTAAAATGCTTTAAAAAATATAGATGAAAATAAATATTAACAGAATTTAGATATTTGAGCATATTTTGATCAAAAGTTTACTTAGTAAAGTCCAAATAAAATAAAAAAACAAACAGGATGTTCTTTGTTATTCTTAGTAAACTATAATCTTTTCAACAATATGATCTGGCCTGAGGGCTTAAGACTAACTATGGAATAGCCGATAGTCTTCTATAAGTTCTTTGTAATTGTTAGGTATTTAAAACTATAAAAGTGTGCCTAGAAGAGATATACAGCACATCCCAATTTTACGGTATCAAACGAAATTAAGAAATACTAATTAAGAATACTATATTGTAAAATTGTGGCCATATCGTAAAGGATATATTTAACTAAGAGTATTTAGTGTTGTCACTGAGACACAAATGTTTTCCACCATGCATCCACATCCCAACATTCATCCTGTAGCCTTTTCCTCTGAAAACAACATAAATAAACACATTCCACTGACTTTCACTAAGTGTACGCCTCTCCTCAATGTATAAATCAAGATGTTAAGCTGCGATCTCTGCCATAGCATGTCACACCAAATGTGCAAAGGTGGTAATACTCACATACACTGTGTAAAATGGTATAATGGCATTTAAGGATAAATACAGGCTTCTCAAGGAACGGCATGACAACACACACACACACACACACACACACACACACACACACACACACACACACACACACACACACACACACACACACACACACACACACAGAAAAACACACAAACACACACACACACCTCTAATCCCTTTTGTGCTGAAGAGGTGGTGGATGATGGTTGCGTTCCGCTAATTAAACGCTTGTCTAGATTTTCAGCTGTTCCTCAGGCTACCAGACCTGTCAAACACTGCTGCGCTCTCGCCTGAAAGAGACACGTTGTCCAGAATCACACTCCTACTGCGCTACCAGTGTCACTATCTGTGTTCGCAGTGAAAGAACGCTGAGCAGGTCTGTAAAGAAGGCCACGCTGTCGTAAGCTACTTACACATCCGAGGTCACTGCTGAGGACACATACAAACACAGAAATGAGAGAAGCTGAAATTCTGCTTTGGGGCGTGCACAAAAAAAAGCTCAACTGCCTTCTGTAAAATCAACTGCCTACATTAATACCACATTAATTAAATCTTATATACGATCTAACTTTCAATTGACTCACTTTTGGCTTAAACGCGGTAGAAAAAACACTTTATGCAGAAGAAGTAAAACAGGGCAAGTATGTTAAAAAGGACTGGTTTGAAGAGCTGCAATTAATTGTTTTTTTAAGTAGGTTAAAAAATTCAATTAACCATGCCCTAGCGATGATAAAAATCGCTTTACATGGCCAGAAGATGTTTAAATGTGAACTGTTCTGATATGTAGTAAGTATATGTGGACCATATGTTTCACACCATAAGGCGCACCGGATTATAAGGTGCACCATCAATAAACGTCTATTTTCTGTTTTTCTTTTTTTTTTGTCGCACATAGGGCCCACCACATTATAAATCACATTATGTGACACTAGTAAGAAATAGGGGTGTCTCCCTGTTTTCCTTCTAATTCAACAGGTCTCACTGCTGGGTGGCTAAGCTAAGTTAAGTAAACAAAACTGTAATTCTAAAAAAGCCAAGCCCTGTATGTTAATTTACACAGATTTCTATCTTGAAAACTGTTTTTTTTTCGGTGAGTAATTCGCTTCTGTTTGTTTACAGTATGCTTAGATTTCCAGATTTCCACTAAGGCTGAGTGTAGCGGCATTAGCATTAGCAGCTAACCACTAGCACTAGCCACAGTTAGCGGATAGTGCCACCCGACAGCGCTACACTGAGGAATCCTGAGTGTTCCAGTGAGTCAGGGCAATTTTAGTTAGCGGGTTATCCCATGTAGCTTACTTTAATATGGTAAACACGCAGGCTACAGGCAGATTAGCGCGTTTAGCGGCTAATGCTAATACTGCTCCAGTCTCAGTGCTGGAGAACTAAACTGAAACTCCTGTATAAGGCTGCACTTTAGTGGAGTGGCTTTACTGCTCCTTACAACCTGACTTATAGAATTCATACATAAGGCGCACTGACGATTTTTTGGAAAATTAAATGATTTTATGTGTGCCTTATAGTGCGAAAAATATGGTAATCTGTTGTGTTTGAGTTATTTTGGAGACACAGACAGAGCTGAGTGAGAGTCCATCACCCCTCTACCATTGTGTTTCTGTACCTAGCATTTTGAGTAAAATGTGATGTGACAGAAATGAGCCATTAATCAATTGGAATATAAAAAAACACGCAAATAAATAATGTTAATATAAATATATTAAATATTTGTTTACATTAATGAGCACAACTTGCTAATTAGGGACCGGCTAAAATTAATGTCTCTATTAAATCACTTCATTAAACATAGTATAAGATATGGAGGGTAGTACAATTATTGAGGTCCACATATTTAACAATAAGTCAATAACGTTATTACTGACACAGGCCTACATTCCACTGACTTTTACTTATTGCACAGGCCTGTGATTCTTTTCTCTTATTTTCTCTGTTCACATTATTACTAGAGGTGGGACAATATATATCAATACTGAGATATATTGTATAGTATCGATATGTGGCAAAAAAAATTGAGTATCAGAGAATCACGATCTCGTGATAATGTTATTGTGGGGAGCGCATTATGATAATATTGTATATTGAGATGCCCTGTGATTTCAAGCCCTAAATATTACACATAGTTATTGGTATCAGAAACTAAGTGGTGTTTGGCTGTGGAAAGGATTTAACTGACAATATAACAAAATCCAAAACCACTTTTAAAAGAGGATTACGTAAAAGCAAACAGTACAATTCTCAGTAGAAAGTTTAGAATCCTGTCTCCTGTGATGTAGTAAATCTATGCAGTCAGATTCACAGCTGAATGGATGCCTGGTTTCTGTTGAAAAGACTGCAGCAGTACACCTGAGGCTGTCAGTACCCTTCTCTATCTTCCTCCTTATCTCTCATCATGCTTCACTGGGTGAAGTAAAATGTATAATTGGCCAGCAGTAGTGTTAAACAGACAGCAGGGCAAATAAGTACTTTTATAAGTACTTTTATGTTTAGTCTTCTAGTATAATTCATCATGCTTTTCTGCAGGAACTTCAAAAAATATAAAGGACAGGAAATCTGCACACATCTACAGTTTTTAGGATATATTGTCTATGCTCGGCCAAAAACGTAGTACCTGGACAAGCTCACACTTCAAGCAAAATGTGAATTCTTATGAGCTTGCCCAGTTACATTCCTTTCCTATTCTCCATTCCTTTTGATTTCTGACATGTTGAACTAACACACCACAGATGATACTGCTTCACAGGTTTAAGTCAGCACTTGGTCTCCCAGTAGGTCATAGAGTTCAATATGATATTCTTCTAAGGTTTGGAAAATGAATATATCACTTTCACACGAAGCAGAAAATAAGCTATATGAAGATACAGGGGTTGGACAATGAAACTGAAACACCTGGTTTTAGGCCACAATAATTTTTTGTCCTGACAGAAAGTTCTGGTGGAAACAGGAGAGTTGAGGTGCACATTGAATTCTGCTGTGATTTGATCAGCCGTGGTTTTATGTTTTTTGGATACAATCTGGGTTAGCACTCGAACATCCCTTTCAGACAGCTTCCTCTTACAGCATCCACAGTTAATCCTGTTGGATGTGGTTGGTCCTTCTTGGTGGTATGCTGACATTACCCTTGATACATCACAAAGACTTGCTGTCTTGGTCACAGATGTGCCAGCAAGACGTGCACCAACAATTTGTCCTTTTTTGAACTCTGGTATGTCACCCATAATGTTGCGTGCATTGCAATATTTTGAGCAAAACTGTGCTCTTACCCTGCTAATTGAACCTTCACACTCTGCCCTTACTGGTGCAATGTGCAATTAATGAAGATTGACCACCAGGCTGCTCCAATTTAGCCATGAATCCTCCCACACTAAAATGACAGGTGTTTCAGTTTCATTGTCCAACCCCTGTAGTTGTTTTTTGTATCAGGTAGACATTTTCTTGATTCAAGAAATATACTACCCAAAATATTTAGCAAAAAGTAATAAAACTAATAACAGCAAAGACTGAATAATTTATTTCCAATCAATATTATGATTTGTTGGTCCTTACTGCCACTTCACCAGTCTGACCTGCAGAACAGTCTTGAGTGTCAAAAGTCTTCCTGTACCCGAACTCTTTAATTTTCTCCAAGTTTCATGAGAGTTTTGATCTGGTAGGACACTGTACTCAACTCATGTATTTGTTATTTCTCTAAAGTATAAAAAGTAAAACATGTTAAAAAGTATTGATGCTCTATCTGAGTTTCTTTTTTTAGTTCTTATCACAGCAATCCAGACATGCAGTAAAGAATGCATAGTCTGCACTGCTTTTATTTCAACAAAGAATTTGTAAATACTTTTTCTGCATCAGTTTTTAAATGTTAATTTATTTATATATGTACTAGCTGGAAACTATAAACTAATTATGTAGTGCCTAAAATCTTCCTAAAAAGCCCTTAAAGAAGAACTCTGGTGTGAAATTGACTTTGGGTGTAGTAAAACATGATAAAGACTACTAATCTTTGTTGAATAGCCCACCTCCTTTCTTCCGCAGCTTCCCAAGATCCAGCAATTTTGTGCAGTTTGTTCAAACAGGCTAGAATGGGTTTTAACTGGGCATATTTTGCCCCTGCAGATAAATTGCTTTTAACACCATTATTCAGGCTCAAAATAGCTCCAAACCTCATTGGTAGAACCCAGAAAGCGCTGACATTTAAAATGAGGCATTAAGAATTTAAAAAGTGCACAAGAATGTTTTTAAAAACACTGTTTACAAACCATAGTGTATCCTACGTCTCTGTGTGCCGCCATCTTAAAGTAAAGTCATGATCAGTAGAGTGACGATTCTGCCAATTAGGTGCGGAGCTATTTTAAGCCTGGATAACAATGTAAAAATCAAATTATCTGCAGGGGAAAATTTATCTATTCCCCATTAAAACCCATTCTAGACTGTTTGGACAAACTGCACAAAATTGCTGTATCTCGGAAAACTGCAGGAGAACGGAGGTGGGTTATTCAACAAAGGTTAGTACTCTTTATCATGTTTTACTATACCCAAAGTCAATTTTACACCAGAGTTCTCTTTTAAAGCCTTTTTTCAGTTTTTTGTTCTCTAATATTTTTTTCTTTAAAAATGTCCACAAAAGCTTTGGCTGTTTACTGCCCACCATTTCACCGGACTTGAACGTGGACCCTGAAGTGCTAAAACTTTTAACCGGTAGCATATGTCTGCTAGGATAATAAAAATGGTCTGGAGGACCAGCAAAGCATTCAGAGCAAAGTGTAAATAGAATTGGCATAAAGACAAATCAATCCATGTCTGTCTCCAAAAAGATTTTGGAGTCATGGTGTGCAACAGTGTGCATCGGTGTTGCATACTGTGCAATGATATCTGCATAAATATGATATGAATGATATCATGAAAAACAAATCTTTTATTTGTTTTCTAAGGAACATCTAGAAACAGATGTATAAAAGTACAAAGTATGTCTTATGAATATCTTTTCCCAGTCTAATAAGCCGTATTATCTAAAAGCTGCCTACACATTTCTCAGAGAGGTCTGAAGATTTCTGGTGCTTTCTGAAGAGTGGTTTTTATCATATTTATGCTGTGGGTTTGATGAATGATGCGCATAACACACTTAAGTTTAATATTACCTAAAAAAAAAAAAAAATCAATTTATAAAAATGAGTTCCTATAGGCTTTAAGCATTGGAGAGGTTGATCACGATTTGCAAATGTGGCAGAGGGAACATTTAACTGGTATTAAATCTAAGTAAATTCTTCTAAATATGAATTCATATAGTGTATTGTCAAGCACTTGTTGGTATAAACATAGCAAGCTGTTACTTACAGTACTAGATCACCGTGTGTGGTTACAGTCTCTAATGCAGCTCAGATATCTAAAAACACAATTAAGCAGAGTGGAGCTTAACTCTTGGAAAGTGTTCTCTGTAATAAGGAGATGTGAAGCTCAAAGCCCTGTGAAAGTAGGCTACACTCTGCCCAGTGAGGAACTGCTCAGAAAGCCATTTATCTGCCTTTACTGGAACCAGTCAGGCAGCTTACTGCTTACTGTTGCTAGCCCAGAGTGAAGTACCATTACTTGAATCACAGTAGTCACCAAAAGAGCTTAAAAAGGTTGTAAAAGCTGAGGTTGAAACTGTCCAAAGTCTTTATAAGCAAGTCATTTCACTCTGTTGCCATCTTTAATGCAATGTTTTAATGCAATATATATTACATCACTGACAAAATACTCATGATTAGTTTGTAGCATTTGAATCTGCACTGCACAAAAATTAATAATAATATCAAGATATTTCATGGTATTTTCGCGATAACAATACTCTTGGCAATATGACAAAACATTGAAGTTTACAAATGTTGCAACAAAATGAAAATGAAAGTTTATTATTGCATACGATATGATATGGCACACCCCTAAACTAAGACACAAAAAAATACAAGAATTTTAAACGATTTGATAGAGAGGTCAATGACCAGAATGTTATGATACTAATAAAGCACTCCAAATATCTCCATATATCCAGGATTAAAGTAAAATAAATGATACTGGACAGACATAATCTGTCTCTAGTAGATATATAAAGAGAAATGAGAAAAGTGTGAAAAGTAGTACCCTGATGTAATAATTAGGGGTGGGTAATATGTCACGGTAAGTTATGGTATATCCTTCATGACATTCAAAAAATGTTGGCAATGTTATTGCAAACGATCCGATATGGTACACCCCTAAAAATATGATAAAAGTCATGGTTCTGGTACTGCACTTTCACAGACCTCCACATCAAAGTGGGAACTTTCTTACTAGCAAACTGACCCTTCTGCACGCGCAGCCTAGGACGCAACCTGATTGGCTCTTTTTGTTGAAGGGCGGGACTTCCTCCTTAAACAAATGCTGGAGTTGAGAACTAAGAGAACTACCAGTCATATTTCAATCAAAGGTGGACAGCAATTAAGCTTTTAATCAAGAATGGACGGACTCATGTTGACAATGTGTGTATATGTTAATTCACACATTACTCGTTCTAAACCACTGTGATTATTAAAAACAGTAATGTCAAGCACCACTACTATTTTTCTTTTACTTGAACCTTTCAATTTTACTACTTAACTTTACTGACAAGTGATTAGAACAGTGTATTGGCAAGAATAATATGAATCAAAATACAAATTTGTCAGAGTATAAAAAAAACAAATTATCATAGTTATAACATCTGAATAAAAAAAGTTACCTCTGGGAGTAAACTTTGGCATTTAAACTTTGGGACAGTGAGGTTTAAGGACACAGTATAAATGTTTTTTATACAACTCTCCTATCTATACATACATCCATCCATTCATTCCTTGTGCCGGACAGTAGAGAAAGTTACTCAAACCAAACCAGAATGCAGGATTTTATTCCCCTGGTTTCAATATATAGCTAGCTATATACAGCTCAATAACTGAGCAGGTGTTCTAATACATCTGTCCATATATGGTATCTTGTTTTGAGGGTCCTCTTATTCTCTTAAAAATACCCAGCTGTATCCAGCTGGGTTTCAACCCAAATTAGTTGACCAAGAATTCTAGATGGGTGGGTGGGTCTTGGGGATGGATGGATGGATAGATTCGTTTGCGATTCAGAGGTCTGTGACGCGATTTAAAATAATTATCAAAGCATCTGGATCCACCTTTTTCTTCTATACTGTTTTTTCCTCATTGCACGACTACTTGGTACTTTTATAGTAATATAAAAATGTAGCTAGGTTAGAGGATATGGCACTTATTCAGAATAAATTATAATTTTCTCAAACTGCACTAAACTTGAATTAATTTAAATTAAAACCCCTTAAGCTAGAGCAGAGTCTGAAGAGCATGCAGCTAGTACTAGTTGCGGAGGACCCACTGAGGATAACTAACCAAATCTGACTAACGTTAGTTAACTTAGCTAGTTAATGAGTGGGCACTGCAGCCAAACAGACATTTCTGATACGTTCTATTAACTTTTAAAAGCTTACCTTGATTCAGTGTGCGTGTTCGGGCCAATGTAAGCAATTATAGTGTCCCGCAGCTCATTTAGACATAAGAAAACAGCCAGCTAACCCAAAGTTCTCAGTTACACTTAAATCAGTGCAGCAGCAGCAGCAGCAGCAGGGCCTCCGCGGCTCGGCTGTTGCCTTGAGAACAGCATACAAACTAATACCACCCCACCGCCTCCTCCCACCTTCCCCCGGATCACCAAGCGACCACAGAGAAACAGCCCGCAGACTCACCCAGCGCCTCTTCTCCTCCACTACAGCCGTCCATGATCTCCTCACACCGCTAACTATCAGAGAGGCTTTCAGTTTCAGTCTTCAGCTCAGCGCAGGTCTGGTCCTGCTCGCCTTTCTCTTCCACAGCTTCGCCTCCCTCCAACAGAGCCAGATCTCCCTCTTTCTCTTTTTCTTTCTGGTCAGCAAGTTTTCTTCTCCCCTCTTTCTTCTTCTAAACAAACCCGACCAGTAAGAGATCAGCGAACTCCTCAGTAGTGCAGTAATTTATTTTACCGCTCTGTTAGTTAACTAGTTATCGTTAAACTTCCCCTTCCAAAACACAAAACCACCTCAAATCAAAACAGCAACTTCTTCAGTTAAAGCGCGAGGCACTGGCTTTGTGGGCGGGGCTTATCCATAATAGTAAACGTGACGCCGTGAGCAGACTTCTAATTGGCTAGTTTTTAAAAAGGGCGGGCTGAACGTGACTGTTCATAATACTAGATAGATAGATAGATAGATAGATAGATAGATAGATAGATAGATAGATAGATAGATAGATAGATAGATAGATAGATAGATAGATAGATAGATAGATAGATAGATAGATAGATAGATAGATAGATAGATAGATAGATAGATAGATAGATAGATAGATAGATAGATCGTTGGAGAAGAGGCTTGGCGAAGGTAAAGAGGAACACAAACATCACTGTGGCTGAGCTCCAGAGATGCAGTTGGGAAAAAGTTCCACAAACTCAACTATAACTGCAGCTCTCCACCAGTCAGGTCTTTATGGCAGATTGGCCTGACGGAAGCCTCTGCTCAATTCAAGACATATGAAAGCTTGCAAAACACAGGAAGGACTCCCAAACTATGAGAAATAAGATTCTCTGGTCTGATGAGACGAAGATTGAACTTTTTGGTGTTAATTCTAAGCAGTATGTGTTGAGAATCCAGGCACTGCTCATCACCTGCCCAAATACTATCCCAACAATAAAACATGGTGGAGGCAGCATCATGCTATAGGGGTGTTTTTTCTGCTGCAGGGACAGGACGACTGGTTGTAATTGAAGGAAAGATGAATGTGACCAGAGTACAGAGATATCCTGGAAGAAAACCTTCCAACAAGACATTGACCCTAAGCACACAGCTAAAATAACAAAGGAGTGGCTTTGGAACACCTCTGTGACCATTCTCTGTGGCCCATCTCTGGAAAGACCTGAAAATGGCTGTCCACCAACGTTCACCATTTAACCTGATGGAACTGGAGAGGATCTTTAAGAAAGAATGGCAGAAGATCCCCAAATCCAGGTGTGAAAAACTTGGTGCATCATTCCCAAGAAGACTCATGGCTGTCCTGCTCGAAAGGGTGCTTTAACTCAATACTGAGCAAAGGGTCTGAATACTTATGACAGTGTGATTAAAACATTTTTTTTAAATAAATGTGCAAAATTTCTACATTTCTTGTTTTTTTTTGTCTGAAAATCCAGTCGTAGGTGAAACTTCAGGGTGTTTTTTTTTTGTTTTTGTTGACTACTTTTAAAAATGACCGCGGCCGCCAAAAAAAAAAGTGGGTGTTGCCTTGAATGTTACATCAACACGGAGGGCGAATGTGTACAAATTGACACTAAAATCGATACAACAATTACAACCAGGAGAACATAATGACATAAGGGAGAACAGTGTGAAAAGGAGAGTGAGTGAGAGAAAGATAGGGAGAGAGAGAGAATAATCACAATGTAACCAGAAATCACAAGATGATAAAAAATGTTAAAGAAGATAGACGAGTGTTCAGGAGGGGAAAGAACAGAAAAGAGTAAAAGTCAGTTCTTTTTTTTGTTTTTTTTTTGCTAATTATGTTATTATAAAAAGTTCTTGACTGGGATATAAAACTGTTATAGAAAGACTAATTAAACACTAATGTTGCAAAATTATTAATAATTTTAAGATGAATAGCAATACTGATAATAAATATAAACAATAATGTTATAAACAAAATATAACAAAATAATAAGTCCTTAAGTTCTACACACATAGTTGTTTTGCAATTTGCTTGAAAGACATATATATTTTAGGCTAGTTTAAGCTGATTTTTGTTCTGTATATTTCTGTTGGACCTGGAATCCTTGATAAGAAATAAAATGAACTTTGTTTATTTTAGCAAATGGCTGCAATGAAACAAAAAAGCGAAAAATGTATAGCTGTCTGAACACTTTCCAAACCCATTGTAAATAAAATGTACACATACTCTACATTTTATTTATGCAACATATAGTAATTGACATTAATAAAATAATACATATTTGCACCTATTTGGCCACAGTGACCACAAATATGTTTGGGGTAAAGATAAAGCATTTCTCCTAATGAACACTGTACCAACTGATATGCCTGGTGGTGGTGGTAGCATCAAGCTCTAGGGCTGGATGGAGAGGATGGAAAAAGAAAGACTTCCTTAAAGATTTTGGCCACCTACATGGTTAAAACTTGGACACATTGAAGGGACATTATATGGCAAAAGTATTGGGATATCTGCTTTTTAGCATAGATTAAATAGTGAAATCAAGATAACTAAAATAGAGTTTATAACATACTGTCTGACTCAAGAACGTTCTCTACTAAATTGTGGAGCGTGACTGGTGGGTTTGATTGCAGCTGTGTGTTTGTGTGTGTGTGTACATTTTTACATCAGTCTCAGCAATAGATACGAATGCATAGAAGGCTTATTTTCTTTATCGGTGACTTGCAAAGCCTGTTTGTTCCACTAGGTGGCAGTAGCATATCATAAGATAACCCCTATTTCCTATGCTGAACATGATTTATAATAGCACACATAAAACATATACATTAAAGCACAATTTTTAAATTGTAATTCATAAACAGATAGACTACACACAGTATATAGGTTCATGGTTCATAGGTTCCATGATCTTTTATAATGTGCTGGAAATACATATTTGAATTACTTTACAAGTTATTACAGAACATTCTTTTTTTAATAAAGTGTATTCACATACACCACATGAACAAAAGTATTGGGGCTCATTCATTGTTTCTTTTAAATGAAGATTCTTCAAAAACAGTTTATCCTAATGTTATTGGAGTAACTTTCTCTACTGCCCAGGCTTTTTACCAGATTTTGGAGCATTGCTGAGAGGTTTTGATTGCATTTAGCAACAGTGGCAGACTTATTTGCTGTTTAAAGGGCAGAGGCAAACAAACAAAAAGGGCACTTTGTAAACAACAGGGGGCTCCACCAGAATGCAAAAACCTACCATTCACCATGTATAATCTAGGCCCCATGTGCAGCGTACAACCCAGATGGGGCCCACGTTAAACTCTGGTCCTATTATTGACATCCATATATGAGGCCAATGTGGGACCCGTAAATAAAACCCAAGTTTGTTAAGTTGCCACTGTTGGACCCCAGAGCAAAACCCCCAGCCCTCTTTGCTCCAGGCCCGCCATATTGCTGGGCATCCTTTAAGACAGGGTAAGGTAAGATAAAATAATCCTTTATTAGTCACACAGTGGGGGACTAATTAAGATACTTTATTAAATTTATTTAATATAGAGTGCACATTATAATAATTTATTACAAGAAAGGACACCATAAATGGCACTCTGATATTTTTTTTCCATGTGATTGACACTCTAGAGCAGGGGTCACCAACATGGTGCCCGCGGGCACCAGGTAGCCCGCAAGGACCTTATGAGTAGCCCGCAGGCCTGGTCTAAAAATAGCATTTTTGTTGCTATTCTTTTTTTTTTAAATCACAGTTGCATTGATGTAATTTTAGATTATATTACATTAATATTAGCTTAGAGATAGCCTATAGTTTATATATTATTATACAATATAATGTAATATAATATGTAATATTATATTAAAATATAATATAAAATGTAAACACTTGCAGAGATTTATAATAATAGTGTTGCCTATTGATATCTGTGTCTTCACATAGATGAATGTCATTAATTATTAATAATAACATATAATTAAAGGTAAATTGAGAAAATTTGTAATTTCACGAGTGTGTATCAAACTGGTAGCCCTTCGCATCAATTGGTACCCAAGAAGTAGCTCTCAGGTTCAAAAAGGTTGGTGACCCCTGCTCTAGAGGGTACTTTAGTGATGCTTTTTTTTTTTAAAACATGCGGGCACAAACAATGGGGAAGTTACCCCCTTCTCCCCTTGAGTCACCCAGGGTTCAGTAACAAGTGCATTAGTAATATCAGGGTGTTCCATGATCACCACCACACCCCACCATCCCAACTCCGCAGCTCATTCCAAAAGTACTGGATAGAGCACCATCATTCTAGAAAACAGTCATTACTAGAGATTCCTTTTTTTCCTGCACATTTTAGTGTTTTTCTGCTCTCACTCAGCAAGGGCTTCTTTTTAAAGACTGATAAGCTGGATCAGGGGCCTCATGTACTTAAGGTGCGTACGCACAAAAACATTGTGTACGACATATTTCACGCTCACAGTCAGACGAACTAAATTTGACTTGAACGTGAGAAAGTGCGTTCCCCCACAACACTTCTGTTTCGGGCGTACACCTTTTTTTTGTACGTATGTACTGTGTTTTTATGTACTGTGTTTTTGTCATTTGGCGACACTTAGGGCGTTTTCACACCTGTAGTTCGTTTCTCTGGTCCGAATCAGTTGATGAGTTCGTTTACTTGGAGCTTCAGGCTCGAAGGAACACATCAGTTGTGTAGAATTACTTTGGCTTTAAAAAAGAAGATGCTGCTCAACGTCAGGTACTGTGCTAAACGTGCCTTGCTACTGTTGCTACGATGCGAGGTAACACTACAAACCTTTTTCAGCATTTAAAAAAACACCACAAAGCCTCGTGTGGTATTTGCAAGGCTAAAATGCCAACGACCAGTGCTGCATCTTCAAATACAGAAAATAACGAGTTGGTTAAAGCAGATTCTCTTTATGTTTTTTGCACTTTAATTTTTCATGATGTTACTAGCTGGAGAGCAGTAAGTTAAATTTTGTATATCTATTGTTTTTCCTAATTAAAAAAAAATGGTGAAAAGGAAAAGCTATTTATTTTTCTATAAAAAAAAACAAATGATGAAAAGGAAAAGCATAGATTTTTTTGCTTTATTGTTATCTGTGCTTTAAATAAATCTGACATTGTTTATTATTAAACAGATTGATTTATTGCTTCTGTTGTTGAAAAATACTTGAGAAGACAAAAAAAATCGCATTTTAAATCGCAATCGCAATTTATAGATAAAAAATTGCAATTAGATTATTTTCCAAAATCGTTCAGCCCTATACAGCGCAGAACTTTCTAAAAAAAGAAAAATTAGTGAATGAGAAAAGAAGGTATCCAAACTTTTGACCGGTACTGTAGCGCATCATATTCTGTGAACAGTTTGTGTAAGCAGGTTCTATTCTGGTCCTGAGGGCAGATATTCTCAGATATTTCAGCAGATCATGCTTCGTGCATGCCTCGTTCCGCTTATAAGCAGCCTGATAATTAGTTATTGAGCTGGATCAGGTGTGTTGGGCAAGGACACAGTTGAAATTATGCAGAGAAACGGATCCCCAGGTATGGAGTTAAAGATCACTGCTCAAGCCCTTCACCAGACCCTACAGCAAGGGCACGTTTGTCAGACTCTTTGATTGGCAGCAAAACTGCAACACTGCTCTGCTGCGCCCAAAAAGGTTTCCTGTATTTTTCACACTATAAGGTGCATCGGATTATAAAGTGCACTATCAGTGAACATCTATTTTCTGGTCTATTTTTATACATAAAGGGCACCGGATTAATTCATTCAAAAATCATTTTCTTTCAAAGTCAAATGATTAACTGGATGTTAATCAACACAGATTTCTCTCCTGTTTATTTACAATAAACTTAGATTTCCAGATTTCCACTAAAGCTGGGTGCAGCGGCATTAGCATTAGTGCCTAATCACTAGCGCTAGCTGCAGTTAGCGCAAGTAAATGCCGCCCGTCAGCACTACACTGAAGAACCATGAGTGCTTTGATTAGACAGGGCGATATTAGCTAGCGGTTCATCCCTCGTAGTTTGTTTTAACACAGTAAATGCGCAGGCTTAGTCCGATATACTTACCTCTAAACAGTGAAAGAGCTAGCGCTTAGCATGGATTGCAGCTAATGCTAATGCTGCTCCAGCAGAGCTAGTCAGGATTAGCAGCTGCTCCAGTCTCGTTACAGGAGAACTAAACCTAAACTCCTGTATAAAGCTGTACTTTAGCAGAGTGGCTTTACTGTTCCTTACAATCTGACTGGTAGAATTCACATATAAGGCACACCGGATTATAAGGCACACTGACAATTTTGGGGAAAATTAAAGTATTTTTAAGTTCAGTATGATGCTTATTGGGGTTGTGTGGTGGTTACTCTCTATTGCTGGAGGCTGTAGAGATTTGGGTAGCAAACTGTGCAACAACAGGTGGGATGTAGATATATGTCACCGGGGAAAGGATGCACACCAAATGACAAAAGAACTTTTCCCGGGTATTTTATTCTGATTAAATTGTATTTAAAAAATAAAAATGAATACACTGTAAAAACCCTAACTAAGAACACAGTACAGTATTTGATAGTGGCACTAATTACAGAAAATAGATAAATAACATTAATACCACCTTAATACCATTAACAGAGCTCTTTTTATATTTGTTTTTAAGCTCACCTCGATTTACTCAGCTTTACTCAACAAGATTTGAGCATTTCATCAAGAGAACTTGGACAAACAGCTTCTGTAACCCAGAAAAATACAAGGCTTGAACACGAGGAGCACACTACCCCACTGAAACAATGCCATCTGCCCGCATCTGGTTGTGATTCATCCAAAATACATGTTTAGAAAGGCAATATAGGCATCTACTACTGTTATAGGCCAACTAAACCTTATATTGTTCAGTATTTCCTGATTTTTATCTCTTATTTCATTAGGATGGCTCTGGATGAATCCTAAAATGGAGCACCACCATTCACTGCAGCTTGAGCCTCCTTCTCTACCATGCTCTTAGCTCCTCCCTTTCCTCTCTCAGGGTGACAACACTTCTGATTGTGTTTCTTAAAGTTACAGACACACATTTTAAAGGTGTATTCTCAATTCACCACCTGGCTACATATAGATGTAAACCTACCAAGAACACATAAATGGCCAGTAAATGGTGGTTCATGGTGTTGTAATGTAATTAATAAGTATGAAAATTTGATTATAGAGTGAGTGATCTATAATCAAATTGCTCATATAATGTTTATTTCTTAGCACTGGGGGTCCTGGGTTCAAGTCCCTATCTGGAGGGAGTATTTTATTGTTTTTTATTGTTTTAACCGCAGGGTTTCCGCCACGTTCATTTCAGTGCGGCGGTCCGCCACGCCTTCGTTCTTCCCCGCCACCCTTCGTGAAAATTCGGAGCCCGGCGTTTTTCCCGCGCTTGATCAGCGTTGCCCCGCCCTCTCTCGTTTCTGACACTGGAATTTGATCATCTCGACAGGACACCGGCTGTCAAACTGGACAACTGAATCCGAGGTATGTGGCGCTGAAATGATGTTTTTTTATATTTGTGAACAAGTTGTTGAACATTGTTCAAGGGTTATATCGGTAATATGTTGTAGACGTAGCCTACACAACACAGCCGTGTTTCGCATGTTGCATCTATTTCGGGAGGCTACAGGTGAGGGCTTCTCTAGCCGTAATTCCTAAACGCACAGCTGTGTTCCAGTCCTGCACATGTAGCAGGGTGGCCGCGGGTCCTTAAAAAGTCTTAAATGGTATTAAATTTCATTTTTGTCAAATAAGGCCTTGAAAAGTCTTATTTTGTCTTAAAATTTCAACCAAAATGTCTTAAATTTGCCGGAGCTAAATTTAGGGGGGAATAATTCCGTCAGCCATGTGTTGAACTTCGGGGGTGGAAATCGGTAGTTAGTCATGCAGTGCCAACATAACGCGCGCGCGCGAGAGAGAGTGTGAGTATAGGACACAGCGAGAGAGAGAGACTGAAACATAACGCGAGAGAGAGAGAGAGAGCGAGAGCGCGCCTGTAAATAGCGAGAGAGAGAGACTGAAACATAATGCGAGAGAGAGAGAGAGAGAGAGAGACTGAAACATAATGCGAGAGAGAGAGAGAGAGAGAGAGAGAGAGAGAGAGACTGAAACATAATGCGCGCGCGCGAGAGAGAGATGAATTAAACAGTGATTAAACAGCTTCAACTTACGCAGGTGTCCACTCAGGCTCACTCACCTGGTGGAGTGAAAATCACGCTATGTTTCTGTTTCTGGAGCTGTCATAAAGCAAGGATGTAGGGCCCTAGAATAGAGGCACCCTAGAACAGCTCTGTGATGCATTTGTTTTCACGGTCCAGTAAACATTTTATTGTAATTAAATTAAAGATTAAAGATATTGATATGTATAATTTAACATTTTGTGTTGCACACTTTTACGTTTACCGTATCTGAAAAAAGAACAATAAGGATTTATTTTAAAGAAACCTACTTTTTGCAACTTTTTGTTTTAAGTGGGCATTTTTCAGTGACAGTTGGAAATAAAGAAAATAACTGGAAACATGTGTAATTGTGTTATATCGTGATATCATTAACGTGATATAAATTATCGGTTCCCAACCGGGGGTCCTGCCACCGCACCTTCAAGGAAATCCTGGGGGAAACCCTGAACCGTATTGCTTTATTCACCCCCGTCCATAGGGGACTCATTTGCGGGTTCCCTCTAGTATTTTACAGAAAATACCGTATTTTATGGTATCATTGATTGACTGATTTGCATATTATACGAACAAAAGTATGTATTAACGTCATCCTCGCCTATAGCACAGTTGAACCTGTGAGGGCGCTGCAGAGGCAGAAATAACAGTTATAAAAACGTTTTTTTAAAGTTTAGGAAAAGTTTCTAAACACAAAAGTGTTTTGACTGAGGCCAGAAGGATCTCAATCAAGATTCTACAGTATTTTAAAGATATTTTGTCTTACATGAGATCTTTATTGAAGCTCCAAAATTAGGGTGCTTGATTCTTACCTTGTATTTCTTCTGTTTCCAAATGATCACAAAAACAGTGATCTCTTTCTTACCAAGTTTTTTACTGATGGTCTTGTAGCATATTCCAGCCATATGCAGGTCTACAGTCTTGTCCTGGACATCCTTTGACAGCTCTTTGGTCCTGCGCATGGTGGTTGAGAGGTTTGAATGAAATAGACTGATTCTGTGATAGGTGTCTTTTATACAAATAAAGAGGTGAGACAAAAAAGTACTTTCTGAATGGAACAGAAGTAATTTGTGGGCCTGATGGACACATTAAAAGTCTGTAGGGGTCTGAAGTCTTGTTGATTGCCAGTAGACAAAACACTTATTTCAGTTAATGAAATACAAATTAATTTATAGCTTTTATTAAATGCTCTCTCTCTGTTAAAATAAACCTACCAATAAAAAAATATATGGTTTATGTCTTTGTAAGGGGTTAAATGTACGTAATCAGCTATTTAGTTATATTACCTACATCTTTCAATATTGTTCAAACAAAGATGTCCATATGTTTAAACATGTTAAAAAAGAAAAAGGTTTTCATGGGGTGTCCTAGTTTTTACACATGACAGTACATGCATTTTAAAGACTTGTTTTTAAGCTAGTGCGGCAAATGAAAATCATAACACATAACCGTCTTTACTTATTTGTTTAGCCGTGTGTGCAAATAATGAAATTTTTCCATTCTGATTTTGACAGTACATAAATGAAACTCTGCTGAGTGCCTTCTGTGTGCATTACTGTGTCCTGCATTTCTCACAAATGCATTTCAGAGAAGCCGTGCTGCTGAGATATTACACTGCATCAACACTGTGACAGAGGGTAAAACATCAGCCTGCTGCATTTTCTTGTGCAGTATTTCTTTATTGGAAAATTAAACACACTTTCTGTATAAATAACATGGCTGTGTACAATGCTGTTCATTAAACTGTACAGGAGGCAGGCAAACTGACAGGTAGGCAAACAAACGCAGAGAATGATACAGTAGGATTAATAAGTAATGTTAGGGGAAAAAAACAATAATGTGAGTTTTATACTGAAAAACAGAGCTAATTTTGCATCTGCCTCAATTCATCATCATAAAGCACTCGCTGTAATGCAGCAGAAGCGTGTTATCAGACTGCCTGTACCGGGTTTGAGGGAACGTTGGGTGGACTGGTTTATACTTAAATTCTGCAGCCGCTGACAACAGGATCCACACCATAGCCGAACCTGGTTTACACCTGATTACCCAATGAGACTAGTATCTGGATTGTACTACCACATGCATTCACACTTGGTATTCAATCGGTTTCTGTTAGACTAAAATCAGTTTGCAGCTCGAGCAGATTATGTGCTGTGAAAAAGAATTCAGCACCTTTAAAAAAAAGAAAAGAAAAAAGATTGGAGTGCCTTTGGTCAAAATCCTATTGAGATGTTGTGCTGTAACTTAAAAAGGATAAACTGGAAATCCCTCAAATGTGCCTGAAAAGAGTGGGACAAAATGTAGTAATCCAAAGGCTTGGTTGCATTTATAAAGTAATTTTTTAAAGGTTTTGGGGGCAATTACATTTCACAAAGGGCTAGTTTGTATATATATATATTTATCCCATCTTAAAATAAATTATCATTTAAAAACAGCTTTTTTTGTATTTACTCAGGTTAGCTTTGTCTGATGTTAAAATTTGTTTAATAACAGTGTTGCTAGGTTCCCAGTTTTCTCGCCAAATTGAGCTTCTTGGAAAGTATAGTTGCTGGTAAAAGATTAAAGGCTGCGAGGGCATTTTTATGGCTACTTTTAATTCTTTAAAAATTTCCCACAGCTACCAAAAAGTCTTCATTACAAACCATTCAAAATAAAAATTTACTTTCTCGTTAAATTGTTGACGAGCTGAATAGAGGCAGAATATATTTAGTAGGCTACAGCTGTGTGAGTGTGTGTGCTTCAAGTGCATCTGTGAAAACCAAAGAGTTTGGGTTTATAGAGTTTAGGCTTCTGAAATGAGGGTTTTAGCGAAAACACTTTGGCTGGATATATTTGCTACACCTGGCAACCCTGTTTGTTAATTTGAAAAATGAAAGTATGGTTTAAAAAAAACAGCAAAAATAAAAAGATAATCTGTACAGGGCAAATACTTTTTCACAGCACTGTTTAACGTTCACTGAGGTAAAATGTTCATGTTCAAATGAATCATGATATTGATTTGAGGTCATATTGCTCAGCACTACATTCTCCCAAGCACCTGATTGTGAACTGATGGAGGGCTAGGTAGGAGCAGATGTGCTGAGTCTAGTGTTTTAAAAGATGAAAAACCTGTATTGTAGTGTAGTGGCCTCCAAATAAGCAGTGTGAAAGTCCTGCCTAGAGTAGCGAGAGCATAGAAGCGAGGGATGTGAGCACAGATTGCTTTTGAAGGAGACAGAGAGCATCCGGAAAGTGCGTTAGACTGTGATCAGTAATGTGAATCTGTATGGAGATGTGTGTATATGTGTGTATGTGTTTATGTGAGTGTGTGTGTAGGTCAGCACTGTCATACACTCTTTGTTCTTTGATCCTAGGTTTCATTCGCACAGTACAAAGACATATAAATCAGAGCTTTCTCGCATGAGCTTCACAGCTGGCGTGCTTTTGAAGGCCCGTGTCATGCAGATGCCCGGATAGAGGGTACAGAACCCCACTCTCCTCCTGTCCTCTGAGGTAAAGCTTAAGAAACACAGCCGTTTCCAAACTGAGTACCACTGAGCATTCTGGCACATAGGCAGAATGCCAAGCAGCAGCGGCAGCGGTGCTGACACTGAGGTGTTGACAGTGAAAAGAATGGATCACTCCTAATGCTGTCAGGCAGGTGGATGGGTGCAGAGCTGGGATTACAAAGAGGGGAAATAACAATAGTGAAAGCACAGCCGATTTCAGACCATTTATGAAAGGAAAATGCCCAGTAAAATGAACACGAGTGGCCAATTACGTAACGTTGTTTCAGGTGAAATAGTGACAAATGTTAGATTTGAAATGCTGCTGTAGGAACTGATTTCTTTAGGTGACCTAACTTAACCCCTTAAACTCTTTGAAGTACGGTTGCATAAAACACCTTAAAGGACCATTAAGGATTACATTTTCTGTACTAACTCCTAACATGAGTGTATCATCAGATTTAGGAAAACATGCTGAGTTTAAGCACTGGCAGCTCATGTCAGCAGACCTTCAGCCAGTATTTTCTGTACAGAACAATAATCTGTGTTGTTTGTAGCCTCTGAACCTGCCTACTGCCATTCCCTCAGTCTAGAGCTTAGATTCTCTGCCTGAACCCAATGTAAACTGCCCAAACTGGATGTAAAGGAGAAGAGGTCCCAGTATCGAGCCCTGGGGAACCCCAGTGGACAGTGATACATTAATCTTAAACGAATTGTTGATGACAACCTTAAGGGGAAAATTAATTCAAGGTGTTTTATGCAACCAGGCACTGACCTCATATTTAACTTATTCTTAACGCAAATGATTTTGTGGATACTTCGGTTGCAACCTTTTAGACCCCTAGATAAAACGATGTTGGGCTTCTCTGACTAGGGATGTGAGAGTAAATATACTACATGTTGATTTAATGATGTTGTTTTAAACAATATTTTGATGAAAGTATTCGCTCATCTGCCGTTGTACACATATGCACTTGAGTGATTTGGTATCAGCTCACCCTTTGCGGCTACAACAGCTTTAACTCTTCTGGAAAGGCTTTCCACAAGGTTTAGGGGTATGTTTAGGGAATTTAGGGAATCGACCATTCTACCAGAAACGCATTTTTCAGGCCAGACACTGATGTTGGTCGAGAAGACCAGGCTCACAGCCTCCACTTGAATAGTTTTGTACATCCAAAAAATTCATAGTCACTGTAAAAGGACCTTAAGCTTAACTTCTCTGTAATGTTTGCTCCCCGTCCCCCTCTTGTTCAGGAGCTGAGCTGAGGAGTGTCTGGGCTCACACGCTGCAGCTATCATTTGGCTGCTTCTTGCTTGACTGATCCAATCTGCTGGTCATTTTAACTACTATTTATGATATAATACACAAGAGGGACTGAGATATTGGCACTGGTGTGCTGTGGTTATAGACACAAGGCTGAAATCCAAGTGCTGATGATAAGCAATGCCAATAAATGCCAATAACTCACGGTACATCATGACCTCGAGTGCATTACTGCGATTATAAAACAGCGCTACTCTGGACAGAAACACTGCTGCAAGGTGGAAACATCAGCTCTGCTTTGAAAACAGGCAGGACAGCCGTGGAAAACAGAAATCTGATGAAGCTAGACATCCAAAGAGCTGTTTTTTACTGTACAATGGGAGTGATTTAGTTTTGCAGTGTGATGCAATGGGTGGTAATGATTATTGGCCATGCTCTCTGGGTGGGAGAATGGTGCTCCATTCCCAGGGTGATGTGGGTCAGCACAGGTGTCTGTTAGCTGATGTATCAGAGCTGGGTTGCTGCACTTTCTTCTGAGCACACTGGCTACTCTGAGATGCCGGATCAATAACAGTTGGGAAAGAGGCGGAGTCTGATTTTACATGTATTGGAGGAGACGTGGTTGTTTTCACCTTTCTAGTGTTTGGAGCTACTAAAACCTAGACACTCTAAACTAGGGGTTAGTTAGGCTAGAGGCAATTAGTTTTGGTCACGGGCTAGATATATGTTTTTGGAAAATGAAGCAGGTAAACCCAAGAAGAAAGAATAAAAAAATAAATAAATGAATAAACACACCGCTCCTCACGCTGGATCGAACCTGTGTCGTCAGAATTGCCGTCTAATACACTAATGCTGCCCTGGCTAGTGAATTGGGATACAGCCAGGAAAAAAACGCCCTCATAAGGTGATAAAGAGCCCAAGATTGGGCAGAGGAACGAGAACAGGCGGAAACTAAAGTCACGCCGAGCGTGACAGAGAGACAGGGGAGGCGTGTAAACTTAAGTTTGCCAGAGAAGCGTTTTATTTTTTGTTATTTTCATTATCGTTCATTTTAGTTCAAGCAACCTCACGGGCCAGATGTTTCACGCTTGCGGACCACATCAGGCCCACGGGCCATCCATTGCCAACCCCTGCTCTAAACACTCACCCCAACATTCACCCCAATTTCACTTACTAAATTTACTGCTTCATTACTCCACATGGTGGCGCTATAATCTAATGAATATGGCAAACCTGTGGTGAAGAATATTAGTTGTTAAATTCTGTGAAACTGACACCAATAAATCCATAATTCCTGGTATTTGTTTACTTAGGAGTATTTTATCCTCTTCAGTAACAGAAAGGTTTATAGAATATCAGGGGTTTCTTTTTCTGGCCAAATATGAAAAAAAATACAAGGTTCCTGCAGTTTAAGGGGTTCAAACACACCTGCAGCCTTTTCTACAGCTTAAAATCTCAGCTGCTAGCCTCATTCTAGTAATTTCTTCAGCATTCTATGAATATGTGAGTTGACAGGTGATAAAACACAGAAGAGAATGACCTCAGTGCCATTATTACATTTCATAACACATGTTCATAAACCCCACTGTATTTCTACTTACTGTGAGGGAAGTCCAAGTACACTCCACACACACACACACACACACACACACACACTCCAGGTGGTGAGTTCAGATGTGGTGAGATGTGTGCTGAGGAGAGTCTGAAGACAGGTGTCATAGCCGAGCATATGACGAGACCATGTAAGCCTGTGTGTGTGTGTGTGTGTGTGTGTGTGTGTGTGGTGAGTGCAGTCATTAGGGCTGAGTGTTGGAAGAGGACAGTGTGTTCTTCTTCAGACAGGCTCATGCATACCTCAGCTCACACACACACACACACACACACACACAAACACATGCAGTGTACAGGATGTTCTCTTGCTCTATTACATATTCTCTCTCATGCTTACTCTCTCTCTCTCACACACTCTCTCTCACATACCATACTCTCGCTCTATTATCCATTCACACACACACCCTGCCACCATCACTCCATCACTGTCTCCTGCACGCCCAAACTTAGAGCGTAAGAACACAACACTTCTCTCTCTTTCTCTCTCTCTCTCTCTCATGCTCTCTCTCTCTCTCATTCTCTCTCTCCACCACTCTTCTTATGTAACATGAGTGACACATCAGTGGTTAGCCTGCCCCCCACTGCGGCCCCTGTCTCCCCTCACATCTCTCACAGGGGATTTCAGCACCCGGCAACTTTTCATTAGTTACACCAGCTACACATCTCTCTCTATCACTCTCTCTCTCTCTCTTCTTCTTTATCCACACACATCCCTGCCTTTCTCTCTCTCTCTCTTCTTTCTCCACACATATATTTGCCTCTTTCTTTCTCTCTCTCCTTCTTTCTCTCTTTTCTCTGTTCCTCCTCCTCTCCCTGATTAGCATGTCTTGTTCCTGATTCTGCTGTCATAATTGGATAAAGTGCCTCTTCATTTCCTCTGGATCTTCAGCTCTACAGCTAAATCTGGAGGAAGGATTTTGTGTTCCACTGCTCCATCCTCAAAAAAAACCCCGGTGTGTTCTGTCCCACCGCTTAATTGCCACAGCTTAAGAGTAATTACCGCATGACACAGTCGACTAAAAACCAGCGCAAACAAAGAAATTAAGCCGACTGACTCGCAATAAAAAAAAGGCAATTACAGACAGAACCCTTTCCACGCTTCGCTCAGGAAACTGCGGCGAGGAGTCAAGCAGCTGAATTTCCCTCCTGTTCTCTCAAACCGTGTGCTAGTATCCACCTTATTTAGCCAAGAACATTTTTGTAAGAGTTTGTATGTTCTGCCTTTGTGTTAAATTTTCAATCATTAAATATAAAATTATTTATGTTTGTATTGTTTTTTAAATTAATAGGGTTACACAGATTAATCGCCTAGTCATCTAGATTCCTTTTAGAATTTACTACGATGCTAATCCAACAAACGTTTGCCAATTTAGCGACTTCAACCACAGACGCAGCTCCTCTTGATTGGAAGCTGAAGGATGTAAGTTATTGTTTTATTATTAAGTCTTTTTGTGTCTTGTGATCATAACCATGTTGTTTACACAAAACTCTTCTCTTCTTCCAATCAGTTACATACTGAACATATCATGCTACTGATTTTGTATGGGTATTGTCAGTGTGGGTGTAATCTATATGAACAGATCTGCTACTGCACCAGAGGTTCTAATGCAAAGTAAATAAAGATGGCCTCCTCTCACTTGACGTAATGGAAAATAAGGTGGAGATAAGATACTTTATAAATAAATGTGCTAATTGTGAGCGTCTATAGTTCTCTGTATATATCTCTGTTCATCACTGTTCATTCATACATATCCTTTTATATAAAATAAATAAATAAATGAATTAAAACTTGAAATGAAGCTAAGTGGTCAAGGAAAGGGAATGTGATGCTAATAGACTCCATCGTGAGAACGGACTGGATGGGACTGGATGTTGCAATACGGACAGTACAGAATATCAAAACACTCTGCAGAATGAAGTCTTTCTGGCTCATAGCAATGCTTGTCCTGTAGTCCAGAGATGTAGGAAGTTGAAGGTGAAACAGTCTACAGTCTACACTACTCTGCCAGATTCAGTTCAAACACTGGTTGTCCACAGCGTCCTCTCAGTCGTCACAGCTATGACAGGTCACAAAGTGTCCAAAACATCTTCTTTATGTCCCAGGTCCTACACTGAGAGCAGGGCTGCTTTAGGACACTATTCGATAATAAGGGAGCAGTAGGCTGGGGACTGGTGTTGGCATCATGCTAGTGAAGCCTCAGTTCTCATCCGTCTCTTCAGTTCTCCTCTGGTTTCTCCCCAAGAACCGAGAGAGGCCTCCTCCTGTGTAGCCCTGAGCGCTCCTATAACGCCACGTTGAACTCTGTGATGAGGAAGTCGACGTGGTCCTTCTCTTTGGTCTTGAAGGCCTCGGCGATGAGGCGAGCTGCCTCTCGATGCTCCCGTCCTCTCAGGGAGATCCCGTTCACCTCCAGAATCACCTGACCCACCTTCAGCTGACCACAGTTATGGGCTGAGCCTCCTCTCTAAAGGACAGATAGACAGAAAGAGAAACAGAGAGGAATACTGGTGTCAATGATACAGTTAATGGAAAAAAATAAGAAGTATTACTGCTGAATGTTAATATATTTCTTAATTTCAGTCAATATGACTGTCAATAATTCTGATATCGATATGTACAGTATAAATCCTACAGTCTTTGGCGTACATCAGCACACACTGAAACTGCCAGGCTATGGTAGCCTATAGTGTTCTGCCCTTTGTGCTCAGCTTGAATGCAGTGACAGCAGCGTATTAGTCCTGTATCAGTCAGTAACAGATTATGTAAATACAGTATATATGTTATGACATTTATAGTAAATGTGTGCTGTAATCAAAACTAAAGGTGCTCCAGCCAAATATTAGAGTGTGTGATTTTTTTTTTGGACAGGCAGTATTTTTAAAACAGTAGAAAGGGAAAACCCAAATTAAAAAAATATCTGGATAGATGTGAACATAGTTTCAGTTTAAGCACTGATCTGTTACAACAAACATCCCTGATAAAAAAATATAAATAAAATTGGGCTAATTAATCTGAAAAGTATTTTTTTTTATTAATCGTGTTACAAAGTTCACAGACCCTGATGATGAATTTCTGTTTTTTTATTTAGCAATACAACACAGCTACTTTTAAGTTCAGAAGGTAGATTACTTTCTTTGTTTTTACTATTTTTTTATTATTTATTTAATTTATTTATTATTAAATTATGTATTATACTCTCTGTCTCTCTCTCACACACACACACACACAAACACACACATACATACAGAGCTAATGGCAAATTTCCTCTGGCCAAAATGTTGAAAGTGGAATATGGAGCTACACTAGCTTTTTTTTCCTCCATTAAAGCTCTCTGGGATTAAAGCTCCCCTGTTAGATCAGCACCTGAGATATTATAATACAGTGAAAAAGACTCTAGTCTGCCAGGCCTAAGCCACACTACACTATTAATGAATATTACTACAATTATCACCCTTCCAAAAATATTAGAAAGTATACCACAAAAAATCATAATTTTAATCATAATAAATCACTGAATACTGTTGTGATTAATACAATATTTTTTTTAATTAAAATGCAGTTTTTAATAACACTTCAGATCAAAACAAAGGCTAAAAAGCTACTTTAATGGCACACCTACAGCAGGATCTCTAGGATAAAATCTGAAAAAAAAGAAAGAAAAGTCTTTCTGACGGCTGTGAAAATTGCAGATGTTATGGCTATTGGAAAACAAGAGGGAGATCAAAAGCATGGTATACTTAAATTTGTTTAACAACCTTAAACACAATAAAAGCAATGCGGTATTTTCTCCACACTGCTCAGTGCCTCAGTCTCCTTTAGTCACAGAATGGTAAAGCTGTCTTTTTTTGTAAATAATGACTTTAGCAGAATTATTGTCTAGTAAATGTCAGTACTCAAGAATAGCTGGAGTTTGATAAGGTGGATGTGCTGTGATAGATATCTAATCCACAATTTATGAGTTTTCAGGAGTTTTGCCTGCTAAATATTTAGCAATATAAATATTGTAATCTTTAAGACTTCAGTCTAATTGCCTCAGAGAGAATGTTTTATGTTTTTGAGCCATGTAAAAAGTGGGGAGAGTAAATCTCTACAGACCTCCAAACTTCATGCGGGCTTCAGGTTAGTTTAATAGTAACAGAATGGTAAAATAAAGTATTACAGCGGATGACTCTAAATGTATACATGCTTACATGTTTTCTGTTTTTCACTCCTCTCCATCTGACAATACAATATAATACACAATATATACAATATATTTAAAGTAAGACCTGACCGGATGAAGCTACCATTAGCTTTGCGGGTTAACTAACCGGATTTCCGAGCACCAAGCCGGTGCGTGAGCAGCGTCAGGCGGTCGTACAGTGTAACAGGTTTAACTGTTAAAAGGAAAACTGTTAATTAATTAACCTGTAACTGAGTGATTTAATGTGTAAATAGTGGAATTATGATTGTGTTTTTCATGAAGCGCTGTTACTAATTTAGTTTATTTTGTTTATTTTGCGCAGACTGGGGAGTGTAGAAATGCTGGTTTGTCTCAGTAACTGGTTGAGAGAGGCGTGAGAATAAGGTAAATGGGTTCACTTGCGGTAAATAACAAAACTGAGATACTGCTGTTGATGAATTTAAAGTGCATTTGACGATGTCTTTGATGATCTTTGCTCAATAGAATTAAAACGTAAAGCTGAAAGTTGCACTGTGTTGCTAATTACAGTATGTTGTCTGATTTTGTTTTGGCACATACAATGTCTGAGAAGTAATTCTTCTGAAGTAGAAAGAACTTTTAATGTATTCTGTCCCATTCAGGTTATAATTTTGGGCTAGAGTGATAAATACTAATAATTTTGATTATTTTGTTACTCAAGTTCATATGCATATAAAGGTGGACAAGCAACTACTCTTGGAAATATAGTGTCGCATCCCTGTATGTGAGAAAATTAACTATAAATGGTGTTAACCGTTACTCACATCCTTCTATGTGTTCTTTATGTTGGAATAGATTCGCTTGTTGATAAATTTGACTGTGTTACTAATTACAGTATGTGTTTGATTTTATTTTGGCACATACAGTGTTTGAGAAGAAGATTTGAAGTGAAAAGAACTTTCAGTGTATTTAGTTTAATTCAGTTTTTTTTATTTTTGCCTAGATAACTGATATTACCCCTCCCTTATAGCGTTTCTGTCCCCAGCACATTGTGTGTTACAAATTAACATTTAGTCGACACAGAAATGTGTAGTAATCATTTCAGCTCTATTTATACAGGAAGTTCTGTTCATATTTGTCTTTAGCATTGAGCATAACTGAGGCTTCAGTTCTCCTCTGGTTTCTCCCTAAAAGAACTGAGAGGCCGCTTCATGTGTCCCCCTGGGAGTTATTAATCTTCTAATCTGCAAGACTGCATATAATTTAACAGTTTGATTGGCTCGGAGAGAATGTTTTCCAGATTAACAGTGCAGGTTCTGGTCATTAGCATGGAAACGTTTCAGCTCTAAAAGCCCCATGGGGCGGCGGCAGCAGAGGTGGAACAGTATTAAAATGGAAATCTACCCAGCAGTCCTGTCTGCTCCAATACTGTGCCTTGCGTTTTGAAGAGATGGATAAAAACGGGGAAAAAACAGGGAGAAAAAACAAAAGCCATTAGCCCTATCTCCACCACAGCTGCTGCTGCTGCTGTTGTTGGGTTTCCATTACAATGCAGATAAACCACCCATTCCCAGGGAATTAAAACCTACTCATGCCTGACCATTTCTCCAGTTCTCACCTCCTCAAGAGTCCCTCGCTATTTATTAAAGCACCTATTTCCATCCTTCCATCTCTCTTTCTTTCAGTCTTTTATTCGCCGCATGTTCATTTGTGGCCAAGCCATCATTAATCAGCGCTTCTTTTATCGCGCATTAGCCTTTAAGAGCTGCAGGTTTTTCTCTCGCGCTCGTAATGAGCGCAGTCGCCTCGCAGCGAGAGGCCTCGCCGCCGACCTCGAGACGCACTCACTCTCTCGTCAGTGCTGCTTTTAGCCCCTTCACACATGCGCCACGTCTCTCTCGGCGAGTCATTTAGACTTACATTTACACCAAAGCGCCTGGAAGATGTTTTACAAATGAAGTCCAATCCGCACAGACCCGCCACAGCCACTGCATTATGATATAATAGACATTAGTGCTGATATCTCAAACATCCCATATGCTATTAAGTTGGTCCTAAAGGAGTTAAAGCCCCATTATTCTTGTGAAAGCATTTGTGTTAGCACAATGCCGTACAACAAACCCGCAGCAGGGGGAGGCTCTTTTGATCAGCTACACCAGAAAAAAAAGAACAATATGAAGAGAAGGGCCACTATAACCTGCAAATACAAAAGCTTCAGCACTCCAACACCTGGCTCTCACCCTGCAGCACTGGAGCTCAGTATCATTCAGGCCGGTTGAACACCGGCACCACATGTGATTATTTCATTTTATTTCATTCAGAGAAGCTTTCATAAGACCTTTTTATGTGACAGACTGCAGGGAACTCATTATTGGCTTTGTATTTTTGTACTTTCTCACACATGCTTTAGGACTTCAGCGAGGCATGAAAATGTTCATTTCTTTCTTTTTATTTTAGGGTTTCACATTTTATATACTAGCTGACACTTTGAGGACACTTTGAGGACTGGCAAGCTAGCTAGCTAGTAGGCACTAATACAGCTGTGCATTTTTGGCGCATTACGTAACACTAGTAAGGAACAGGGGTTTCACCAAAATGTCCCTTGGGGCGATTTTAGCTCACTGAGGGCGATATTAGCTAGCGTCCCATGCATCATGTTTTAACACAGTGAAAGAGCTAGCGCTTAGCGACTAATGCTATAGCTTAAGCAGTGCTACCTGGCGCATTAGGCGCATTACACAACACTAGTTAGGAACAGGGGTGTCACCAAATTTCCCTTCTAATTCAGCAAGTCTCGCTGCTAATAATTCTTAAAAAGCATTTGCATTAGTAGCTAATCGCTAGCGCTTAAAGGCTAATACTGCCCAACAGCGTTAACTATGGACAATATTAGCTAGCAGTTCTTCCCATGTAGCTTGTTTTAACACAGTGAAAGAGCTAGCACTTAGCGACTAATGCTATTGCTTCAGCAGTGCTACCTGTGGTTAGCAGCAGGCTACAGGCTGATGATACTCACCTCTGAAAGGCGGAAGAGCTAATCCTAGTGCGGTTAGCGGCTAATGCTAATACTGGTCCAGCCTCAGGGCTAGCCGGGGTAAGAAGCAGGCTACAGTCCGATATACTCGCCTTTGAACGAGTTACACTGGTTACACTAAAACTGCTGTATAAAGCCAACTGGCAAAATTCATACATAATGCGCACCGGACACTACCACACTGATAATTTGGGGGAAAATTAAAGGATTTTAGGAGCGCCTTATTGTGCGAAAAATATGGTAGAAAGCTTGGCTTGATTTGCTATAATCACGTCTAGATGATTAAATTAGCTATCTAGCATACAAATTAGTGCCCATTCCACCAGTATAGAACCTAAATCTTATTAAATTCCAGCTTTCAGTAATATTACAGCATGTAATTCTAAATGCCCTCGTGTTTGGGATGGTGCTTGGGGGATGCAGTGCACTCTGTTAAACCTGTAGCTATAGCAAATAAATATTGGCTCTTTAATATTCTCTTGGCTAGATCTACTCCCATCTCATCTTTACTCTTGAACCAGCGCTGATCTCATTCAGAACTGAGGAAGAGGCTAATGCAGCCTTTTTAAGGATCAGAAAGCTGAATAGTCAGACTATTCAGTAATTCTGGATTATAATATATTAAACACACTATTGTTCTTAAACAGTCCTTTTTTAAAAAAAGGATTTTTTTTAAACTTTAAACTAATTAATCACACAATTTGCTGTGATTAATCACATTAAAATCACCACAGTGCGATTTTATTTTAAATTTAAATATGTGGGTTTAATTGTATATTTTTAACTTTAAGCACAGACTGTCCTTTGTGAAATATATACTAGTACCAGTTGAATTTTTAAAAATTTCCCACACAAATGTGGGAAAAATAATTATAAAACCAATTTTATATAGTCGTTTTTTAATAAATAAAGCACATATTTAAGTCTAAATGACTTAATTCTCACCTAAAATTGTTACGCCCTCGCTATGTTTTCCTGTGTTTTCCCCGTTTCCTAGTGTGTTTCTCTAGTACTTTTCCATCACGTGTGTGTAATTTGTAGCTCCGCCCCTTCCCCAGGTGTTCAATGTTTCTTGTTACTATTTATAGCACAGTTTAGTCCATGTTTAGCGGTCGGTCTTTGCACCTTCCCCTGTTGTCTGTCTCGCCACGTTCACGTTATAGCTCTTTTCTCGTTCCTTGGTTGTTTGTGTTTTCACGCTCTTGTTTATTTCTAGTCACGTTTATTTCCTGTTTGTTTCTTTGTTTATTTTGTATATATTTACGTATTTATCCCTGTTTATATTCCCTAGCCCTGTTTAGTTATTATCTGTTTAGTTTAGCCACTTATCTGTTTAGCTTAGCTCTTTGTTGGTTTTCCCTGTTTGTTTATGTATACATATTTATTCGTTATTCCCGTCTGTTTATTTATTTATTTGTTATTTATTAAAGTATTGGTCTTACCCGCATTTAAATCCGCCTCCCGTCTCATCCCCGCGTTACAAAAATGCATAAATGGTCAAAAGTTTGGACATATCTCATTTAATGTTTTTCTTTATTTCTTCATTTAATCTATTTTATACATTGTAGATTAATATTAAACATGTAAAACATTCAAAGGACACTTATGGATTTATGTAGTAAATTAAAGTCCTCCCTTTACACGCCCTTCTCTGCTTGCAGGCACTGTTTTGTTTCCCCTCTTTCCTCTCCAACACCTCCGGTTTGGACCCGCTGGCTGCCCGGGGGTTGGCTCCGCCCCTGCCTTCTACATTTGACAGGATCTGCGAGGGTCCAGATGCTGCATACCTAGGCCAATGACGAGGCCTAACCCAAAGACTTAGCCTTAACTTTACATAAATCGTTATCTAATAAATTGTTAAAACTATCAAAATGAAGCTGTTATTATTGCACGCTAGCCTCTGGAGTCTTCCTGGTAGAAACTCTTCAAGATGCTGAAAAAACTGTTCCAGGTGACTCTACTTCATGAAGACACTGAGATTAAAATACCAAATACCAAATCTTCTTAAGACTGCGCTTTTAATAATGGTCATTTACATGTAAATAATAGAATCAATGTTGGATTGGCATAATAGTGATTAAAGAAAAATAACTTAGGGCGTTAATGGAGGAAATTAAAACTAGCTTCATATTACACTTGTGAGTGTGTATGAGTGTGGGTGTGTGAATCACACAAGCAGTAAAATGTATAGGTCACAAGTATGAGTTTTCTCCTTTGCTATTACACTGATACTGGAGCAAAATGCATTCTGGGGTATTGGATTAAGAGGGTTCATACATTTTTTAACCAGTACATTTCTTTTTCATAACCTTTTCATGACTTTTCTATGTATTCAAGGGAAATTTTCTGGACCATACAATCTTTAAAACATCAGTGTAGACATGGACAGTAAAACCAAAAAATCAACTAAAAATATAATGATAAAAATTATATATTACTTATTAATTATATATTTCTATATTACTGAACTAATTCTGAGCTGATGTACAGTACAGGCTAAAAGTTTGGACACACCTTCTCTTTTTCAATGCGTTTTTCTTTATTTTCATGACTATTTACATTGTAGATTTTTACTGAAGGCATCTAAACTATGAATGAAAACATGTGGAGTTTTATGTACTTAATAAAAAATTACCTGGCCTCCACAGTCACCGGAGCTGAACCCAATCCAGATGGTTTGGGGTGAGCTGGACCACAGAGTGAAGAAGGCAAAGAGGCAACATGTGCTAATAAACACCTCTGAGAACTCCTTCCTTCAGGAAAATATATATATTTTTTGTTATTTTACCAATTTTGTTAAGTATAAAACTCCACATGTGTTCATTCGTCGTTTTGATGCCTTCAGTGAGAATCTACAATGTAAATAGTCATGAAAATAAAGAAAACACATTGAATAAGAGAAGGTGTTTCCAAACTTTAACCCTAAGCTCAGAGTTAGTTCAGTAATATAGCCCTTCACAATGGAGCTCTCAGGATCTGACACACATTTTATTAATATTATTAAACATTGTGTCAACATTGCTTAAAGAAATGTTTTTTTTGTTTTGGTTTTATTGTCCATGTCTGCACTGATGTTTTAAAGACTGCATGGTCATGAAAATGTCCCTTTAAGACATGGAAAAGTCATGAAAAGGTTATGAAAAAGAAATTTATTGGTTAAAAATGTATGAACCCTCTTAATCCAATACCCCAGAATGCATTTTGCATTTTGTATTTGTAATCTCAAAATAGTTTTTCTAAGTCGATAAATGGAAACACATGTGTTGACCAAATTTCCATGACTTTAGGAAAACTAAGTATAAGTATAAGTAATTTTATTTTTCCAAAACTTATCCAGGCCTGGAAAATGCTATTTTCAAGTTTCCAAGTTTTTCATTAGTGTACAAACCCTGATTTACCCCTATAACCCCAATTATGCAGGAGGAGCCAGAACAGATCTGGGTATTTGCACTGTACTTGAGCAAGCTCTTTTAACTTTTAATGGAACAGTATCAGAGCTGTGACTGATGTAATTCCCCAGATTCACAAGAACACAAATAAAAGACAAGAATGCAGGCTGAGATACGGCTTTTACTCACCTGTATGGTGACGATGCGAGGCAGGGGCTGGCGTGTGTTGGCCCCTCCCTCAATGGCGATGCCCAGCGTGCTGGAACTTTTCGGCACCCTCACCAGAGTGGACGTGGGCTCCAGGAGACCAGGCTACAGGCAGATTTACACACCCAGAGACGGAAATAGAGAAGGAAAGAGAGGGAAGGAGAGAGTAGAAAAGGGCAAGTGAGAGCGATGAAGAGCAGAGAGGAACGAGGGCGAAAGTGCGAAACAAAGATGAGCACGTTTGGCATTGATAACTGTCTTCGCTTTGTGTGGAGATCTGACAGCAGAACAAAACAACCCATCCACGGTCCTTCTAAACAGACCTCTCTCTCAACTGGAGGAGCAATGGAAGAGCAATTTCACAATCTGTACTCCTACCACCGCCGAGCGCTATTCATCTACACAGCAGCAGCAGTGTTTCAGCAGCGTACACACACACACTCATACACACAGCCTGCGCTGAGAGCAGCGAGATCACTTGTCAGAAAGAGACTGCTCTGCAATGAGAGGTGAAATGAGAATGGAGATTGGAGAATGACAAACAAATATAAAGTGTAATGATTTAACAGTGAGAACAGAAAGAGAGGAAAATCATATGTGCTAAAAGGAGAGGAAATTATAGAACGAATCATAATTAACTCAATCATTATTTCACTCCATGCCGGCAGGAGGAGGCAGGAAACTGATGCACACTCAATCTCACTCTGCCTCCTCTGCTCTGCCTGCATACACTCCATCACACTCTTACACAAACACATACACACACACAAACACATACACAAAGACATAAACAAAGACATACACACAAGCTCACACACACTCCCCACACAATATCTCAATTCCTCTCTAAGGCTGGATTCATGCTGTAAAACATTCCCACAAATAGTTGTGTAAAACACAATAATTTATGCACATTTGGTTTGACCATTTGAACATATTGTCAAAAACTGTCAAAGCTGCAAAAATATATGATTCAGACGGAATTAGGAAAAATCTTTTACTGTAGTTTTTACGCACCATCTGCCAGAAACAACCTCCATAATGAACTCCAAATATTGTACCATTAAATGCCCTTTTTTAAGACTATGGTGAAGTCAACTGAGCACAGATTGTCGCCATCTGGATTTACCTAAGCAAATGACCTTGGGTTGCTGAAGTTGGTCAGGTCTAGATTCAGCAATGGATTGTTCACCAGACCTTTACCTCATTGAGAATATTTGGGATGTGCTGGGGAAGACTTTGTGCAGCGGTCAGACTCTAAATAATGCCACAGTGAATGCGTGTAGCAATCAAAGCTTAAGGCACTCCAACAAAATATTAGCGTGTGTGACCTTTTTTTTTGGTGGTGACTTTTGTTTTGACCAGGCAGTATATTATGTAATTGTTAGTTACTGCGTGTCTTGGGCAGTTCCCCCTGGTGAAAGAGAAAGAGGTCTGTGATCTTATTGAAATTTATCTGGATAAATACCTGATTGAATAATTGAAACAATGTTGCCAAGATTGTCAATTCAACATAGAATTAATTATTTATTTAAATTTTCTTTCATTTCTTTACATTTTTTACATGATTTAACCATCCATCAGTGCTAAGTAGATGTTTCCTTCAAGACAAGGGGCCCTATTTTAGCCATATATATATATAAGTGAGCTTCCCACCGCACACATCGTGTCAGTGTGTTTGCTATCATAACGGCGAGAAAAGTATGCCTTGTGTAAAGCAATTTAAGTGAACAGCAATGTTATTTTATTTTATATTCTGTTTTATTGTTGATGTAAAAGTAGGGTTTGTGTCTTGCTGTATGTATTTGGACTGAGCGGTGTGCCTGTGTTGCCAAGATAGCAATGAACATCTGTACGACAGAAATTTACCTAAACACATGTAAAACATGGTGATGGCAGCATTCTGCGCCTATTGGCGTAAATATATATTTATAAGCTTCGTGGTTGTTGGACAACTGTTGAAACAGCATTACTGGACATCTAAAGTCACCTGAAGGTGAACACTAAGGCCCATTTGTGTTTCATTAGACTACACTGGATAGCCTAGCATTGTGCTAAGAAATATGTGGGGAAAGAGAGGTCCACCCAAAGACACTGACTGGAATTATGTCCTCTGGGATTTCCAAACATGGTTCTGGCATCACTGGAAACCGTCTAATAATAAGGCCAGAACGTACAGTGCCTTGAAAAAGTATTTATACCCCTTGAACTTTTTTAACATTTTTTCCAACACACCCACAAACCTTAATGTATTTTATTGTGACATGAAACAAATTATAATATGAATTATACATGACTTTCAATACATTTAAATTTTATAATAAAAATCTGGAAAGGGTGTCAGTACAAAAAAAATTGGTCTGGACTTTGACTGGGCCATTCTAACATAAATATTCTTTAATATAAAACATTTTACTTTAGCTCTGGTTGTATGTTTAGGGTCATCGTCTTGCCAGGAGGTAAAATTCCTTGCCAGTCTCAAGTCTTTTGCAGTCTCTAACATGTTTTTTCTCCAGAATTGCTTTGTATTTATCTCCATCCATCTTGCTATCAACTCTGATCAGCATTCCCACAGTATGATGCTACACTCTAAAAAACAGAGGTACGATATGAGTACTTTTTTGTACTCAGAGGTACACTCTTCATAATTGTACCCTCAATGGTACAATATTGGTCTTTACAGGGTCAGATTTGTTCCCTCTGAAGTACAAAGTAATTTCTAACAGCAATAAGTACAAATTTGTACCATTTAACCTGCAGCCAAAGGGTACATTCAGTATTCTGTATCACTGTACCTATAAACAATATATATTTTAATTGCACATTTTTTATTTGAAAGCCAGACAATTTTGCATCATCAAGTTTTTGAGCCATATTCAGTTGATGATAATGTTTATAATTTTTATTATCTTTACTGACACAAAAACCAAGGGTACAAAAAAGGACTTTCACTGAAAGATACTTTTTTTTACCTCAATATAAGGTACAGTCCCAGCGACAAGCTTTGTACTCTTTTAAGTACAAATCTGTACTTACTTTTCTTAGTGTGTACCACCACCATGTTTTATGGTGGGGATGGTGTGTTCAGGGTGATGTGCATGCATAAGCATTTTGCATTTAGGCCAAAATGTTCCAACTATGGTCTTCTACCTATTTGCTGTGTCCCCTATTTGCACATCTTATGGCTTGCTTTCAACAAATGGCTTTTAATAAAACACATTACATTTTGTGAGAGTGACATAAACAAATGTTTAAAAGGTCAAGGTGTATGAATATCTTTTAAGGCATTGTAGACTGCTGCACCACCTGGAAGCCCTCTATACATTTTATCTCTGGTTTGTTATGAGGCTCAGGAAATCCTTCCTGAAATTGGTCTTATCTAGTTTAAATCTACAAAAATGTTTTTTTTTTTTTTTTTTTTTTTTTACACTGCAGAGGAACCAGATCATGCACCATGACCAGTAGATCCAGACCAAGATCAGCTTCTTTGGTCCGAGTACATTTTGGTCCTTTGGTCTAGACTAGGATATCTGGCCCCTTTCAAACATGCTATTTTGGTTTGAATCAAACTGAGTCCAAAAGTCTGGAGCAAACAAGGCAGGTGTGAAAGCAGCTTCCACCTGCAAACTAAGCATGCAAATTATATGCCTACTTACACTGGGCACAGTTTGCCTATGCCTGTCTAGTTTGTAAACTGCTTTAATCTGGCTAACTTGCATGTGACATTTGGAAATTGCCAAATACAATGAGTGAACAAAAAACCTACATTGCATTAACTGTCTTTAGCATTTTTAAGACCTTGTGGATATGTATTTTAATGAAATTTTAAGGATCTGCTGACACCCTGCAGTCCTGATGGCAAATAAGCATGTGGTCCATTATGTACAATGTTGGTACATGTTGTTGTTGTTGTTGTTACAGGTATAAAACATACCTGTCAGGTTTTGGATTTAAAAATAAGGGATATTTTCCGCCGTCCGCTTAAAGCCGTCCCACCAGCCCAACCGAGGTTCAGTATCCTATACATTTTAAGACAGGTTTACAAAAAATCTAAAACAACCACCTGTGAACCACTAACAGACAACAATTAGATTATCAGAATCTGGTAGGTCTACCTTTGTTGACACATATGTAATTCTTTTAATACAGCCAAATTAAAAACCCTTTTCTAGATATTTAGAAAAAAAGCAAATAAATACATAATTCTTGTCTTTTTTGGCAGGAATGCACTCTTTTATATGATATATTTTTTATTTATTTAATGGATTTAAAATTGAACAAAGGGTGCACAAATTCTGCAAAATGACTGTTGGTGACCTAAAAATAGTATCATGAGGTTTTACTAAAAGGACAGTAAAAATTAGTCCTAAGGGGCCTACACAATTAATAATCTTTAACTGATGCTTCTTTCTTTTGATCACTCCACCCCTGATCAGTTCAGTATGGGTCTTGGGTCTTTCCCACACTGACCCTCCTCTGCGCTCCGCTGATTTGCTGTTTCTTCTGAAAGGCGGGACTTTCTCCCTGAACCGGCACCACGATTGGTTTAGAGGCACACAGCGGTCAGTGCCCCGTCTCCTCAATAATAACGTTTTTTTCATTTTAATATAATACGGGAAATTTACGGGAAAATACCAATACGGGAGGATGGCAGGAAAGAGGAGTAAAATACTGTAGTTTCCCGGCCAAAACGGGAGACTTGACAGGTATGGTATAAAATGAGTTTAATTGAGACGCTTTGTGCTGTGGACAGGAATATCATTATTTTCACAAGTTTTACAAGCAACTAAATTTGTGTGAATGTTTCAGAGTGTAAAGCCAGCCTAATGTGACCTCTTCATCTCTCTCTCTCTCTCTCTCTCTCTCTCTCGGTCTCACCGGTTTGACAGCACTCCCCTCCCCTCCCCCTGTGCTCTCTCTTGAAGGACGTGTCCGGGCTGGACGAGGGCTGCTGTCCTTGCTGAGACGTCCTGACTCTGCAATGTCCACACCGCTGTCCTCGCTTAACGTCTGTCCACTGTCAGACAGCTGAGACAGAGCAGCTCCTGCAGAGCACAAACACACACTGAGTTTGCTATAACTGTGTACATATGTGTATACGAGGGTAGGCATGATTCACTTCATATTCTTATATACTGATATACCAAACGTCACTGGACAGCAGTGTGTAAATAGAGGGTTATAGTGTTAGCTTGGAAATGCCTACTTCTGTATGTTTTCTTTGCTATATTACTATATTATGTTTATTTAATATACAATGGTATGAAAATGATTTTCCTTTATAAATCACTGGTTGTTTGGATCAGCAATTTCAGTTCACTTCCTATAGCTTCCAATGAGAGTCTGGCTTATGGCCGAAGGTATTTTGGGCCATTCTTCTTTACAAAACATCTCCAGTTCAGCACCTTATTCCAAAATGAAGCTGGCTTGTCCAAATGTGCTTTAGCATACCTCAAGCGGCTCTGTTTGTGGCGTGTGCTCAGAAAAGGCTTCTTTTGCATTACTCTCCCATACAGCCTCTCCTTGTGCAAAGTGCACTGAATAGCTGAATGATGCACAGTGACTCCATCTGCACCAAGATGATGTTGTAGGTCTTTGGAGCTGGTCTGTGGGTCAACCAAACTATTTTTTTTGTTCCAATAATTATTGCTAAAGGTATTTAAATCAATAAAATGACAAGGGTACCCAAATTATTGCACACTTTTTGTAATTCCTATAAACTTTATTTCACTTCTCAAATATCACTGTATTCATCTGATATATGATATATTTAACTGAAATTGCTGATCCGAACAACCAATGATATATAAAGTAAAATAATGAAAATTGTCAGCGGAGCCATAACCTTATAACAGTAAAAGTAATATAAGGAGGAAAATGCCATTAAGGACAAAAGCTTTGGCTGAACCACAAAGTCCTATAGTGCACTACCCCCTCCCCAAAACACATTTTTCTAAAAGCCATAATATTAAAATGTTGGGATGCGCTAGGCCCCCTGTTTAAGCTGCATATATGCGAATTGTAAATTAATGTATTTTAGTAGAATGTAAATTTATTAAAGAAGTTTAGTTGGACTGGAGTTGTCTGGAAGTTCTCTTGAGTCTCTGCATGGATCAACTTCATACTAGACTACATACGTCTTGCTGAAGTGTTGGGGGGGGGGGGGAGAGTGACGTGCGCAGGTGTGATAGATCACAGTATAAACCAATAGTGAGTCGGAATGGTATATGTTTATACTTCTCTACATCCAATCACAATCAGATTCACTCTATCTGGATGGAGAGATTTATCTGGATAGTTATTTAGTTTTTGAACAAGCCGGAATGAAAACAAGCTAAAATGAAACAGGAGTAACGATCTATTCTATTTTTAAAATGTAATAAGTAGAAGTTCAGATAATTGTGTGTAGCTATAAGGAGTAGAAATAAAAAGTCATCTGAAAAATAATTACTCCAGTAATGTATAGCTAACCAATATTTTAACTTAAGTGAGGTGATTAAGAATTTGTTTTTTATTACATGACCTATCAGTAACATTACTTTAAACATGGTGCTTTGGTGATGTTACATGTAGTAAGCACATGTGACAAAGCCAGGAAATAGGTCCCAAATATGGTGGGCACAAAAAAAATCTTGTGACTGAAACTCTAGGATAAATTCAACATATCAAAACCCCCCAAATAACCTGTAATAAGCTAAAACTGAGCATCAATAAGGAAAGTATTGCATCCACTAACCCTGTGAATTATGCTGGGTGTCCTCACCTCTGGCCTGGGGCAGAGGCCGGACCTCGTTCACGTCAGGCTCTGCATTGGGCCTGTGCACCTCCACCATGACAAAGTGCTGGTTGGAGGCAGGAGAGGAGGGGGTGGGCTTCTCTGGGCTGGAAAGAGGAGGTGGTGCAGGGGGAGCTGGGACTGCTGGAGCTGGAGGGGGATTGGGTGGCACCGCTGCAGGTTTGGCCCTGCTGGGAGACTGAACTCTGGGGAAAGGGCCGACAGGGTGCTTACTGACCATGGACAGCTGGGCCACCGGGACTCTCTCTGGATTTTTTCTCGGGGCATCTGTGAGTGTGGCTGGTGGTCTGGATGGTTTATTGGTTTTGGTGGGCGTGTGCGAGGGGGCGGTGAAGTACAGACCGGACTGGGAGGAGCCGGAGGAGGGACGCTTGTTGGGGACGGACTTACGGCTGGGGCGGCGCTGTACGGCAGGGGGAGGAGGGGGTTTGAAGGAGGGAGGGGAGTCTGAGGTGGAACCCATATCATCCTAGGATAAGAAAACAGGGGATCAGAGAGAAGTTACAAGTCATAATTCAGCAGATTTTGAGGCAAAGGGATCAGAAAGGCTTGGTGATGCGTCTCGAACATTACAGCAATATTTGTGATTATTTGTTGCCAGTTTATTAGAAACATCTACTTTGAACCTACACTTATAGATTCCATATATATTTTTTATTGCTTAGAGTTTAGAGTTAGGGTTATGTGTAAGAATACAGTCAATAGAGCATCATTTACCTTTAACTAGGATTTCAATTGCATTTAATAGACATTTGGTTGTATTTTAGCTGACTATCTATGAGGCATCAACAACAAAGTAAAGTGTTACCAGTAGTTTAAGTTATTAAATAATATAGTCATTTTTTATTTAGTTTCATTTGTAATGCAGCGGGTAATGTTAATGCTGCTCCAGCAGTGCTAGCTGGGGTTAGCAGCAGGATACAGGCCAATAATACTCACCTTAGGACGGCCAAAGATCTAGTTTTTCGTGTGGTTAGTGGCTAATGGCTACTGCTGGAGATTTAAACTAAAACTCTTATATAATCAGCAGAGTTGCTTTACTGTTCTTTACAACCTGACTGGTAAACTTCATACATAAGGCGCACTGGATTAAAAGGCACACTAACGATTTTTGGGAAATTAAAATAATTTTAAGTGCAAAAAATAAAGTAAGTTTTCACATGAATGACCAGCTTTTTGTCAACCAGCTTAAGCATCAGAGACCAGTTTAGATCATTGCTTTTAGTTTAATGCTGACATACAAATTAGGGCTAGAGAAATTTGCAGTATCTTAAGCAGTAACTTAGGTGACACTAAGATGAATAAGAAGTAAAAAAAAAAAAAGCTGGATCTGACACCTGCATGACTCTTGCTCTTTTCTTTTCTGGGGCGGTCCTGATGAGTGCCAGTTTCATCATTTTTGAGGATACTTTTTCAGATTGATTGAATGTCATTTATTTTCTTCACTTAGTTAAGTAGTTCTGTTCACTGTTCACAACTCTAGCTTTCACAACACAACTGATAATCTCAAACACATTAAGAGGCAAGAAATTCACACTTAAAAGTTCACTTGAATAGTAACTGAAAGCCTGAATTCCAGGTGACTCTACCTTATAAAGCTGACTGAAAAAATTCAACCAATATGCGAAAAACTGTCATCTAAACAAGAGGTGCTACATTAAAGAATCTAAAATATAAAACATATTCTGGATTGTTTAACACTATCTTGTTTATTATATAATTCCATATGTTTTTCTTCTCGGTTTGGAGGATTTTTCTATTAATCTACAATGCAGAAAGTTAGGTCAGTGCTTTTGATAAAGTGGCCAATAAGTGCAGATGCAGTAGGTGTATCTAATAACATGGCAACTCACTGTTCAGGATTCTTAAATCTTAGCCAGTCACTGAACATTTTTTAGGACATATACACACACAGACACACACATACCCCCTGATACACACACACACAAACATATAAACACACACAAATGGCACGCATTATACACAAGGTCACAGCCTATAACTTTCCACTCACAAATTATTCAGCACAGAGGCGTTCAGACGCCCTGGCGCAAAATAATCGATTTGCTCATTCAACCAGAGAGCAAGAAGGAGAAGGAGTGGAACAAAACAAACCAAAACAAACAAACAAATAAACAAAGAAAAAAAACAGAAAGCAAAGCAGAAACATGAGCAGAAATTGGATGGATGGTGTGGCTGGAGAAAAGAAAGCAATCAGAGGCCATGAGAGTGAGAGGTAGCGCGAGAGCGGCAGCTGTCTGAGTGTTTTTCCCGGCTCAGAGACGTCGCAGGGAAACTCCGCTTGTGCGCACCGACCCCCGGATTGATGATGTCTGTTGCCGGGGAAACGTCTGATAGATCCGTGACAGGTTGATGGGTTTTCATCAGCAGTCTAAAACAGGAGTTAGCTACTTTCACAAAACAGCACCTGTCTTTCCTCCTCAGCTTCAGCAACCGCAACCCAACAGAGAAGCACACACACCGTATCATTAACCCATCTGAGTCTGCAATCTCGCCGGCGGGATATACTGTACTGCCACAAAAAACTCTTACATAACTCTTCTTTTCATATATATACAGCTCTGAAAAAAAAACATAAGAGGCCACTTAAAAATGATGAGTTTCTTTAATTTTACCCAATTGAAAACCTCTGGTTTATATTTAAGAGGAAGATGAATGATCACAAGCCATCAAACCAAGCTGAACTGCTTGAATTATGCCAGGAGTGGCATGAAGTTATCCAAAAGCAGTGTGTAAGACTGATGGAGGAGAACATGCCAAGATGCATGAAAACTGTGATTAAAAAACAGGGTTATTCCACGAAATATTGATTTCTGGACTCTTAAAACTTTATGAATATGAACTTTCTTTGCATTGTTTGAAATGTTGGTAGTTTATAGAATAAAACCACAATGTTCATTTTACTCAAACATAAACCTATAAATAGCAAAACCAGAGAATCTGATTCAGAAACAGAAGTGGCCAGAGCTGTATGTATATGTAAATAGTAAAAAGAGACATGTTTCAGTCAGTCTGTGAGTCAAATTGCCATTATATTGCCATGTTCCAGCTACACATTATATCAGCACCCTGACAAATAATTCTTTGCTAATCTGTGTTTGGAGTAGATATCATTAAAAAGAATAGATTAATGACAGACAGTGTTGGGCACGTTACTTTGAAAAAGTAATTAGTTATAGTTACTAGTTACTTCTCCAAAAAAGTAACTGAGTTACTACCTGAGTTACTCCACTACAAAGGTTACTATTGCCTGTCAAGTTTCGAATTTAGGGAAATTTTCCACTGCCCGCTTTGAGTCGTCCCACCAGCCCAACTGAGGTTCAGTATCCCTTACATTTTAAGACAGATTTACAAGAAATCTAAAATAACCACCACGTAAAATACGGTAGTTTCTGGACCAAAACGGGAGACTTGACAGGAATGCTTTTGTTAAAAAAAAAGTTCATTGAGCTGCTAAAGTAACGTGCAGTAACGGGGTGTCGGAAATGGTAATGGTCAGAGTAGTTACAGTCAGAGTAATTAATTAAATTACTCGTTACTGAAAAAAGTAACAGCGTTAGTTATTTCACAGCCGTTACTCCCATCACTGGTGACACATTTATAACTTTCACATTGTTGTATCAGAGTTTGTGCTGAATAAAGCAGGTGTAGCCCTTTGGAAACTATTTATTTTAGGTAGTGTCTAAAATAAATTTCAGAAGTGTCTGAAAGGCCTCAGACTCCAGGAGTGTTAACTTACTTTCTTCACGTCTCAATAGGCCTCCATCTCTACCTCACTAAAGCTGCATTGTTGCTTCAGTTAATTTCCCTCGAAGCACAAAAGCAGCACAGCAATACTCAGTGCAATTATTCTCAGATATACACCACCTTGTTTTCTCATTCTCATTCTCCACTCAAAAACCTGCACCACCCAGCCTAGCTGTAACATTCACCGTCTGAGCCGAGCTCCACACCACCATTCCTCTCTCTGTCCAGAGCTCTTCTCCTGTTCCCTGCTGCTCCGACGTGGGCTTTTGCTGTTTTCTCACTTTCTTTGTCATGATAAACTTTCATGTGTACACCTATCATCATTAAGAGCCACTAGCAACCAGCCTGCCTCTCGCTCTCTGCACCCGAGCTCCTCCTGTGTGTGTTTCTGTGCTGAGGGCTGATCCGCAAGGCTCACCAGAGAAACGTCCGGCAGGGCATTCCCACCGTCCTGGACATCCTCCCCATTACTCTCCACCACACTGTCATTCTGAAAGAGAGACAGAAAGAAAGATAGAGAGAAAGAGATTATATGATGTGCACAGTGCATAAAATGCATAAAATGCCAGATACAGCTGTTTGTTTATCTGTAAAACAGATGCTTCCTCTGAACTGCATTTAGCTGAATTGGCACCACTCAGAGCGGTGGATCAAAAACAATGCAATTTCAACCCAACTTCAATTTCATTCTCATTTCTTTTCTTTATTGCACACCAACATATTCACACACATGCACACACATAACTAAGCCTTCCCGATATTTTCCCCTTCCTGATATTTTACATATTTAAGTTTAGTTTTATTTATTAAAGGAAAAAAAATATCCAAACGAGTCTAGCCCTGTGTGAAAAAGTGTTTGGCCCCTAAGCCTAATAACTTGGTTGTGCCACCCTGAGCATCAACAACTGCAATAAAGCTTTAATGATAACTGGCAATGAGTCTTTTACATCTCTGTGGAGGAATTTTGGTCCACTCTTCTTTACAGAATTGTTTTAATTCAGACACATTGGAGGGTTTTCCAGCATGAACGTCATGTTTAAGATCCTGTCATAACATCTTAAACAGACATTGGCTAGGCCACTCTAAAACCTTCATTTAGTTTTTTTACCCACTCAGAGGTGAACTTGTTCGTGTGCTTGATGCCATAAACAGATGGCCGGATATTCTCTATTAGGATTGTCAGGTAAACAGCAGAATTCCTGGTTTTAAGTTGTCCAGGCCCTGAAGCAGTAAACCAGCCCCAGACCATCACACCACCACCCCCATGTTTTACGTTCAGTATGATGTTCTATTTCAGAAATTATGTGTTAGATTTACACCAGATGTAACGGGACACACACCTTCCAAAACGTTCCACTTTTGTCACATCAGTCCAAAGAATATTTACCCAAATTCCTAAGAATAATCAAGATGTTAGTTGGTGAATATGATATGGGCTGTTGTGCTCTTTTTGGTCAGCAGTGTTTTTTTTTACTTGGAACTCTACCATGGAGACCATTTTCAACCAGTCACTTTCTTATTATTGAATCATTAACACTGACCTTATCTGAGGCAAGTGAGATTTGCAGTTCTTTAGATGTTTGTTGTTTTGGGTTATTTTGTGACCTCCTGGATGAGTTGTTCATGCCCTTTTGGAGTAATTTCAGTAGGCAGGTCACTCCTGGGAATGTTCACCAGCTTCCAATGTTTTCTCTTTTTGTGAATAATAGCTCTCAGTAGACTTAGAAATGACTTTTGTACTTAAGCAAATTCTTGATTCTACAGTTCTGGTAGTAATCAGGCCAGTTTGTGGTCGGTAGTAAAATTTAACCCAGCTTTCCAAAAAGTGTGATTAATGACAGTTAATTTATGAGGGGTTAACACTTTTTTCACAAAGGGCTGGATTGGTTTGGATAGTTTTTTTTCCCTTAATAAATGAAATGGTTGTGGTGTCCAACCAAGTAAGGGTAAAAAGTGCAGTGTCTGATCACATAAGGTTACAGAGTGGGGTGTCTGACTACATAAAGATACAGAGCGGGGTGTCTGATCAAGTAAAGTTACAGGGCGGAGTCTCCAATCATATGAAGGGGTGATCACAAAGTTTCAAAGCATGGTGTCCAACTACGAAACGTTAGAGAGAGGGGTGTCCATGCAAATAAAATTGCAGAGCAAGGTGTCCGATCCAATTAAGTTACAAAGCAGAGTGTCCTACTATGTAAAGTAACACAGCGGGGTGTCTGACTACGTACAATTATAGAGAGGAGTGTCTGACTACATAAAGTTACAGAGAGGGGTGTCTGAATAATTAACTTTACAGAGCACAAGCAATTTGTCTGAGCACGTAAAGTTACACAGCAGGATGTACAAATACGTAAAGCTACAGAGCGAACTGTCCAATCACATACAATTACAGAGCAGGCTGTACAGTCAAGTAAAGATACAGATCGGTGTGGCCGACTATGTAAAGTTGCAGAGTGGAATGTAAGCTGCAAAAAAAAAAAAAGGGTTTAGAATGTGATGCCATTAAAAAAGCTACTGTAGGTTCAAAGTGCAGATGTCTCAATGCATTTGTCCACACAGTGTATTTCAGTCTCTTTCCAGTTCTCAATACACACACAGTAAAAAGTGCTAATTAAGCTGTGTGTGTGTGTGAGTGTGTGTATGTGTGTGTGCATGTGCTTTGAATGGTCGGGAGGTTTTGTGGTTTGCTCTTCATAGCCTGGTGGGTTCAGTCCTGCACTGCTCCTCATTAAAGCTCCCCTAGCAAAACAAAAGCCTCATCAATTAAGACTAATCGCTTGCTCACTGCAAGCACAGGAAGCACTTATGTCTAATTCATTTGCGGTCAGATTCACAGACCTGCGTGTGTAGGGGTAGTGTAGTGTGTAGTGTCTGTTTGCTTGTTTTTATAGCTCCTTGGGAATATTTAAATTAAAAACAGTCATACAGATGACACTGAGTGCTAAAAGTGACCCAAAACTACACTGCAAACCTTGAATCTGCACTATAGACTCCTTTATACTGTAATGCTGTAATGTACTGTATGTAGTGCTAATTTGTTTGACAAAAACTGTGCTGGAAAATACTGGAGTAATATCACATTCTTAATCCTTAAGGCTACAACAGTTTCAATTCTTCTGGGAAGGCTTTCCACAAGGTTTAGGAGTGTATTTACTGGATTGCCAGATGGAAAAGTGTGATTACTCACTCAAGAGAACACATTTCTACTGCTCTAGTGTCCAGCGTGCTTTACACTATTGGATCTGATTCTTTGCATTGTGTTTGGTGATGTAAGGCCTAGATAGAGGTACTCGGCCATGGAAACACATTCCATAAAGCTCTTTACACTCTACTGTTCTTGAGCTAATCTCAAGGCTACATAAAGTGTGGAGGTCTGTATTGATTGACTCTGCAGAAAGTTGGCAACTTCAGCTGGAATATCACTTTGTGGCTGAGGTGCTGTTGTTCTCAATCTCCTCCACTTTGTTATAATAACACAGTAACACTAACATAACACTGACAGTTGACTTGTGCTGAATATTTAGTAGTGATGAAAGGCACAGTGAGGTAGCACCCTATCACGATAGCACACTGGAGTTCACTGAGCTCCTGAGAGCGACCCATTCTTTCAATAATGTTTGTAGAGGCAGTCTGTATGCCTAAGTGCTTGGTTTTATACATTTTTAAGTATTTTGATCACCTGAATTCAATGATTTAGGTGGGATAAGTGGATAAGTGAATATACAGGGATTAGACAATGAAACTGAAACACCTGTCATTTTAGTGTGTGAGGTTTCATGGCTAAATTGGAGCAGCCTGGTGTTCAATCATCATTAATTGCACATTGCACCAGTAAGAGCAGAGTGTGAAGGTTCAATTAGCAGGGTAAGAGCACAGTTTTGCTCAAAATATTGCAATGCACACAACATTATGGGTGACATACCAGAGTTCAAAAGAAGACAAATTGTTGGTGCACGTCTTGCTGGAGCATCTATGACCAAGACAGCAAGTCTTTGTGATGTATCAAGAGCCACGGTATCCAAGGTAATGTCAGCATACCACCAAGTAGGACGAAACACATCCAACAGGATTAACTGTGGACGCTGTAAGAGGAAGCTGTCTGAAAGGGATGTCCGGGTGCTAACCCGGATTGTATCCAAAAAACATAAAACCACGGCTGCCCAAATCACGGCAGAATTCAATGTGCACCTCAACTCTCCTTTTCCCATGAGAACTGTCCATTGGGACAATAAATTATTAAGGTCTAAAAGCAGGTGTTTTAGTTCAATTGTCTAACCCCTGTATATACTCAACATAATTAGCATATTTTTTATAGAACTGCCAATACTGACAGCATAACATTGGGCCAGTATAAGAGTAAACTCTGCAAAGAGCAAACTCTGTAGCTACAAGCCAACATACTGAAAAATAGGAATAGAAACACAGAATAAAAGTAACTTGCTTATACAGCCTTCAACACTGAGGCCAAGCAATCAACACATATATTATAACACTGTATGCCTAGGATGGTAAATAATAAAATAAATATATATATATATTGTGGTTGGTTCCTGGGGTTAGGGGTGTAACCACTGTGACCCGGTAGTAGGAAGTACAGTTCTACTATTACGACTCCGGAAGCAAATTTAGTTAGTTGAATTATTTAATGTTTGAACAAAATATTTGTAGGCGAAACAAGTACACGTATATGTTCGTGAAAGTCGTATAGAAACGATTTCATGTATTAGAGTCTTTGGCGTAGGCCCGTCATCGGCCCAGGGCTTGATACATCTGGGCTCTGCAGATCCTGTCGTACACTGAAGACAGGGCGGAGCCAACCCCCGGGCAACCAAACGGGACCAACCTGGAGGCGGCGGGGAGGGAGGAGGGGAAGAGCGACCAACAGCGTCTGAAATGCAGCAAGGTACTGAATGAGTGATCGTTATTTAAAGCAGAAGAGAAAATCTGATTGGATAGGTAATTAGGTGACGTAGCATTGGAGTCTATAGTAGAACTTACGCTGCGCTTTCATTTCTACTATTACGACTCCGGAAGCAAATTTAGTTAGTTGAATTATTTAATGTTTGAACAAAATATTTGTAGGCGAAACAAGTACACGTATATGTTCGTGAAAGTCGTATAGAAACGATTTCATGTATTAGAGTCTTTGGCGTAGGCCCGTCATCGGCCCAGGGCTTGATACATCTGGGCTCTGCAGATCCTGTCGTACACTGAAGACAGGGCGGAGCCAACCCCAAAAGTATAAATTATAAATATACCCACCGCAGATCTTTACCTGGTTTCTACTTCCTGTAATAGACAAAAAAAATGTTTAATTAATAATAGCATAATACAATGTTACGATTTTATGTTGCACCGAGATTGTGGACAGTGGTGTGTTTTATTTATACCATGAATATCCCCATGCATGAGTGAGTTTATTTATCATTTAACTTGTGAATTGCGTAATGTGAGCACATGCTGGATGCATCTAAATGTGGGTGTTCTGTGCAATAACAAGCAGAGTTAACATGAGTGTAGTGCCCAGTGATGCGCTTGATCGCGCCAACTTTCCATGCTGTTAGTATGGGCCGATGCCCTCGTTCATACATGCGCTTGCTGCGAGCCTTGAGCGGGGAGCGCCCCCGAAGCGCAAGGGCGCGAGCCCTCTTCCATACTCTAGATACTAGCTCGAGCGGGGTGCGCCCCCGAGGGCGTGAGCCCTTATAATTCATTCATTTCATCTTTCGTTATTCTTTTATGCGTAGAGGACGTCCCCAAAAGACATACGGTAGCATGCCTTCTTTCAGTCTTTCGTTCATTCATTGTATTCATCCGATCATACGCGGGGAATGCCACAAATATGTAGGCTGCGTGCCTACCTCATTCTTTTATTTATTTCGTTCATTTGTTCATTCTGTATTCATCGATCATAATATTACCTTGCATTAAATTACGTTTAGCCGACTTTTTGTCTGAAGCGACTAAGATACAGCACAAATATGTTATAAGATAAATACAGAAATAGTAGAAGGAAAACATTACACAATAGGGCCTAAAGGAGGTCAGAGGGAAACAACGGGATAGAGGAGCGAAGGAGGAGAGAAGGAAAATGAGGTTAGAAAGAAAGAGAAGAGGTTATGCGAGGGGTGCGCCCTCGAGCAGTCGAGCCACGGGCTCTACATTCATACACTTGGGCGTCGAGCCCGAAAAGCATGCATTGCTGTTAGTGAGGGCCAAGGGCCAAAACATGCATCTAGGTTGGGCGTTGAGCCCTCATGCGCGGGGACCGCCCCCAAAGCATGCGTTGCTGTTAGTAACGGGCTGCGCGCCCTGTAAAACGCTGAGCGCGGGGTTCGACCCCTGAAAAAACATGCTGTTAGTAACATGCAATAATCCTCATGTCATGTCGTCTGGGCTGTGAGCCCAAGATAAAGAGGAGATTGTCTCCTGGCATGTGTTGATGTAAATGACCACGGGCCATAATGCATTAAGCTATAGGTATAGACATGTGATAATCAGCAGTGTTGGGAGAGTATCACAGATCGTTTTAATACTGGTTAATACTGTTAGTGAAGCATTGAAACAAAAGCAAATGTTGATGTATAATAGATCATTTAAATCGCCGGATTGATGCACAAATTAACATACTCTAAAGTATGTAGTACTTCCACCGCCTCCAGTGTTTGCTTATAAATAATACTTACTTAGACAGTGTTGAATGAGCTTGCTGAGCGTTCAGCAGTAGGTCCAGTTCTGGTCTAAGTGTGTGACAGGTGTGCTGAAATTACCCGTCTTCTTCAAGTAGCCAATGGTGACGTCAGCTTCGCTGAGGATGTGGCTGCGTCGTTCCTAAAGAGAGCGACCAGCGTAGCAGGATGGAGATGGTCAGCGTTTCCTAATTGACATTTGACAGGTGAAATCTGACCACTGTTTCGCCATAGGGTAGCTATTAGGTGAAACCAAACAGAGGCGCATAAAGTTTAGAAGAGCGTGAAAGCAGATAGCTGCCCCAGAAGTGAAGACAGAAATAGAAGTGCACTTTTAGTATTTTAATTGTAAAACAGGGCCCTGTTATCTGCAACAGAATGTTTCGCGCAAACAGAAATGAAGGAAGGAGTAGAGCTTAAATCAGACAGCGTGAGGCATTGAACTGATCAAATAAATATTGTCGGCGCGCGCTCGTGAATTGCCTGTGCGCTTAAATCCATAAAAGCTGCCGTATGCAGTGGAAACATAGGGAGAATATATAAGACTTGTAAATTAGATTTATTTCTGTAAATGGCAAGCTATATTAAATTGAGGAAGAGGATTTTTGCAATGCCTTTGAGGAGTAAGCATATAGCTGGATTAGAAAACGAACTCGGATAATCTGACTATTACGACGTTCCTTATTAATTGGCATCAATAATTTCGTAGAGAGAAAGTTTGTTACCAATTATGAAATTAATTTATAATTACTGAGTCCCAGGTAATTAAATTGAGCAATGACATAATCGGAGTGCAGAAAGAACAACTTAAATGAGGATCGTGATCACAGCTTCGCGGTCACAACGTATTTTATTAATAATTTCAGAAAAATAAAAGTAATGAAACGCACGCGATCACCACCGATCATTTCGTACAGAACTGAGAGGCAGATCCAGGGGCGAGGGTCAAAATTAATAGCCAACAGTCGGCAAACTATCGCCCTTGGAAATAAATACCCAAAACCGACAAACAGAGCGGCGCTCGCACCGAGCGCAGCCGAAGAAACGGCGCCGAGGAGAACAATGAGAAATACCGGACCACAACCAAGAAAGCGAGACTAGAAAAGCCACGAACGACACAGCAAACAGAGAACACACGAAAAGCGCCCAAGCGAAATCGCGAACCCAGAGACAGATAAAGATACAGATACATAGATATGAAATAGCCCTAAGGAAATGTAGACATCCAGCAGCAACAGCACGATTCATAAGAAATAAAGAACAGTAAGAATAAAGAAACACACTATATACGGATCAAAACACAGAAGAACAGAAAAGATAAGAAGATTAAATAGAAAAGAAAAGGTAAGAAGTAGATAAGCCGGGAAGCAGGTCAGCAGCAAACAGTTGTAAAACGCAGAGGAAGACATATTCCTTTAAACTAAGCTTTAACAACTAATCCATTTTACAGGTACAATAATTCGTAAGAGTATCAGCAGTACCATTATTATGATTATCATTATGTATGGTTTATATAAATAAATATACCAATAAATAATATACTACAGTTGGACAATTCATTGTACATCAGTTCGTATTCTAGCATTATGTCTAATTAGTACTAGCACCACTAGCTTTATTATGAACCATTACATATTTATTTTTCGTGCTTATTCCATGTACAGCACACGATGAGCTGCATTGAAACGTATGAAGGTGCTACAAAATAAAGAGTAACATCGGCAACATTATTATCAATATCACTATTATTAGTACTAATATTACTACCATTACCACCATTAGTACTATCAATATTATTACCATTATGAATACCGTAAACTAGGCAGAGCAGTAGATGTTGCCAACTGCCATCAATAATTTACGGAGCAAAGTGCAAGGAGCAATGACATGGAACGCAAGAGACTGAAAGCACTGAGAAACACAAACATGCACATGATACAAAATATGACGAAGAAGCGAATACGTGAAAACCCAATCATGAGCAACTGCACGAGACAGTAAGGGAGGCGAGGTCGGGGAAGAGACGACGGAAGAAGGAAGCAGTGGGCGGTAGAATGTTAGAATGTAGTCAAAAGTCCGGAAAATCAACAGAACAGCGAACAGAAGACAGAACAGAAAAAAGAAAAAGAAAAGAGGTAGAAGAGCGGCCAGCCATAAGGTCAATAGACCGCGAAGAGGACCATCCACGCGCCGGGGGCAAACGGGCTTCGGAAGGAAGGCAAAAGAAGAACCTTACCTTGTAGGATGACAGCACGCAAGCGCGGGGAAAACCATAGCAGCATCAGCAGAAACAAACGGCCTACCAAAAGCCGGGCCAGGCACGGCAGTAGCTAAACAGGAGGAGGAAGAGGCCAAGCAGCAGAGGACCCAGGCAGAAACACACGCGGCAGCGCAGCAGCAGATCCAGCAGAAGCGCCAGGTAGGGCAGTAGCAGCAGCAGAGCAGGCAGAAGCGCCAGGAAGGGCAGTAGCAGCAGCAGCAGCAGATCCGGCAGAAGCTCCAGGTAGGGCAGTAGCAGCAGCAGCAGCAGATCCGGCAGAAGCTCCAGGTAGGGCAGTAGCAGCAGCAGCAGCAGCAGATCCGATAGAAGCGCACCAGCAGCGCAGTAGCAGCAGCAGCAGATCCGACAGAAGCGCACCAGCAGCGCAGAAGCGGCGAACGAACCAGGAGCGCGCTAGGCAGCACAGCAACATTAGAAGATCCAGGCAGGAGCGCGCCAGTCAGCTCAGCAAAAGTCAAAGTTCCAGGGAGAGCGCGCCAGAGGAGAAAGATACGGGCAGGTCCGCGCCAGCCGCAGCAGCAGCAGAGGCCAGGGGAGGCGGAGCGAAGGCAGAGGGGCCGGGTGAACCGGTGCTCAGTTACAACTTGCCACCCTATCGAACCGCGCTATTCTAGTACACAAATAAAGTAAAAACGCTAGAAAAAGCCCCATATTCAAACATGCTTCAGCAGGAATACAATAAAGCCGAAACAAAATATCGGAGGACAGTTAAGAGTAAGGAGGGGAGACCACAACTTAACAGAAAACCACGAAATAAGAAAACAAACAAAGGCCCCGCGCATGGGCACTGGCGTCGAGAAGCACATCACGACGGGTTGCACAATACGACAGAACACTGCGTTACAGGGAGAGGCAACCCGGAAGCAGATCCACAGCGCTCTTCGACAGCGACCAAACCAGAGTCCGAACTCCACGCCGAGACAGCGACCGCCTGAAGGACCGGGACAGCCGGGGCTTATCTCCGACAGTGGGCTGGGGCGGCGGCGGGACAGAGCAGGAGGGGGTAGAGTAGCGGGCCGCCAGCCAACGGCGCGGCGCGTGGCAAGCAGATTGCGTCGTCCGTGCACAGCCGACCGGACGTGGGGAGCAGCAGCCGCCAGTAGGAGCGGGAGGCGTCCGACGACAAAGCGGCCAGCAGTAGGAGGTTAGCAACAGGAGGCCAACACGAGACGCCGGTCGGACACACTAGAAGCGAGAACGGGACATAAGCGAGAGAACTGCGGACAACGTCAGGAAGAGCGACCAACAGCGTCTGAAATGCAGCAAGGTACTGAATGAGTGATCGTTATTTAAAGCAGAAGAGAAAATCTGATTGGATAGGTAATTAGGTGACGTAGCATTGGAGTCTATAGTAGAACTTACGCTGCGCTTTCATAGACACAAACACGGGGAGTAAATGAATTCAAATCAAAACATAACTTGGCCCAATGGGGCTCTAGAGTCTAAAGAGATTACTTAGTGATTAGTTTTAACGGTCCGTGCGGCCTCAGCCCTCACCAGAGAAGTCCGCCCGAGTGAGGCAGAGTTTTTATACCTGTCCCAGCTGGCTGCTTAATCAGTCCTGATGCAGACCAGCTGGGACAGATAGGGCTGTATTTTTCAGTGTGGGGCAGACCCACGGCTCCCCCGCCTCCTCAAGCCACAATATATATATATATATATATATTTTTTTTTTTGGAAAGTCAGCATTAAATATAGTTTCTCTTTGTCTCTGGAAATAAGAATCAGAAAGTCTCAGCAAAGTACTCAAATTGCAGTGCTCTCTTGAATTCCTAAAGCTGAGCAGAAGACCTTTTCAACAGCAGCAGTGATGAACAGTCAGCGCGGGTGGTCATTAAAAGACGTGGTACAGCAGAAAGCAGTTAGTTACAGTGTGTGAGAGGAAGCTACACTTCAGTGCTGCTGTTTGAGAGAGAGAGAGAGCGGATGCCTGCAGACAAATACCCGTCGCATCAGATATCACAGCTGCAGAATTTCTCTAAAAATAAATAAATAATAAAACGCTGATAGAGGGTCACAGACACCCTTCTGGCGTCACAAATTGATGATACTCATTTTGAATCATTTTATGAGGATGGAGGAGGCTGTCTCTCTCTGTGTATAGGCCTAAAATGTATTAGCCAGCATGGCAAATTCCCAGAGAAGAAAAAACAACCGCCAACATCAAAGCTGTACTAAACCAATACACTCTCACATGCCAAAAGTCATGGGATAGCAGTGAAGCAATGAAGTGTTACCTTAGGGGCTCTGGGAAGGCTTATACCTGTATACGTTCTGATGAGTTATCTCATGAGTATGTCCTGATAGTGGGTGCCAGATGGATGAAACATTCCCCTTCCAAAGTTGTGCGGACATTTATCATTCCTTAATCCACAGTGTCACGTATATACTGGGAACATGTCATTAAGATGTACAGATTAGGATGGTAATGATTGTGAGCAAGGTCTGGCTGGAATTGTGCAAACAGATAAATTTGGAAGAAACCACATCCACTTTAAATTTAGGACACCACACACACATTAAAACACATTAAAAGGGCATTAAAACTCTTGAGAAGATCAGCACAGCTGTTAACTGAAAGCCATCCCAGATGAATCAACCTCATAAAGCTGACTGAGAAAATTTAAGCAAAAGGAGCTTCTTTGAAGAATCTAAAATAAAAAACAATTTTTTTTTTAACATTTGTTAAAAATTCTGTTTTTTTATTGTCTTTATAGTTTGAATTACTTTAGTATTAGTCTGCAATGCAGAACATTTCAAAAATAATGAAAAACCACTCAGTTCTAGATGTGTCCATACTTAAGCTCAAAGATTTCAGCTGGCAGTTTCCACTGTGAGGAACATAGTGAGAAAGACCACAGGCACAGTTCTAGTTAAGGCCTGTAGTGACAGGCCAAGAAAAATCAGATAAGCAGAGGAGAAGGATGGTAAGAATAGTCATAGTCAACCTACAGACCAACTCCAAAGATGGAGTCACTGTGCATCGTTCAATTATTCAGCGCACTTTACACAAGGAGAGGCTGTATGGGAGAGTAATTAATGCAGAAGAAGCCTTTTCTGTGCACACGCCACAAACAGAGTCGCTTGAGGTATGCTAAAGCTAAAGCACATTTAGAAAAGCCAGCTTCATTTAGGAATAAGGTTCTGTGAACTGATGAAACTAAAACTGAATTATTTTGAGGGTGATTTGCATGGCGGAAAAAGAACACAGCATTCCAAGACAAACACTTTACTGCTCCCCACAGTAAAATTTGGTGGTGGTTCCATCATGCTGTGGGGCTGTGTGATCAGTGCAGACCTAAATAATATTGAAAATCTGTGGTGTGATTTAAAGCTGTGCTGTTGATGCTCGGAAACCATCAAATCTGACTGAACTGGAGATGTTTTGCAAAGAAGAATGATCCAAAATACCTTCAACCAGAAGCCAAACTCTCACTAGAAGCTATAGGAAGAGTTTAGAGGCTGTTATTCCTGCAAAAGGAGAATCTACTAAATATTATTATAATTTTTCTGTTGAAGTGCCCAAATTTATACACCTGCCTAATTTTGTAAAAATTGTAAAATATTAATTTCACTTCTCAAATATTACTGTGTGTCACGTCTGGTGCTGTTAGCTCCTCTGTCCCTTCCACACCCAGCTCTAATGGAGGTTCTCAGGTCAACAACTACATTACCCAGAATGCACCACCCGCTGACATCATGCACTCACCTGATCACGTGACACCTCACCTGCTTCCTCCAGGAAGTCCCGAATACTGATTACTGGCACTATATAAGAGCAACCCACACAAACACCCACGCCGCGTATTGTAGGTTCTCCTCATTACAAAGCGTTACTTTATCTCTTGTCTTCAGTTTATCTTGTGTATGACCTTGCCTTTGTTTTCTCGATGCTGATTTTTGCCTTTGCCTCTGATATTGGATTGCTTGTGTATTACCCGGACTGTGTTTTCTCTACTGCCTCTTGGATTACCTCTGACATTGGATCTCTCGTGTATGAACTCTGGACTGTCTCTCGTTTATGGTATGGTTTTGTCTACATTGCTCTGGTTATCGGTGATTACCCATTTTTCTGTATTGACTACATCCTATATCTGTTTATTTTATAATAAACACATTGTTCTATCAGTATCTGCACGTGTCTGCAATTCTGTGCTCACCATGACACTGTGTCCTTCTGCTATATGATATATTTAACTTAATGTGCTGATACCAACAACCAATGATTTGTAAAGTCATAAAAATCATGAGTGATAGACTGTAGAGCTGCATCTATAGAAAAGAGCTGCATCTATAGAAAAGGAAATTACCCAGGACCCTGTTTGAATGTATTAGTTTAATGTGTAGATAAGTGGGTGTGTTTCTGTACATAAGAATTAGACCTTTAAACTCATGTTTTTAAATCCTCCTCACCTCCCAACCATCCATTCATTCTTCAGTTCATCCACCCATTTTTTCCATTCCTGCTCTCCTCTAACTCCTGGTGCTCCTCCCTCTGAGCCTGAAGTCTGAAGTCTGAATCAGAGAGTCAGCTCGAGTCTTCCACCTGCCCCCAATCCCCCGCTGAGCTTCAGTGGAGCGGAGAGCTGGAGTCCTCCCTCAGAACTCTTCCTTTAGTCAGCTCGTCTTATCGGCAGCTACAGAGCCACGTTCAGGGCCCACGGAGCCGAGAGAGCAGTGCCAGTACGAGGCCCGTGTGTAAGTCCCAGAGAAAACGGATCATCAGCAGGGCTCAGCTGCCCTGCACTGCCAAGGCTGCTGTTCACTGCTGCTAATGCTGTTTAGACTGGCAGCTTCCACAGCAGCCAGACTCCACTCCAGTACTCAGGGGGGGTCAGACTATTGGAGGGAACACTTTTAAAAAAACATTTTCAAACTAGACAAAATCTATAAAAATAAAGATATCAGTGCTTATAGTAAGAAAAAAAACTGCCAGTGGGGTAAGCTAATGTGTACTGTACAAATATGCTCACCACCATTTGTAGGGAACACCCTCTTCTAATTGAATGTGTTTTCTTTCTTTCTTTTAAGATTTTTTACATTGTAAATTTAATACTGAAGACAACAAAGCTAGATTCTTCTAAGTACCATATTTATCTCTAAGGACAGATCTGCACACTCTTGGTATTTTAATCTCAATGTCTTCATGAGGGAGAGTCACCTGGAATAGTTTTCTTAGCATCTTGAAGGAGTTCCTGGACATGTGAAGCTTCAGCTCATCCCAAATCACCATCTCAGTTGATCTCAATTGATTGTTTACTACATAATTTACTACATAATGTGTGCCCCTTAATTGTTTTCATATCTTTAATAATAATCTATAATGTAGAAAATACATTAAATAAAAGAAATAAAGAAAAACACTGAATGAGAAAAGGTGGCCTGACTCTGCTGATCATGTGAAACTCCCCCTCCCACTCCCCCAGTTACCCCCATCTGGCCTGTCTAGTATACATAACCCCCAGTTTGCTCTGTTTTTGTTTCCAACTATCAATTTTTGCCCTGCCCTATCTAGTTTCTAGTTTCTGCTGCTGATCCATTTTTGTATTTTTGACCAAACTTTTGTCTTTGCCCTTTCTTTGCTAGATTTATTGTGTTTGACCCTGTTTTTGCCTGACTACGCTCTGGTATGTTGTTAATATTTGCTGCCTTACTGTTACTGATCCTGCCTGTCCTATACTACTCCTGTAAGCCTAGCAACCTTTGTGAATGAACTGTGTGTTTTGTATCCGTGAGTGACTGTTGTGTGTCTGGCCAGCGTGACAAAGAAATCACATAACATAACCCAGAATCGGATTCATCCGCTCTGAAAGGAGACCGCATCACTCCCGCCCAGTATAAAATGATTTTTCTGCATGCTCGGTGCAATTACCCATTTTCATCCTAAATCCTAAATTTACAGAAATCAGCTTTAAGATGAAAAATAGATAAATAGTGAAAAAAATGTTTTCTGGAACCAAAGGTACAGTAGTCTGTTAATGACCCATTGAACAGATAGAGAACTGCAGAGTCAACATAAAACAATATACTGTAAACGCATCTCCTTTCCCTGTATCTTTCATTCATGAAATACACATCTGCGTATTAAAGTCACTGAGATTTGGTACATGGGATCCTGCCATGTCTTCCTTTTTTCCACCCAATTTTATCTCCAGTTTAGTCATTTCCAATTCCCATCCACAAGCGAGAACTCCCCGTGCTGCTGTGCTGCCAGTGCTGGAAGGCTGAACGCATGGCAGGCATGTGCTGTCTCTGAGATACATGATTCCAGCCAGCTGAATCTTTCTGAACTGGCACGAAAACAACGCCCCTGGACGTGATGTGAGAGGAGAATCAGAGAGAGCAAATCCAATCATACTCTCTGGGGACTCCCAGCCACACAGTGCTTAGACATTTACTAAAGCATCTAGCAACAGGTGCCCAGTAGTGAATTTTCCCCTTAAGATTGCCCTTAACAATCCCATAAAAATAAATATGCCCCCTTAAGCATAGAATTTCCCTTCAGTTATTTTTTAAGTGTTGCAAAAAATCCATTAACAATCCATTCCCTTAGAATTACTTAAGGGACCCAAAACCTCACCTTAACTAATAAAAAGCAAATTTAAAAGTTCAGAAACAGGAATAAACTAAATGTAAAATAAGAGCAAACACCATTGTTTACTCATGCACATTGATTGTTATTTGATACCGTATTTTTTGCTCTATAAGGAGCACCGGATTATGAGGTGCACTATTAATAAACGTCTTTTTTCTGGTCTATTTTTATACGCAAGGCACACCGGATTATAAGGAACATTATCAAAATGATGGGGTGTCACCATGTTCTCCTAATTCAGCAGTACAGCACCTGTAAAGCTAAGCTAAGATAAATAAAATGTATTTTCTTTTTAAGTCAAATGAGCTGTTTATTTGGATGAGTAAAGCACATTTTTTTTACAGTAATCTTAGATTTCTAGATTTCCTCCCACGTAGCTTGCTTTTACAAGGCGTGTAATAATATTCACCTCTGAATGGTGAAAGAGCTAGTGCTTAGCGCAGTTAGTGGCTAATGCTAATCCTGCTCCAGTCTCAGTGATGGAGAACTAAACTGAAACTACTGTATAACTCTGTATTTCAAGAGAGTGACTTTACTGCTCCTTACAACCTGACTGGTAAAATTCATACATAAAATGCATCAGATTATAAGGCGCACTGTTGATTTTGACTTTAAGAGCACCTTATAGTTAAAAAAATAGAATAATTATTTGTACACAGTAACAGAAGAAATGTTCGGCACAAACTAAGCACAGCACTACAGCATAAGAACCTTATACTAATTGTGGTATGGATGTGGACCAGGCAAGCACTACATCAAAGATCCATATTCCTTGTTATATCAGAGGGTATTTTGTGAAAATGTAAGATCATCTGTCCAAAAACTGAAGCTGAAGCAGACTATTCAACACGACTATGAACATTCCAGTAAATCCTCTAATCACTTCACCTGATCAAATACAAATTAAGTTAAAACTTTTATTTCATGTGTTTGTTGTGTTTTCTGGTAAATTAAACCTACCATAAAATTATAGACTGTTCATATCTTTGTAAGGAGTAAATCTACTGAAATCAGCAGGGGATCAAATAATCCTTTTCCCACAATATATTAAATATGATAATAATAATAATAATAATAATAATAATAATAATATAATGTAGCAAAAATCTACCAATATACTAAAGTGCAGCCTATTTATTACATGTATATAATCTGCAAACATTCAAAATTAAACAAAAATCCCCTTTAAGCTTTATAGTAAATAGTGAATCAAATACAAACGTGACTGCTTTCAAGACAGAATGCCGCTATTATAATAATATGAAATTACTTTGCCCCTTCCTCTAGTACACATACACACACAGGGCCCTATTTTAGTGATCTATAGGTGAGTCATCAATCGTGCACCGTGCAGCTTGATTTAGGGCGTGTCTGTATGTGTTTTTTTATTGTAAGAACTGTAAAAATATGTCTTGAAATGGAAAGCCAGAAAGTCATGTACTAATTCTCTTTATTAAACATGGGTTTGTTTTAGGCGTGACGTGAAATAAACCAATCAGCGTGTCACTTTTCATTCCCTTTAAGAGTCAGGTGCGCTCTGAATTTGGCAGATTACTCTTTTGTCGGCGCAGCTGCCTGGACACTGGAAACTGACCTGCTCGTTCATGCTGTGAAGGTGCGTGAGCAGATCAATAATCAGAACAGCAATGTTATTTTATTTAGTATTCTGCTTATTGTTAATGTAAAAGTTGGGTTTGTGCTCTGCTGCATGTCTGTGTGTAACGAGTGAGAGTGTTTAAGCATTGAGAATGCGTGGTGCAACTGCATTGTCAAGATAGCAATGAACATCTGACTGGTGACTGTTTCAGGGTTTTAATCAGACAGTAGTGCACACCTAACTTCCAGAACACCATGATTACCATCATAGATATGTTCACAAGCACTGTTGTTAGTTAAACGGCGCAGGCACAAGGCATAAAGGGGTTGTGGAGGGGTGTGAGATAGCAATGAACATTGCAACATGCCTCGCACAGGGTGTAAGATAGGGCCCACAGTGTCTGTACTGTGGACACTTCTAAAAGAGGAAAGGACGCAAAAAACACACAAGTTCCACTGCAGAACCACACTGTGTGAGTGAGTGTGTGTGTGTGTGTGTGAGTGTGTGTGTGTGTGTGTAAGAGAAAAAAGAGAGAAAGAAAGCAACACCACAGCAAACACACAAATATAATGTGTAATATAAAATATAATGTGTATGTATTTTTCTATATGTGTCCTACCTCCATCATATCAATCAACCAGAGCAGTCTCTCCTGATTGGATGAAGAGGGAAATGAAGTGGGTGTTAAACATTGCTTATAAATCTAAGCTCAGGATCTGCAGACTATCAAACTATTTATCCCCCCCCCACCCCACACACACACACATGTCTGAAAGATTAACAAGCTGTTTTCTGAATTATAAGTGTAAACTGAGACAGACCGAGACCATAGGACAGTAAAGTGACTGGACTGAAGCAGGACAGCAGTCAAAACACACACACACACACACACACACACACTATTACACTGAGGTACACTTAAGGCTAAAGGTTTACTGATGACACAGACAGTGCACTGTTAAAAGTTTGATACTGTATCTTTTTGTTATTTCAGCCATTTATCATTTTCTGCAAATAAATGCTCTAAATGACATTTTTTTTTATGGAATATGGGATGTTGTCCATAGTATATAGAATTAAAAAAACAATGTTTATTTTATTCAAACATATACCTAAAAATCAAAAATCAAAAAATCAGAGAAACTGATTTAGAAACTGAAGTGGTCTCTTATTTTTTACACAGCTGTATGTAGGGAACTTGACTTATATTGTGTTAAATAAAAATAAATGGACCAATAAGAATTCTCCACAATTGCCTAAATAAATTAGATTTTATCAGTGAAAGCAGAAATAAAGAAGGTTTACATTTGCTTTAACATATACAGTCATTTGAGTTCATTAAGTAACCCAGCTGTGCACGGGCTGAGCAGACCATAATATGAAGAGTTTATTTATCCTTATATTCACACTGTGTAGCAGCTGTGTGTTCACACACTTGTGATAAATGCTGTGTGTGTATCAGCACTTGCGGACATCCGATTTTCTGGATTTTATTTTTTTGATACTCTCTCTTTCGCTGTTAAAATTAACCTACCCCTAAAATGATAGACTCGTCATGTCTTGTCAGTGGGCAGACTTACAAAATCAGCAAGGGATCAAATAAATATTTCCTTTACTGTATATATGTATTGCAATACAGGCTGTATCAACATCCTCAGGGGCAATAAGTCTGTTCAAAATAAACTAACCAAAGGAAACCCAGCTTCTGTTTTATCCCCACCCACAGTGCCTTAATCATACTGAACCATGGGTTTACACTGAACTTTTGTATATGATTTTTGTATATTGTTACACCTATATAAAACTGTATTTACTGTCTGTGCCATTTTAATGTATTTTTTTTCTTACAATTGCTAAAATCCCTTTTGTTCCTTGTTGTGATCTGTTGTCACATTTTCAAAACTTTTTGTAACAAGCTTACTTTTTTTTAAGAACTAACAAGCTTACCCTCTAACACAGTTCTGGATCTTATTTTATCTTATTTACAGTTGCTTGGAAACAGCATGCCAAAATTAAATACCTCATGTTCCAAACCCTAAATACAGTATCAAACAGCTACTTCTTAAAGATATTAAAACTGACATAGAATTCTGAATGTACAGATTATTGAAATAAAATGTTATGATAAGCCAATCACAGCGGGGTTTGCTCTTATCATTAGACTTAGCCATGGACACATAAAAAAGGGATTATTTGGGCTGAGTGTGGCTAGAGTAATTGATGTTGATCCAGGTTTTTGTGTGGACTTTTGTGTGTCTCAGCAGAGGATACTGACCTGCGCATTCATACTGTGAAGGTATGCAAAGCAGTTAATTTAAGGTAAAAGCAATGTTATTTTATTCTATATTCTGTTTATGGTTGAGTTAAAAGTCAAGTGTGTGTGTGTGTGTGTTTAACGAGCGAGGGTGTACAGACACCTGGGTAGCTGAGATAGGAATAGACCACTGAATTTGTGTCATCATTTTATAGTCTGTGCCATGTTGTTTATGCCGATGAAAAAAAAAATAATGGGCTTTTTAAAAACTGGCCTCTATCACATTCTGTGGTAAATAAATATGTTTAGAACCCTTTACATTTTATTCTGTGTACATTTACCTCCTAAACACCACTGGATCCTCTAAATTACAAGATCGTTTTATAGTCGTAATGAGAAAAATGCTAGCTTTAAGCTAATGCTTAACTGATGTCACAGCACAGCGGCTGGGAACGGCAGCAGACCTGATTCTGCGCAACACCAGTGAACTTTGACCGGATCGGGTTTTGGATTATTATTATTCTTCACAGAGGATCATTAAAGCATTTAAACAGGTGAAAACTCTTTCAGTAATGTTGAGTAGTGCAATGCTGAGCAGTGTAGACTGTGTTAGAGCTTTTACTATTCAGGAGCAGGGCTTTTTTTCCACAGAAACCTGTTATAAAGGCAAATTATAAAATGGCTTTATGTACTAAGACAAGCTAAAAAAAAAAGCTAGCATTTTTCTTATTACGACTCTTAGACGATCTCGTAATTCAGAGGATCCAGTGATATTAAGGATGTAAATGTATACAGAATAAAACGTACAGGGTTCTGAACAGATTTATTTACCACTGAATGTGATAGAGGCGGGTTTTTAAAAAGCCCATTCATTTTCCTCATAGGAAAAAAGCTCTTAGACACGGAAGCCGTACGAGGACAAAAGAATGACGCACAACTTCAGTGGTCTATGGACAATTAGCTGTTGTCTAGGTTAATTTCAGTGAAGGTGTAAAAATAGACTGTTGACGGGGTGTAAGATAGTAATGAGCATCACATTGTGCCTTGCGCAGGGCGTAAGATAGGACCCAAATACTTTTTTAGGGTCTGCAGATACCCTGACACACACACAAACTCTCTCACACACACACACACACACACACACACACACACACACACACTCACACACACACATACTCGTACCCGTGCAGAGCTGAGCGTGGTGTTGGTCATGAAGCTGGCAGAGGAGGCCAGTGTGTCGGGGTAGGACACCATGGAGAAGGAATCTGGGTGAAGTGCCGCCGCTCCCGCCGCTCCCTGCCGAGCCTTCAGCGCCTCAATCTCCCGCCTCAGCACCAGCGCATCAAACCGCTCCAAATCCTGCGCACTCACCAGCCCCCGCACCTCCGACAGCAGCGAGAACTGCAGCCAAAACACACACACACACACCGGTGAGACTCTGCTCGAACTGGCACCACGCAGCAGGGTTTTAATACCAGATGCTTTAATGTCATCTATAAATCTGAGTCTGATATGAGCCGTACTTGGCTATGAGTCAACTCAGCCACTGTTTGCATATGCTGGGATTAAAATTAAGTCTGAAAAGCTTTATTATAAATCTTACTCACTCTGGCAATCAAACTGACGCAGGAGGGGGTGGTTAAAAGGAGGAAGACAGATCACGAGAGAATAGTGGATGATGTTGCCAACACCCTCCAGTTCATCTAGCAGTCATATCAAAATATTACGAAGATATTCTTTCTTGTTTAATTTATTTATCTTAATTTTTTACATCATTGGATGTAAAAAGCCAGCAGTGATTCAGATTGTAGGATCATTTCTGATGAACAGACATGAACAGACCAGGAGAAATGGTACACGACAGATGTGTACCATCGGTTAACATGAGTCTCGCCCTTCGGCCAAAGGAGCCAATCAGCTTGCTGGTTGTATTGAGAGCAGAGGAGAGTCAGGGTGCTAGTGGGAAAGCTTGATATTGATATGGAGATCTGCACAGGCGCAGTTGCCATAAAAATACACACAAGTCAAAAAAAAAAAGTTTCATGTGCATTTTTGAGCCAAATGCTACAAACTTTCTGAATCTGATTTTTTCAGTGATTTAAAAATACAGTGGCGTGAAAAAGTACCTGCCCCTCCTACAGATTTCTTGTGTTTTTGCATTTTTGTCATGCTTACATTTTTCAGATAATCGAACAAACTTTGATGTCAGACAAATATAACTGATGATTTCATTTATTAATGGAAAAAAAACTATCCAAACCAATCTAGCCCTCTTTGGACTGACCTGACAGAGGTGAAACTTTCTAGAAGATGTGTGTTCCGGTTACATCTGGCGTAAAACTAACACATAATTTCAGAAAAAGAATATCATGTGGAACTTAAAACATGGTGGTGGTAGTGTGATGGTCTGGGGCTGCTTTGCTGCTTCAAGGCCTGAATAACTTGCTGTAAAAGATGAAACCAGGAATTCAGCTGTTTACCGGAATAAGAATGTCCAGCCATCAGTGACCTCAAATTTAGGCGTACTTGGGTTCTGCAACAGGACAATGATCCATAGCACAAAAACAAGTCCACCCCTGATAGGTTAAAAAAATAATCTGTAGAGGGGCAAAACCTTTTTCACGTCACTGTATCTATAATGTTTCTATAATGGTAATACAACCTTTGATTTTCAGTGTTTTGGTGTCTCCTCAATTAAACAGATAGCTCACTTGTATGACTGGAAATAACAGCTCGGCTGTGTTTTACTTAGTTGTGAAGTGTATACATCTTTTTGAAAAGGTATAAAAAACATAACGTGCGTAGACACTCCTATATGGACAAAAGTATTGGGACACCTGCTAATTTAAATCAAAGGAGTTTATCCTGCTTTAGTTGTCTCTACTGTCCAGAGAAAACTTTTACTGGATTTTTGGAACATTTATGGATATGAGGATTTGACGGAATTCAGCAGCAAGAGTTAAAGTTAGTGAGGTTAGGTTAATGTTGAGTTATCACCACCCACCTCATTCCCAACTCTCAAACTCATCCATTATTCCAGAGAACACAGTTCCAGTGATCCACAACTCATTCCTGGATATTCCTCATTTCCAGGAATGTCAAACTTGCCCATATTGGACCAGTGTGGCTGCAGGTTTTCATTCCAGCTGAGCAGAAGCTCATGTGATCAGCTATTTAAAGACTGAGCAGCTGATTAAACAGTGGAATCATGTTTAGCCGCTGTTAGTTTAGAACGAAAGCCTGCAGCCACTCCAGCCCAATGTGCACTGCAGTGATTAGACAAGCTTGGACTCTGTTTATAGCTGCTCACTTCACATGACTAGTACCTGGATTGTATCCTGGTAAGATTTAGACACTTACATTTGCTAGTTGTAGTGGGAGGAGCTTTTTTTGTCAATGAAGTATTGGCTGGGTATGTAATGATCTGGGACTCAGCCGAGTTAATGTAATGTATAGTATGTACTATTTCAAAAGAGAAAAAGAGAAAATGCAGAAGTGACAAACTCTTAAACTTTCACCTCAATTTAAAATAAACAACATTTACATTATGGACAAAAGTAATGGAACATCTGCCCTCAATGTTTCTTTTAAAACCAAGGATATTAAAAATAAGTTTTTCTTTTCTTGACTGGGGTAACTGTCTTTATTGTCAAGTGAGGGCTTTCTACCAGTGGTGCGCAGTTAATATAGTGGGAAGCCCTTCTGCAAAATCCCTCCTCACCCGCCGACCTACACATAGATTTATATTAGAACTACATATTCTCTGTCTCGACTTGGTTATATGAGCTTAATGCACATTAACAGCCCAAAAATACAACAGCTACAAACAACAAAATCAATGCTTAATTTTCCTACAAGTACAGCCGGCCAACAAATATCACTCATATGTGTGCCTACAAGATGCCAGGTCAGCCAAAACATTAAGTACACACAAAAACTCACCAGTCAGACGGCATATTATTGTGAATTAGTTTCACATTGAAGTGCAGCCTTTAAAAAGTCTTTTTAATATGATATGTGTACATATTTGTCTCATTTACCGTTGCAATTCCATTATAGTTAGCCAAATATTGAACTAATCCAGCATGAGCTCCATATTACACTAACCAACGCTTCAGCACGGCGCAGAGAAGGGGTTACACAGCCATGGTCCCACCCCCGGAGTGAAAATCATGAATCTGATTGGTTAGATTGTCCTGCGAATATACTCTTCTTAATATCAGGAGAAGGGGCACGCTGTCACGTGGGGGCAGAAGCAGTTTTAAAAACTAGTTTTGATTGGTTAGAACTGCTGTCAGTCAGATAAGAGTCCTGTAGCAACTGAAAAACACAGACTAATGCTTTAAATTAGTGGCTGTTTTTTATTTTAGTTAATTTATAAAATATATGCCTATAGTTTACAATAACTATAATATATGTTTCCTGATT